>NC_133141.1:16522604-16837604 GCF_048418815.1 Hemitrygon akajei
ACGTTATAACCTGCACACTTAAATAGAGTATTATTACCTTATAAACTGCAGAGAATTACTATATTATAAATTAGAAAGTGTAGTTGATCATAGGACAAACTTGTATATTCATTGCTTATCCATCCGGGAAATCACAACATGCTATTCTGCTATTATGTTGAACTCCTTGAAAAATTATAAAATATAAAGTGTTAAGTAAATACTGGTTCATCTAAATTTTTATTGTCTTCATATTGCAAGTTATTACCTTGGATTAAAGTGCAATTGGCAAAGTCAACTCTTTTCATTTGCTGGAACAGTTTACATGAACCTTGGGAATTTTTGTTTTTGCTTAGCTGAGCAGTTTTTAGTTACAATAATGTCAATGACCTCTTCAGATTTATCTGTGCTATACATCTTTTTTTTAAAGGGGCAAAATAGATGGCCTTTTCAGAGTTATTTCTAAAACCTTTCAATACCCAACAAAAAAATGCATATGGACTAGGACCTTCAGAAACGTACTTCTAGTAAATGCAATTTCCTTCCCATATCAACAAGCACCCTACATTCTGACTGGATTCTGTTATAGTAGAACAGACGGGGGGGGGGGGGGGGGGGGGGATTTAACTTTAAATGTAATTCATAAGATTTTGCATTGTGCAATGATTCTTTGTATTTTTAATCTTGAAATCCTATTAGAAGAAAGCATACTTTGGGAATTAATACAAACTGCTACATAAATTTGAATGAGGAAATAGAGCTGCAAGGGCTTACAAAAAAAAAATCAATTAATTACAACCACAATATTAAATATTTTCTCTGTGTTTTGACTTACCCATTCCATCTGGCTGAGCTTCCTCCATTTTAGGTGGGTCATCTGGGATTGGCCCTCCATTACGTTTGAGGGGGCCTTGGATTGTCTTTGCATCAGGAACTATCAAAATTAAATGAAACAATAAGAGATACAAGAATATTAATCTTTAATAGAAATCAACATGGAAAATAAAGTGTTATTTTGTACTTCACTGATATATTTTCATTGGTATTGTCAAAGTAAACAAACCTAATTATTTTTTATGAATCTCGACGAATTATATAGAATAAAAACAGCAGTGATCTCAGAACTGATCACTTGGGTGCACATCATCTTACACCACTCCTCTAACTAGGACCTGTAATGTCCTCTGTCAATTAATTAGTCACTTAGCTTGTTTAGCTTTTTATACAACAGTCGCAAGAAAAAGTTTGTGAACCCTTTGCCATTATCTGGTTTTCCACATTAATTACTCATAAAATATGGTCTGATTTTCATCTAAGTCACAATAACAAATACAATCTGCCTAAATTAATAACAAACAATTGTACTACTTCTAAATACTGAGTACACCATTTAAACAATCACAGTCTAAGTTGAAGAAGTATGTGAACCTCTGAGGTAATACCTTCTACAAAAGCTATTTGGAGTCAAGTTTTCAAATCAATGAGAAGGTTGGAGGTATGGGTTGTAGAAATGCCCTACCCTTTCAAAAAGACACACAAAATCAGGTTACTGACAGAGTCTGCTCTTCTCAAGAGAAATCTTTTTATGTCCACCATGCCTCAATCAAAACTACCTTCAGAGGACCTTAGAAGAATTGTAGAGATGCAAGAAGCTCGAAAAGCCTACAAAAGCATTTCTAAAGACCTGAGCGTTCATCAGTCTACAGTAAGAGAAATTCTCTCCAAATGGAGGAAATTCAGTACTGTTGCTACTCTCCCTAGGAGTGGAGATCACATCGAGAACACAACATACAATGGTGAAGAAGGCATAAAAGAACCCAAGGGTAACAGCAAAAAAAACCTGCAAAAATCTAGAGCCTGCTAAGGTCTCCATTCACGTGTCCACTCTAAGAAAAACACTGAACAAGAATAGTGTTCATGGAAGCGCACCACAGAGGAAACCAGTGCTCTCTTAAAAAAACATTGCTGCACATCTCAAGTTTGCAAAATACCACCTGGATGTTTCTGGCAGAATGTTCTGTGGTCAGATAAGCAAAAGTTGATCTTTTTAGTAGAAATGTATGCTGTTATATTTGGAGGAAAATAGGCGCTGAACACCAAAATGTTATCCCAACTGACGCATGATAGAAGGAGCATCATGGTTTGGGGCTGCTTTTCAGCCTCAGGGCTTGGACAGCTTACAATCATTGAGGCAACAATGAATTCAAAATTGTATCAAGACATTTTGCAGGAGAATGTCAGGGTAGTGGTCCTTCACCTGAAGTTTAATAGAAGTTGGATGATGCAACAAGACAATGATCCGACACACAAGAGTAAATCAACAACAGAATGGTTTAAAAAGAAGAAAATTAGTGTTTTGTAATGGCCTTAACCCAATTGAGATGCTGTGGCCTTATCCGTGGAGGGCTGTTCATGCAAGGTTTTGTATGGAGGACTGGTCTAAAATTCCTCTTCGCTGTTGTGCAAGTCTGATCGGTAGCTGCAAGAAATGTTTGGTGAAGGTTGTTGCTGCTGAAGGAGGTTCTAGTTAAAGTTAAAGTCTGTCCCGAGCCTTATAGGCTCATCAGGACAGTGCTTGTGCCGGTCTCCGTGGCGTGAAGCGACTGAGAGTACAAGACTGCCCCCCACGGATAGGTTAACCCCCATCATTTTACCAGTACCCATTTTCAGCTGGGTGGACTGGAGCAATGTGATTTACTTGATCACTTTTTCTTTAACCCAGTTCTGCTGAAGCTGATATACTACCTTTACACAAGACCAGCTACTCTAAACTCTCCTTCAGTATTCAAGCTCTTGCATTTGCATCTGCAGCCATATGGCTGTAACATCTAAACAACAGCTAGATTTATTGACAAGACAGAATTAATTGGCGAGATCACTAATTCAGACCAGTTTACTGGTCAACAGAACAGTAACCTCGGAATGAGATTTTTCTTGTTTTCGCGATACTGTTCTAAATGGACAAGAACAGCTTAACATGGGAAATAACTTGTTCAAAAGTCTTCATCTAGCATGTTATCAAGACCATAGACAATGCTGTTTCCAGTGTATTAAGTGAAACAAGTTTGCTGGGTACTACACCTGGGAACCTCCCTGCAATAGAATACTTCCAGCAAGCGATCATTTAACTTTCAAGTTCATCCTTACTTTCAAATTCATACAATTGCACTCAAGAAACTCAACTTCATCTACTTACTAAAAAAGGAATAATCTATGTGGAAAATCTTATCAACAATTTTTTCATCAAAAATTGAAATATATATATTCACAATTAACTGTCAAGTGCTCACCCCTCTCCTGGGGTCCATCAAGCTTTTCATCCGTTGGGTCCTTCTGCTGAGATGCTGGGTCTGATCGAGAGCTGCCTTGTGGGAACTCAGTATTTTCACTGTCAGAGAAACCCTCTGAGCTGAGGCAAACTTTCCGACTGCTGTCCAGCAGTGACTTTCCAAAGAACGCTTCCTGTCAGATATGGAAGGTTAAGAAAAAAATCTCGGCTAACCTGCAAATCATTACAGAAAGTAAAATTTCCATGTGTAAACATGTAAAATTACTTTTCATTAAGTCTCATATCACAAACTCCAATTTTAAAACTGGATGTAATTTACAATATAAATTACCTACCTTAAGAGTACTATCATCCTCATTTTTATTTTGTGAAGGTAGTTCAAAATCCACATACAAATAAGTCCTTGCTGAAATGAGGTGGTTAAAAAATACCAGGACTGTGTACCTTTAAAAGTTTGGCACCACACATGGTAGTCCCTTGACTATTCCCCACTCCATTGCATATATAAGCCTCATTCTGGGAGCATACCTCAGTTAGCTTGAAAGAAGGCTGCAGCAGATTTAAAGAGTTGAATATCAAAGTTAAATACAGATTTAAAGGAAGCTTCTTTGCACCGTATTAGATGGAGGAAGCTTTGCACATGGAGGCTGAGCTAGAATATAGCACTAGGAAAAGAATACCAAAAGGAAGCCAATGTGATATTCTTCCTCATTGTTCAAACTCCACACATAAAAGTTGCAATTGATAAGAGATTACAGACTGAACATTGACTCCAATTTAGAACACTACAGTGTTAGGACAGTCATCACAAGCTGCCTTATCCAGAATTCATAAAAGCATTGCACGTCACAAGTAAACTGTCTCCTGGCATATGTGATCACAAGTATAATCAGTTCATAAAATTCTTGCTAGTATCCAATAAGGAAAATCCACATTCTTGTAACCTAGCGTTTTGTTAGGTTTAAGGGTTTAAATAATGTTTTATCACCAAATAACACTGAGTGGAATCAATTCCTTTCAATGCAACAGAAAATTAAGCATTGAAAGAAATCCAAACATATCTGCTCAAATAAAAATCTTATGCCAATAAGATGCAATGTTCCCAAACAATTCCCAGTTATTCACTGTGGATCCTGAGAAAAATGCTGTCTTTAATATCAATAGTAAAGGAATGCAGCCAAAATAGGGATTGCCTCAAATTTAAAAAAACTGCCACATACAAATTCTTTCCTTAATGTCCAACAAATTGCCCTTTACCTTTATAACAAGAAGCCACCAACAAGCAATCCATGCTCTTTTGCAGGGTGAGATTCATCAATTGTTACCTTAAGTTTGATTATCCTAGCAGACATCAGAAATTCAGAGTGGCTATAATGTTTATTTGCAATGGAAGCCTCATCACTACCTTCCAACCAGAACTCTTCTTTAAGCACCTTTTGCATTCTAATGTAAGACCAATTTTCAATTAACTCAACTACCTTTAGCATCAAGTATCTTCGCTTTCCTTGAAAACAAGTAATCAAAAGTTCAAATACTCAGGATAACGCAAGCAATTCAGCAAAAAAAAATGGGATGGGCCCACTGACAAACCAAAACAATGAATGCTAATTAACCATTGGCTATCAAGTCACTCCAACTACCTTAGCATAATGACAATGTGGATTCTGAACAGTAATCAAGAGAAGAGGTTTTTACTTCCCCATAAACCAGTGGTGGCAACGTCAAATGTAGCAGCACCAGAAAGACTACCTTGATCAAGATCCTGCTTAACACAGACCAGCAATCAAGCCTGGAAATTTCTTGCTCACATTTACTCAAGCTTTACTCATGGGTCAATGGGGAAAGCATACAGGAAAACTTGAGCCAGATGCATTTCTGAAGCCAGAGTAATAACATGATGTTGCTGTCAGCCATTTGCTGGCTCCTGCAGAAAACTAAATTACGTGTCCATTTGAAAACACTAAGGACACAGTGGCCAACGCTGTATGTATTGTACTGGTGGTGATGTCAACCAGATTACTTCCAGTGGGGTACTATACATGTAAGTTGGTTGCTGTCTAGCTCTAATTAAATTACTTAGTACACAATTGTAAGGCATTTGATAACCTGGAGAATCTTAACAATTAACATTTCTATGGCTTCACATGAAATGAATGCACACTGGCCCAGATTTAAAGGCAACAAGTATCATAACTGACAGCATGGTTACCTCAAACTATACATTGAGTTCAATTATCTGAGATACAGCTGTAGCATAACTAGGTAGAACATGGTCAGCTTCCATCATGTTTCAAGGCAAACTAAATGGACTATTAATTTCCTGCCAATGAAATACTCCCTTATAACAGTCCTTAATTTTAGTACAGAGAATCATGAGTCAGCAGGAAATAAAAACAATTTTGAGGAAGACACAGGATGCCAAGTGACAATTCTGTTATCAATTCAGTGATACAGAGATTCCTCCTCCTCCCCAAACTGAGTCAAAACAGAACTTGAAATCTCCATCTCATAGTCTAAACACCCTACCTACGTCAAAACTGAAGTTCCTCAGCACCATTTTCAGCAGCTTTAATGTTGTTGAAAATACTGAGGGATTGTTAGGCCATTTTGTAGCAACATCAAGTTCAAAGTAAATTTATTATTGAAGTACATATCTGGCACCATATACAGCCCTGAGATTCATTTCTTTGCAGGCATACTCAATAAATCCAATACCATTAAAGACTCAATGAAACACCACACCAACAGGGCAGACAACCAGAGTGCAAAAGACAAAAAACTGTGCAAACACAAAAACAGGAAAAATAATAATAAATTAATAAGCAATAAATATCGAGAACATGAGATAAATAAGTCATTGAAAGTGAGTCCACAGGTTGTGGGAACAGCTCAGTGATGAGGCAAGTGAAGTTGAATGAAGTTATTCCCTCAGGTCAGGGCCCTGATGGTTGAGGGGTCAACCACCAGGTGGTACCTTTACACAAGAGTTGCTGCAGTTCAAAAACAGCCCAACAGTACCTCAAGGTTAATTTTTGATGGACAATAAATTGCAGTCTTGCCAGCAACACTCAAATCGTGAATAAATAAAAATAAATCAGGAGTCTTTTACCCAGCAGAGAAAATTTTCATTAAAAACACAAGTTTCCAGGTGGAATAAACCACTCTCTAACCTACCTCGTAAATGGGACCTACCTATTCTTTGCCCTCAACTCATTCACTCCATTTACCTCCTTCATTCCTATGAGCACCTTTATTTGAATTCCTTCAAATAAGATGTCCAGTAAATTTACTGATACAATTCTCAGTTTTATTTTTTAAAAAGTGGGTGACATAAAACCATCTTAAATTCTGAAAATTAGAATTGTCATTTCCTCATCCATATTTAAATTTAACTTGGAAACAAAAATAAATTTTGATGTGTTTAGAGGAAATTTTTTTTTTTTAAAAAAGGAATTTGATTTTACATTGTAGTTTAGTAAGTAGATTTAATGAATGACTCATCTGACCCAGACCCTAAATAAAGGGGCAGCAGATAAAATATAATTCTTTAACCTGGCTAAACTAATATAAGCCAGCTGTAGTCTCATGGTTGCTGCAACATGAAGTCTCAAGTCAGCATATTTTTTTGTGCTATAAACAACTTAAAGTAAGAAAACATTGCATTAAATAAATGCTTTGATGAAATTCATCAAATGGATAAACACTCCACTCATAATCATTACATTCACTGGTAAGAACAATTCTGCACATAAATAATAAAAATTTCCAGGAGATATGCAGATAGTGATACAAAGTTGTACTGAAGTTGCTAAGATGCAATTAAACACCAATTATAATTCAACAGTTCATTCAACATCATTATTCTTGTAAACTGTCAAAGTCATCTCAAACCTGCCTGTAGGATCTTGGTCCACAGAGAAAAGTAATACATTTGGCAATACAAGTCATAATATTTCAGTTATTTAATGTACGTGAAGTACTTCGAGACATTTGAGACACTTGATAAAGTAACAACCTAGTCAACACTTTAGTATGAAGAGTCTCTGAATTTGGAAGGTGAAGGGGGAAAAAAGTTTCAAAGATTACACACTACACACATGACTAAATTCAAAATGTACAAATCATCTTAACTGGTGAGTTTTATCCTTTAGGGACAAAAGTTACTGAAGTGCCAAATCAATTTATGATATGAATAAAACACTTAGGACATCAGTGGCTACACAGACTGAATTGATGGAACTGAGGATCTGGCAGAATCAGAGCAGTGTCCTTTTATGAAGCTGAGTACGTTCCATGGAACCTGCAGGGCTACAGCAAGGAATCATATTGGTTTACAAGTGTTGAAGTTGAGTATAGCATTCAAACTCTAACATAAAGTAATCTTTCACTGAAAAGTAAAACCACCAGTATTCTCACCAAAGAATGACAAAGATTTGTGCATTCTCTCTTTCACCATTATTTTCCGATTCACTTAAAGACACATGGTAATTCCCCTCAATTAAGATTATTCAAACAAACATTTAGGTAAAAAAGCTCCTGAAATTATAGCAGCAAATCCAAATTCTTTTGTGTCATAATAGAGCTGACCTCATCACCATATTTTGCACCTAAACAAAGCTTATTTTTATGCGCCCGTGCGAGCCGGCCCGGCCCTATTTCGCGCCCGTGCGAGCCGGCCCGGCCCTATTTCGCGCCCGTGCGAGCCGGCCCGGCCCTACTTCGCGCCCGTGCGAGCCGGCCCGGCCCTATTTCGTGCCCGTGCGAGCCGGCCCGGCCCTATTTCGCGCCCGTGCGAGCCAGCATGGCCCTATTTCGCGCCCGTGCGAGCCAGCATGGCCCTATTTCGCGCCCGTGCGAGCCAGCCCGGCCCTATTTCGCGCCCGTGCAAACAATCTGACCCACTGTTGCACCAATGCCAACCACTCAGTAAAATGCTGTGCCAATGCAACCATTCCAGTCTGATATTGCATCGATGCAATTTAATCCAGGCTGATTTTGCGCGAGTGTAATTGGTCCTACCCGCTCTACACCAACGCAAGCTGTCAAACTTCCTCTGCGCCAATGCAAATGATCTGACCTACTTTTATGCCAATAGAAACAAACAGATATGAAATGCAAAGAGGTATTTTCTACTTCCATTAGTTACCGATTAGAAAAGACTTCACAAGATTAGATGATGGCACTTTTAAATCTCATTATCACAGTTACATTATTGGACTGATTTAAAAGGGAAGGCACTGGGGTAAAGTTGAAATTGGAAGTGTATACCTTGACCCTTTACCCAAGCAGTATAAATACAGCCATATCAGAATTTCAGTTAAGAATCTTCAAAAATAAGCAGAAACAACTTCATGTTTTTACCTCATTAACCTGTAATAATGATAATGGAAGTTACAAGTGACACACAGAATGTATAGAATCAGTCTAAAAAAATACTGAACACATTAACACTTACATAAAATTAAACAATTGTAGAAGACTACAACAAACATAACCTAGCATCAAATCACTGATCCAACCATATTATTGACTTTTTGCTTTCCAGCTATTCTCATTACTAAAACAGGTCACCAACTGTTCTCCAGATTTTACGTGTGCATACATGTTCAGTGTATGCTATACAACATGTGAAAATTGACATTATTTAAAAGAGATTCTGCTTCCAGAGAATACAAAAGTCTAAACAATCTTCAGGTAAGCTGCATCATTAGAAGACATACTAACATTCAAACACTGAAGTTGCAGTCCAATGTCATCTATTTTGAGAGAGATCGTGTAAGCGTCCTTTGAAATATCAAGCACACTTGGTTGCAACTAAAATATTGGAATGAACCATTTGACAAAAGCCAGATGTACCACCATAGATATGAAGTTGTTGAGAGATTTTTCTTTTACCAGAATAATTCCATTTGATGCAGTGGCTGAGAGTATGGCTATGATGCCCAGATTATAGTATGTCAAATATTTTACAGCTTTGAAAATAAATCAACAGTAACGAAGATCAGTAGCAACTGAAGTAAACACAATTGCAATTACCCTAGTCTCCCATGTTTGAATCTTTACCTGTGAACATTTGATTAAGACTGAAAAAAAACAAAATCGCATTCACAACATTAAGGAAATATTGATGAATAATTTATTTTATACAGAAATGCTAATGTGGCTCACAAAAGTTTCAGTGGCCAAACACATTAACAATTCTGCAGGGACAAACAACTTAACTACAAACTTGGCATTACTGTAAATTACTCAAGATCTTTTTCTTTAACAAATGCTATCAAAGTTGCACAATCATCTATGTGAATAGCAAGATGCCAGTACCTGCAGATATGCTGGAAAGGAGTCCTCTAACTTGCTTTTCTTTCGGCGCTGCCTTTTCTTTGCTTTCTCACCTACATCTGGTCCTACCGCAGGTATATCACTGGCATTCTCAGCTGGAAGTTCCACCTGAGTACCTACATGAATCAGAAGTTAAAAACTTCAATTGATATGGAACCTTTTTAAATAACTTAAGCTATAAGAATTAGGAAAGCTCACCCAATCAGTGCAAAGGAGCAGCATCAGGAGCGAGAGTTACTATGGACACTAATTCTTGGTTAATACCAGCCTTCATGCTAATAGTTCAGTGCCTCAAATTTTGGATTGAACAATATCTGACAATAGGTGTAAAAGGTCACCAATTAGAAACTGGTTATACCAATTCTAAACAGTTTTAGATGCATGATTCCTAGTTCATTTAGAACATGGAATATTAACTGTTCTGGCAATTAGCAGCGATTCTATCCCAGGATGAAAGGTTAAGTGCAATCTTGAGCTGGATTCAAAATGTATCTCTTTTCATGACTTGTCCTAAATTTCCCATGGGCAAATATATTAAAGCATCAGTTCCCTACAGTAATCTCAGACGCTTAGAAATAGTTCTGAGATTGAAGCATAGTTCTTGCCGCAGAAAACTTGCATAACCCCAGCACTGGTCCAGTCAAGATGTTCCCAAAATATATAGTTTAGGACAGGCCCCACCCCACCCTTGAAGGTCATCTGTCCATTAAATTTTAGATAGAGAAAAATAGTAAGATGAAGGGCCTATTCGTGATATATCACAATAACAAAACATTCTTCTCTTAGAAGCACAATAAATCAATGTACAATGTAGCCTAAAGTCTTGGCCCATTGGCTGAACAAATAGAACAAGTGATTTTAAAAATGAACTAAGTCACTGGCTTCATCTGCAAATAACCAAAACATAGCATAAATATGTTGCGACTTCATGCCTATATTATTAGGGAAATGTAAACTCACCTTCTTCTTTGTTGCACTCAATATTCGGACAGTCAATGGACATTCCAGGCTGTGCCACAGAGATTTTATTCAAATTCTTCATCCGCGACTGCCTCTGACGGACCATAAATCCACCAATTCCTTAAAAAAAAAATCAGAAGTGTGTTTGTTATCTCATTCATAACATTCTTTCCCTTTCACAATTCACCTCTATTCTTCAGCCTCATTAGTCAAGATATGGGAATGCAGGCTAAAGACATTCTAAAAAACATCAACCAATCTACATGCATAACTTTATTCAAGTTGCACTCATGGTATTCACTGTCAGTTTTCTCCTATCGAGTTATTACCTGTTCCATCACCATGGTAAAAAATCAGATCAAATGCAGCAATCTGATCCGAAGGCAAATGTTGCATGCTTCTTTAAAATTGAGTTTACAAGGAGGGAAAGAAATCTATTCTGGATTATACAAACTGCTTGCAGAATTTAATTAAATTATAAGGAATAGAAGTCTATGAAAGGTAAGTTGGGCCTTCCAGGATAGAAATAGAGGCCTCAAACATAACGTAAGCTATCAAATGGATATAAATGTATTTGAATAGCTTTTCAACCAGCAGGTAGAAAAATCAAACTGCTTCTAAAAAAAATTTGGCAACTTAACACATCACTTACCAGGTCGGTATGGCTTCCTTTTCCTCTTTTTCCCTTCTTCAGTTTCCTCACTTGTTTTTCCAGGATTGTTTATTGCACACACATCATGTTCCTGGCAGATAGGTGCATCAGGTTTTATGTCACATTCTCCTGGCTCCATGGCAACTTTAAAAGAATTAGAACCCAACAAATAATCACATTCAGTGTAATTCAAAAAATTTAAAAAATACCGATACCCCTTTTTAATTGTTCTTCTTACTCTACAAAAGTATCACAAAATATTTCAATCTGTAATTATCAAGTTCTCATCTATATCCACAATTTTTTGAGAGGTAAGTCACATTTATTTCCATTATAAACTTCTGTAAGCCATAATTTAATTATAAGTTTTGATGTTCAAGTTTATAACAGAAAACACAATGTAATCATAGCAACACACACGAAATGCTGATGGAACACAGCAGGCCAGGCAGCATCTATAAGGAGAAGCGCTGTCGACGTTTCGGGCCAAGACCCTTCATCAGGACTTTTGTGTTGTGTTGTATTGTGTGTGTTGCTTGAATTTCCAGCATCTGCAGATTTCCTCGTGTTTGCAATGTAATCATAACCACTTTTCTTCCCACTCAGTCCTTCAAATGTCTAACATTCAAAATAACAACTGATATAATCATTTAAAATATGTATTTCACAATAATTTGGTTACATTTATCCACTTAATTTCTCGTTTGCTTGTGCATAGCTTCATTAAATCTTTACTCAGTCTGTAAAGGGAGGATCTATAGTCGCTACTTTTGTCTACATGTGTGATGCTACGAGTTCTGCACTTTACCATCTGAAAACTTTCAATGAATCCAATTTCTCGAAACGTACCATGTATAGGTTTTCAATTAGTGTCCAGACAATCTATGTTCAAAACAAACACTGTAAAAACAGCTTCAAATTTCAGAAGCTTTAAGACAAAGTTCAGCATTTCTCTGGATCTGTGTTACAGAATTAAATGCTTTAAACCACTTATCTGTTGTAATCTTTACTCTGTGCTCCATAGACAATGGGGGAAAAGGAAAACATGGCTTTCTTCATGCAACGTCACCTCAATATTTTTGTTTTTAAAAAGTTTAAGACTTTTAAGATAGATTAGCATTTCTGTGGAGTTCTGTTGAAAATTAAAATATCTCATTGCTAAAAATATTGATTTCTAAAATTGATATACCAGAGAAAGAGAGAAACACATTAAAATTATTGACAGTCAGCTATGGACATCTTAATTCTGCAGATCTATATTGTGTTTACAATACAGTATAATAGATCTGTAGAATTAACATAGCTTCTCTTCCGACTAGAAGATAAGGTTCCTACATCTGTTTATGTATAGTTTTTTACAAATTCTGTCGTAGCTCCATTCCCCACCCCCCTAAATGCCTGCAAGAAAATGAAACTCAAGATAGTATACAGTATGGTAATGTATACTTCAAAAATAAATTTACTTTGATCCAGGTGCATAATGTCAAATTTCCATTACAAATAAGGCCGAAGTAACTTGTAACCAAAGTAAAAAGGACAGTAACAATAAATTTAAAATTGAGTGAATTACAATCAAATATTTGGTTTCAATGCTTCCCAGTTCCCTCATGATTTTTCACCGACTCTTTTCTGAATATTATAAAACTTTACAAGTTATGTAATAGTACTATGACATCCCATTAATTACACAAGGATATAAACAATCATGAAAAATCAAATACTTGCAAATAACAAACTGCACAGAAATATTGTGCATTACAATTTAATCTGCTAGGTTTTTGTTTCCTTCAATTTGTTTTGATTGTACTATAGTACAAATTTTATAAGTAAAAATTACAAAAGGTTTAAATATGATCGAAAACAGCATGCTTTTCAGTATAATTGAATCTCTTACTCACCTTTATCCTCCTCGCCATCACCTTCTTCTTTCTTTATTTCTACAGATGAACCATCTATTCCTCCCAACATTGGCTCGCTGCATGGAGTTGAAGGTTTGTTCTTTAGTTTTGGCTTTGGTCCTTTTTTGTGTGGTGGTGAAAGTACCATACTTCGGAACTGTGACATTCCAGATTCTGTCAGCCATACTCCATCCTGATTATAAAACCGCGGTTCTATAAATGAATAAATTAAATCTAGGATAAATTTAGCATTCTATAAAAATTCTGACTATGAATCCTTAAAACAATTTACATACTCACCTGGATCCTTCATTTTGATGATAGGTGTAGCCACAGGGGATTCACTTCGAACTGTAAATAGAAACAAAACTGGAAACCTTTTTGCGAAAGTGTCAAAAGCTAACACTGAAATCTTGAAATAGTATAGATGTGCCAGTAATTCAGTTAGCTTGGAGACTTGCCCAATAAAACAAGCACTTTGACACGACATTGAACTGCCCCTCAAATTAAGAGGCTTCGAGAGGACAACCAATGCTTCCCATTTGTGATGAAGAATTTTGTGGTTCAATATCCACAAAATCAGCTGACAGAATGGGCTGGCCAGATGAAATCTGTAACCTCAATGAAGATGGTGTTGGAGCTCCATCGTCCAAGCCTTCCGTTGTGAATTACTGATTTGAATGTGCAGGGACTGTATCAGGTGATCAGGATTGTTGGTCTGTGGCCATCTGTGAGTCAATAAATGGTCCCCATACAGTTCACAATTCCCATTTTCTTTGCCCCCCTCAACTACCCTGCTCCTAATTTTTCCTGGGTCACTCTGAAGAAAGAGAACATACCTCATCCCGACCAGACATACGGCTACATTGTCAGCTCTCACACTGAGCCTCACGTTCCCTATAACAGCTTTGGAGGGATTGCTTAATTCAGCCCCTTGTAACTTCGAGCTACAGTTTGCCGATACTGTTCCCTGCTGATAAGTGTGGCATTGTGTGGCCGAATGTGGGAATAATAATTCGTACACATGGCCTCTTAAAACACAAAATGAATGCTCTCAGAGCGTCAATAATAGCCAATACAATAGTATAGATCGCACCGCAATGCAGGTTTTTGGCACCTGCAAAAATAGTCATCTGTTTTTTAATCAAGTTGCACATATACATTAAAAAAATTTTGGAACTTCAATCTAGTTCTTAAATCTAAATTAAGTAAAAGCATGTCACCATATTCCTCAAAGTACTGGACACTACTAATACTGTCACTTACCAACTGGACGAACAACAAATGGCTCACACGCAGTACAATCAAAGCCCTCATCTGCTGCTTGCTCCACTTCTTCTTCTGTGAAGAGATTTTCACAAATTGCATGGACCCACCTACAAGAAATAAAGTGATTATATTTATGAAGTCATGATTCAGGCAAGCAAAATACGAGTAAATCACTTTAAAACTTCCCGTTATTCTTTTTATTAAAGGGCTGATAAGCCATTTTGCTTATTCTAAAATCCATAACAATTCTACACTGTGAGCTCAGTGCTGGGAAAAATTTGAGCATCAGCTGGCTCTACCAGCTAAATTACAAATAAGTAGATGCTACTATGCTCACTCAGTATAAGCATACTGGCATTTCATGTAAATAGAGTGTAGAGATACAAATGAATTCTGCCACTGCACCATGTGGGAACACTCATTTCAAATTCAAGTTCCTTGCTCTTCTTCAAAACAGTGCAGTTTTTAAAACACCAATAAAACAAAAACAGTTGAACACTTCAGCTATCTGCATAAACTCCGCTCTACATTAAACAAAACCAATGCAAATTACTTAATACAATTATATTAATGTGAAAACCTTGATAAACAAAAGCAAATTACACACTCCAAATCATGAAATCTGGGTATTTTACTTCAGGATGATACAAAACCAAGTTTTATAAAACTAATCGTACAGATACAAATACAAATCTTTGGCCTACCTATCACAATGGTGACACTGTATGAGAAGGTCCTCTTCTTCATAGTCTTCATTACAGCTTGGACAAGTAACAAGGCTACCACATGGTGCACAGTGGGTGTAGTTATTCTGCCATTCACAGTGAAAGCCAGGTGTTGTAGCACCACACTGTGTACAGCATACACACCTATAAGACAAGGTATCAAAATCAGAATCAGGTTTATTACCACCGACACGTGACGTGAAATTTGTTAACTTAGCAGCAGCAGTTCAATGCAATACATAATCTAGCAGAAAGAGAAAAAAATAATAAAAACATAATAAACAAATCAATTACATATATTGAATAGATTATTTAAAAATATGCAAAAACAGAAATACTGTAGATTAAAAGTGAGTTAGTGTTCACAGGTTCAATGTCCATTTAGGAATCGGATGGCAGAGGGGAAGAAGCTGTTCCTGAATCACTGAGTGTGTGCCTTCAGGCTTCTGTACCTCCTACCTGATGGTAACAGTGAGAAAAGGGCATCCCCAAGGTTGCTGGAGGTCTTTAATAATGGACACTGCCTTTCTGAGACCGCTTCCTAAAGATGTCCTGGGTGCTTTGTAGGCTAGTGTCCAAGATGGAGCTGACTAGATTTACAACCTTCTGCAGCTTCTTTCAATCCTGAGCAGAAACCCCTCCATACCAGACAGTGATGCAGCCTGTTAGAATGTTTTCCACGGTACAACTATAGAAGTTTTTGTGTGTACTTGTTGACATGCCAAATCACTTCAAACTCCCTATAAAGTATCAACATGTACAAACAAGCTGGATGAATTAATCCGCAGAGTTGAAGTGGGTAGCAACCGGGAGATCCTGTCTGCTGTGGCAGACGGAGCGGAGGTGCTCGACGAAGCGGTCCCCCAATCTGCACACTCTCCTTCACATTCCCATTCAGATATGTCCATACATCTACTGCCATGATGAGACCAAACTCAGGTTGGAGGAGCAACATCTCATATACCGTCTGGGTAGCCTCCAGCCCCTTGGTAAGAACATCGAATTCTCCAACTTCTGGTAATTCCCTCCCTCTCCCTTCCCCTATCACACTTTCACTCTGCCTCCTCTTCTAGCTGCCTATCATCTCTCTCATGATTCTGCCTTCTTCTACTACCCATAGTGCTTTCCCCTTACATTCCTTCTTCACCTCTCCTGCTTATCCCCTCCCTGCTTCCCTGCCCCCACCCCCACCCCTTGATCTTTCCTCTAATTGGTTTTTCACCTGGCACCTTCCCCTTCTCCCCACCTTCTCTATAGGGCCCCTGCCCCCTCCTTCTTCAGTCCTGTCAAAGGGCCTCGGCCCAAAACGTTGACTGCTCATTTCACCAGATGCTGCCCGACCTGCTGAGTTCATCCAGCTTGTTTGTACGTGTTGATTTGACCACAGCATCTGCAGTGTACTTTGTGTCCCAATAAAGTATAGCCGCTGTCTTGCCTGTATGAAGTTGGACTTCCATATTTCCTTAATATACAAGGTTACAAGTAGGAAAAAAAAGCTATTATTTTTTCTTAATATACCCGCATGCACAAGTATTTAGATTTTGGACAGACATCAGTCAACTTTTTTTTTGATATTTTACCCCAAACTCTGATAAGGATGTTCAAATGGCTTTAAACAAAGCTGATCTAATTCTGTTGAAGGATAGAAGGGAAGGAAACATCCAAGATTTGTGGTCACAAACGCTGCTCTATAATTAAGTAAAATAAAAAATGCTGTTTTTGAATCTGGTCACAGATTATTGAAGTTCACACTTACCACTTGCATTTCCAACCACCCTTTGGCACAGTCTGTAATGGTGGATCCAGGCAGTATGTGTGATAACTTATATCACAATCATCACACAACAATAAACGAGCAGGATCAGAAGCTTTGCCGCATGCTTCACACACAATACATTCCAAGCAACGCCATCCTTTGCTCAACATAACTTTTGTGATCTGCAAGACAAGCAGCATAATCAGAATAACACAAGATTTTATACAGCATTCTGATAAAAATTAGATTTAACTCTAAATCAGTAATCTCTGTCACAAATGTTAATTTGAAATTGATGATGTAGATGGTACAGCAAAAAAACTGTTAACCTGGCATGCTCAGGAGATTGATGATGCCAGACTAGCAGATTTTCTAAACTCTTGGATGTTATTCATATTAATACTCCAACACACTTTTAATTCACTTTTTTCCCTCACATATTCTAATGTTGGAATGATAAAATTTTCCAGTAAATCTGATAAGTTCAAAGGAAGCATGGGAACTGGGGTCCCAGTGACTGGGAAGGAAGCATGGTACTCAGAGCCCCTGTGAGCCATGTGCCGCACCACTGGGTTTCTTGATTAGTCAGATAGTGGATTATCAGAAATTTACTGCATTTATCTCTTCAAATTTTATTAAACGTGCTGGGAAAAATTTACCCCACACTCTACATTCAACAAAAAGATAAATATAATCTACATACACTGTTTTATTGTGTGACATAATGCATAGTGGATTTCCTTTCTTTTTGGCAAACGTACTCAGAACTACGTTCAGCCTATTCTTGTGTGCTACCTCTGGATGCAAAAAAAAAATTCATGGCAATGAATACAAAAATTCAAGTAGTAATTTAAAAAAGTAAACAAATGTATTGTATTTGCCCTCCATACTAAAGCCTTTGAATCAAAAGATGAAGTGATATTCTTAGTATACTCAAATGATTCCCATTGCTGCTGTTGAAGGAATGCAATTTTGCTCATTTCCTTTGGAACTTATTAAAATATGAAATTTGTCTTGCCAAAAAGGGTGCACTTGTGCTGTAAATCAACACATTTCAGCTGTAAGCTCCTACAATGCCAGTTCTCTACTGATGCCAGATATTTTCTCCTTTACTGCAGAGAAATACCTGGCATCAGTAGAGAACCACCGGTCTATCATCTAGTGCACAAAAAATGACTTTTATCTCCCTTTCTCTTCCTCCATACCTTACTATTAACACAATATGGGTGATAGCACTGCCCACACTGTGAACAGGCCAACAGCTGTCCTTCCATTCCTCGTCCAAAGCTCCCGCATACAACACACATATCCTGAAAAATAACAAAAATATAGTATTACAAGTCATTCTTCATTTTCTCTTAGCACATAGACATTTACAATAATATCAACATATTGAATTTTCATGTCATATCTGCACATTTACAAGTGAAAGATTGGTAAGCATCCATTCAACATGCAGAAACTCAACCTGTGCAGTGCATCCAGCTCCAATACTATTATCAAATGTAATACCTGAAAGATTAAAAGAATGGGTAAATCGGATCCAAAATTGCTTTAGTGATACAAGGCAAGAGGATGATGGTGGACGGTTATTTTAGTGACTGACAGGCCTCAACCAGTGGTGTACTACAGGAATCGGTGCTGGGAGCATGATTGCTTAACATATACATTACATGATTTGGAATTGAATACAGGAAGAATGATAAGTAAATATACAGATGTCACAAAATCTCCAAGAGCTCTGAACCATGAAGGGCTTACTTAATGTGCATTGGAACTTCATAGTCATTGGGTTTTTAAAAAAAACTTGATTCCTGCACAAACTACAGATGCTAGAAATCCAAGCAACACACACAAAATGCTGGAAGAACTTCAGCAGGCCAGACAGCATCTATGGAAAAAGAGTACAGTTGACGTTTCAGGCTGAGACCCTTCACTCGAAACGGTGACTGTACTCTTTTCCATAGATGCTACCTGGGCTGCTGCATTCCTCCAGCACTTTGTGTGTGTTACCTTTATTCCTTGTTCTTTCTCAGCACAATTCCCAAAACATCGTGCACTAGTTGATGTGGTATCCAGCAAATTCCTCAAGAGTCCAAATCAAAAATTATGATATAGATTGTTTGCGGTGTTGATTTAATACCTTTAAGAGTTCTCTTCTAACACTCCAATGCTCCTCTCAGGAACATCCATTACCATAATTGCACACAAAGACCTTAGAAGGCCCATGAATGAGACAACCCCTGAAGCCTCAATTCCCTTGCTGAAACCAAATGTATTCGGATAGAAAAATCGTGTCAGGTACTCGGATAGAAAAATGGTCAGTAAAGATTTCAAAACATGTTACATTTAAAGGGATATGCATTAAAAAAAATCCTGAACAAGATGTGATGATACTAAATTAGGGGATCTTGTTGATAGCAAAGTAGGTTACAAGAATTGCAAAGAGATTTTGTTCAGTTAAGGAGTTAAGTCAAAATCCATTTGCCATTCCTCGGCTGGTGGCACAGTGGCATCAGCACTAGACTTTGGGGCGAGAGGTCCTGATTTCGAATCCGGCCAGCTTCAAACAATTCAAGAGATAGTGAAGGTGGCATTTAGCATACTGGCCTTTATTAATCAGGACATTGAGCTTAGGAGTTGGGACATTATGTTGCAGTAATACAAGTCATTGGTGAAGCCATACTTGGAATACTGCATACATTTTTGGTCATCTTGTTGTAGGAAAGACACACCAAGAGAGATTAACGAGGAATTGCCTGAGTTATAGGGAGAGGTTAGCTACACTGCACCTTTATGCCTTAGACCACAAGACCATAAGAAATAGGAGCAAAATTAGGCCATCTGGCCCATCGAGTCTGCTCTGCCATTTAATCATGGCTGATCCTTTTTTCTATCTCCTCAACCCCAGTTCCCAGCCTTCTCCCCGTAACCTTTGATGTCATGTCCAATCAAGAACCTATCAATCTCTGCCTTAAGTACACCCAATGGCTTGACCTCCACAGCTGCACGTGGCAGCAAATTCCACAAATTCGCCACCCTCGCTAAAGAAATTTCTCCGCATCTCTGTTTTGCAAGGGCACCCTTCTATCCTGAGGCTGTGCCCTCTTGTCCTAGACTCTCCCACCATAGGAAGCATCCTTTCCACATCTACTCTGTCTGGGCCTTTCAACATTTGAAAAGTTTCAATAAGATCCCCCTCATCCTTCTGAATTCCAGTGAATACAGACCCAGAGCGAGCAAACATTCCTCGTATTTCATTCCTGGATTCTTCCTTGTGAACCCCCTCTGGATCCTCTCCAATGCCAGCGGATCTTTTCTAGGATGAGGGGCCCAAAACTATTCACAATACTCATGGTGAGGCCTCACCAGTGCCTTATAAAGCCTCAGCATCACATCCTTAAGTTGAGGAGAATGAGAGGTAACCCCATAGAAGTTTATAAAATTATGAGTGGTATGGATAAGGTAGACAGTTATAGTCTTTTGCCCAGGGTTGGGGGAGTCCAAAACTAGAGGGCACAGATACAAGATAAAGAGGAGAGAGATTTAGGAGACCTGAGAGGTAACTTCTTTAATCAAAAGGTAGTAAGTACCTGGAATAAACTGGCAGATGACATGGTTGAGGCAGGTACAATTGCAATATTTAAGAGGCATTTGGAGGGAGGGGCCAAATGTGGGAAAATGGAACTAGCAGGGAGGGTGCTGTGGTCTGTGTGGACCAGTTAGGACAAAGGGCCTGTTTCCCAGCTGTATTATTCTATGACTCTGAAAATGAATTCAAAAAGTTGAATTTTTCAAAATTAAGTCCAACTTCCCAATAATTTTTTGTTCTTTATCATAGGTGCATTTAATCAAGGGGCAATGTTCAGAGGCTTATTCTCATTGGATCACATTAGATAACTTAATCAACATTCTGAGAAATCCTACCTGCAGGAGAATAAATTTGTCCTCAGTGGAGAAGAGGACCACTGTGTTGTGCATTGTATCATCATCATCATCGTCATCTTTACTTGGAGACGTATCTACACCTGTGGACTAAGACAGGAAACAAAGAGTTCAGCACTAGAAAATCTGCATTAAATGATATTTAATTTTGATGATTTCCACAGTTAAAGATTCCTGAATTGCTGAGGAAAACATTCTGAATTTGACAAGATAGTTCTCTCATACAAGATCAACTTCAGGATAGATGCAATTTACAGTAGGAAATGATGAGCAAGTTGGTTTATATACCTAAAGAGTTAAAAGTATGGTATCTTTGGGTATTAAGGCACACATTGCTGTACTGTTATGCAAACCATTCTTTTCTTACCCCCAAAGACTCCAAGATTCCCGATACAGACTTCAAGCGTGATCGTCCTCGCCCTCGTCCAACGTGACCACCACGTGGTCGCTTTTTACCTGGAAAACTGTTACAACGACCCTGTTGAAAAAGAAGAATTATTTGCAAAATACCCTTTCAAATAAAAAACATTTCTAATGAGTCTAAAGATAAATATTATCACAGTTTATTTCATGCTAAATCAGAAGACAAGCTGAAACAGCTATAGGTGGAAGAGGATTCTCCCTTGTATTGCTATTCTGGCTTTGAGTACCAGAAACCTACGGCAAGAAATTATTCATTTAGTATCATATAAATCAACAGACACAGGGCAACGTACACAATATCAAATAATTTAATGAAAAACTTCCATTTATGTAGAATATAGTTACTTATTGCAGGTGTATACAACTGCTTAAATTGTTTTGGTTGGAAAGTAAACTATTGAAAACTGACAAATCATATTTATAGTGTCAATGACTAGTGCTAGGTATTGTATAAGTAACTGCAGCAGTGAAAAGGATTGCGAGATGATGCTGGAAATACAGAACTGAGTTTTGTCAGTGTACACACATAAAATAATCCTACACTTATGAATGGTATCATCAAGGGTCAGCATATAGGCAAGCAAGGTGGCTCCAGCATTGTGCTCAAGTAGCAAAAAGAAAATTAGTTACAATTAAGTGCAGTACTGAAAGAATGCTGAGTATTAGGAGTTGCAATCAATTAGACAAGGCATGTATAAGATCTCACTGATGTCTCAGCTAACACCCATCCTTCATCAAATACCACAAAAAAAAATTATCTGGATGTTTCGGGTCAGGACTGTGTCAGAATTATCACTGTATTACTGTTTGGACCTCCTGTGACCCTTATATTAAAAAAGCCATCATACTTTAAAATAGCTATAAACAAGCGATGAAAGTGCTTTGGGACATTGAAAATGTAAAAAGTGCTATATTTCCATAACCAAGAGTAACTGTGATTAGCATTAGTAACTTTAATTACAGCCACTGGCAAACCTCAAAAAGTAACTCCCCCTCTCTTCCCATACAGATGCAGCTTTCTTGCAAATAACTAATTATTTAAAATAATTTAGCAATTAAGGACAGGTAGTAATGTGTGTAATCAATGTGGTCTAGGATGAACACATGTGAAATGGCAAATTAGGTTAAGGGATGAGACAGAAAATAAAACAGCAAATAACTACAAGATTAATGAATTAACAGCTTTTCTTATAGGGTTATGATTCTTTGAAACACTTTTCCCTCAAGAAGAAGCGGAAGTTAAATCTTTGATCAATGAAGCAGAGATAATATTTTTTTTATTTAGAGATACAATGTGGAACAGGCCCTTCTGGCCCAACGAGCCATGCCGCCCAGCAACCCACCTATATAACTCTAGCCTAATCACAGAACAATTTACAATGACCAATTGACCAATTAACCAACTAACCAGTAGTAAATCTTTTTGGAGGAAACCAGAGCACCCAGAGGAAACGCACACAGTCACAAGGAGCAGGTACAAACTCCTTACAGACTGCACTAGAATTGAATTCCAAACTCCAACAGCTATAATAGCATTGCACTAACCACTACACTACCAAGTACCCTCTACTTGATAAGTATGGAGTGAAAGGTACCGTGGGCAGAATGGAAGTGGAAATAAAGTTAAAATAGTATCAATCAGGACCCGACTAAGGTGCTGTGCAGACTGAGGGGCCACTTGACCTACAGTACCTGTGCTCTCGAATATCTATGACCTTTTTACACACTTCTATTACTTTAAATTTTTAACATCTGAAATCTTATGCTTATATGTTTGATTAAGATCATTTAGCAAAGGCAAAAATCTGAGCAGAAGTACTTAGAATTGACACTCACAGAAGAACAAACTGCTACTTCATCTTCTACTTCCCTAACTCTTCTGGCTTCAGTCTCTTTGCCGTCTGTTCTGAAATTGTTAGGTTGCGTTCAAGAAAACAATGAAATAGCACGCTGTCGTCTGATAGCGTTTTCAAAAGTCTCCAGTTACCCCGTCCACACTGATCTGCCCGAGCAGCGTTTTCAGAAATACCCACCCTGGAAAGCGTTTCTGAAAAGCTCCGGTTTCGGGGGACAAAAACGCCCTTTTAGTGTGGACGGAGGATAAAAACGAAGAGAAAAAGCTTCGATTACGGATTTATCCGGCGTAGTGTGGATGTAGCCTTAGAAATAACATGAGTTGGAGACAGTGTGAGGAAAAGTTAAAGGTGAAAGATACTGATTTAGGAGAGCAGGGATGCATTTAAATATGCTACTTGAGATACAGACACTATTTATATTACAACAGATAAGGCTCTGAAATTTAGCTTAGAGGCTAATAAAAAGTTTTGTTGTGAAGGGCAATAAAAGACAACGTCCCTTGATTCACTGATTCTGCAATAAGAAGCTAATTTAGAGGCCCTCCACTGGTTGGGGTTGACCATGGATGCCTCATCCTGGCTGTCTACATGATATGCAAGCCAAGGTAGTACGATATGGAGAGTAAGCTGTTGCTCATGTAGCAGGCTCCCACTCTCCACTCAGTTGATGAATTCAAAGGAACAGCAGAGACTGATACAGTTTGGCACCAGTGGCGTTGCAGGAGCTGCCAGTCAACATCAAACACAATGTAGGACTGCCTTAGGGACTCCATCTTTGGATTTTTCCCCTCAGGATTTACTCCCGAAGACTTCCCCATGAGTGGGTATAGCCGCAAGGTAACAGAGGTTTGAGATCAGAGTTTTTCTTCTCCTAGATAAGTTGCTAACTATGACTGACAAGCCCCATCTGACCGAAGCTAATTTAGAAATGCCACAAAAACCGATGAGAGGCAAAGAATGCTTATGTTTAAAAAGGAAAATTATATTACTTGAAGTAGAGGGAGGAAGCAAGCAGTTTGGGATTAAGTTTCAATTGCTCCAGCAGGTTAAATAGATTTCCTTCTGTGAACTACACAAAATGGACAGCCAACTTGCTTAATGCATGCATGCTTAATGTCCGAGCATGCCTTGTTAGCTGATTTACAATTGCCTTCAATGAGCCCAAGTTTTTAAGAGGAGAAAAATAGTGTGTGTACATAGAAAAGCCTACATTTAATCACCTTCATTTACAACATTGCTCTGTTTTAACTGCACATGGCAAACCAACTGTATTCCCCCATCCTCACCTGTTTGACTCGTGGCCGACCTGGTGAAAAACGCCTCTTCATAACTGCAGGCTTGCCAGATTCACCTTTCATCATACCAGGGTCAGCTGGCAAAGAATCTTCTGTTTCCGTTATCCGCAGGTCTGAACTTAATTTTTCAGCCTCATCTTCCATCCTTGGAGAAACATCATCTGTTGCTGTCATACAAATATCCATTGAAACCAAGCCTGCATCACGGTCCAAAGTATTTGCAAAATCTGGTTCCAAGCCAGTGCTAGTTGAGTCAGTTTGACTTTGATTTGACATTTCCTCCACAATCTCAGATTTAATCAGCGTGTTACAGGCAGAATCTGCCCTTACAACATCCTGGATTTCCATCTGAGTATCTTGCCCAGTCTTCAGCCTATTCCCTGCAGATATAACCTCCATAGGAGTCACATCATCAACGTCCATCTCATTAGGATCTTCCTTGGTCTCCATTCCATCAGTGACCATGTCAGAAACTTCACCTCTATGCTCAGAGCCACAAGTTGAATCAGCAGGAATATCACAGGGGTCAGTTTTATTTTTATGGATTTTGCCAGTCTCCTGCTTGACTAAAACAAAAGAGGCACCATCTAACTGTGTTTCAGCAGAAATACTGACAGAATCCATCAGGTCAGAGTCTGTGGGAAGATGATCGACTTTTGTCTCCTGTGGAATGGAACTACTGGAACTAGCATCAATATCTGCACTAATGCAAGTCTCTGCCTGGTCAAAAAGAGAAACAGTTCTTTCCATTTTTGTTTCTCGTTGATCTGTCTTATCTGAGCTAAAGGATTCTGCAAATTCTTTTTCTGCAGACGGAGAATCCACTGCACTTTTAATGCTGTCAGACTGTGGACCATGCATCACAGTTTCAGAAGTGTGATGAATCTCTGTGTTATGAGCAGAATCGAATTCCTCAGTAAGCTTTTCATGCTCTAATTCTTTCTCTGTAGTTAAGCCCCTAATTCCATTTTCCTCCAAAGAAGCAAGAGATTGAGATTCCACCTGTTCCGTGGTATTAATTTCTGATAGTTGTTTTGAAATTTCCAGTTCCACCTTACTGTCCGTATTGATAGAATCTAACAAAACAAAAATTAGCACATTTGTGTTAGCTCTTTATTACCGATTTAAGTTCCAACATTTTTGATAAATTTTCCATTCATATCTTTCAAAACACAAATGAGCTCAAAGATCAGAGGAGTTCTTGAATTCATTGGAGTCCAAGTACCTAGTGTAGTGGAGTAATTTGGTTTTATGTAGTTATATCTGTCTTCAGAAGTTTTAGTACAACTTCTATGAGGTGGCATAATCTAATAATAAATTTCAAAAAGAACATCTGGCTAAAACTTACAGATAAATTTAAAAACATAAAAACAAAACAATGGTAATTTAACCACTGTTGACCATAAATTTAACCCATAATTATGATTTTATTCGTCTTCCACGTGCACAATAAATTCTTTCAGCTTTTGCTCATTACAAACTTCATTCTACTTTGCCTAGCAATGGTCATATTCCAACATCATCCCAGGTGGTATGAATGATGAAAATCTGCAAGGTACTGGGGACAACAGGGGGTCAGGGTAACCAGACTACATCTTGCATAACTAATGTGCCATCTTATTCTTTCATTGCACAAGGTCAATATTCTGGACTTCCATACTTAAAACCATGAAAGTGAAACCAAAAAAATTGCAGCAGTCAAAAACAGAGACAGAATGGATATATTGGGCAATAACATATTGAAAGTATTTCCTCTTTTCTAATGGAAATAAATTAACGTGTACAAAGGGACATGAAAAAATTAAAGTTGCAAGCCAAAAGCACCTGTCAAAACCAATTAAACAGACCATTTAAAAACAGACTTCTCACCCTCCTGTTCATGCAAAGAGTCTTCAGCAATACATTCACTCAATTTTTCTTCTGGTTTCAAGTCCATTTGCTGCTTTCCAGTCAACTCTGTTTGTTCTTCTATCTTCTCTGCTCAACAGAAATAATACATTTCAGGTTGCTTAAAATCTCTTTTAATTTAAAGATTATTGTAACAATAGTGCAGCTTCTAAAAGCATGAATTTCCAATACCGCAAGCTATGACAAGTTCAATATGCGCTTCTTGATCTAAGCAATACCGGAGTGCCATCTTCGAACAAGTGGAACACATCATAGTTTTACAATCCATACCAGGACATGGGTAAGAGAGCTACCTTTCAATCAGGACAGCGATCGACATTTTAAAGGCATTGTTTCACAGTAATTCACAAAGAAAGCTTTGACCAGTGACCAATCATCATTAGGGATTGATTAGCAAGAGCAAATTAAAGGAAGGCAGTGGTAAGTACAATGACCATCGTCTGAGTAGACAGAGTCAGAGTGGTCATTTTGAGGCTTCAGCTCTGAAGCTTCAGTGAACAGAAAGCAAAAGAAAAGCTCTAGGTTAAATGTTTTTTTCAGTTCCCTTCTTTATATCTGCTCAGCTAGGACAGTAGAGATGCCAGACAAGATAGATGAATGCCACTCCTGCATCCCGCAGGGAGACCTCCAGTGTCCCTGATGACTACATCTGCAAGAAGTGCATCCAGATGCAGCTTCTAACAATCCACATTAAGGAGTTGGAGCAGGAACTGGAGGAACTCCAGATCATTTGGGAGGCTGAGGAGGTAGGAGATAGGATATACAGAGAGGTAGTTACACCCAAGTTACAAGACACAGGAAACTAGATGACCATCAGGAATGAGAAAAGGATTAAGGAGCCAGTGCAAAGTGCCCCTATGATCTCTGGCATTGAGTCTGCCTGTGTGACTCATAAGGAAAAGGGGGAGAAGAGGCACACTGTGGTGATAGGGACAGGAGGTTCTGTAGGCAAGAACAAGACTCCCAGATGGTATGTGGCCTCTTGAGTACCAGGGTCTAAAATACCTCAAATCAAATCCTCAGGGTAAGCACCCAGAAGTCATGTTCCACGTAGGTACCAATGACATGGGTAGTACAAGTAACAAAGTAGTGACCTCCAGAGTTGTGATCTCAGAATTGCTACCCGTGCCACATGCTAGTGAGGTCAGAATTATTTAGATTATACAGTTTAATATGTGGCTAAGGAGTTGGTATAGGAGGGAGGGCTCCAGATTTTTGGATCATGGGGCTCTCTTCCAGGGAAGGTGGGACCTCTAAAGAAGAGACAGTTTGCACCTGAACTGGATGGAGACTAATATCCCAGCAGGAAGATTTGTTATGCTGCACAGTGGGGTTTAAACTAGAGTTATGGGGATGGGTACCAGAGTGCCAGAACAATTAGCGATGAAATGGAGGCAGATGTTCGCAAAACCTCAGGCAAAATTAGGAATCAAAAGGTTGTGCATGGTGTGACTAACGTCTTGCACTGCATATATTTCAATGCAAGAAATATCATAGGAAAGGCAGACGATAGTGCTGAAGATGAGGTAGCAGATTTATAAACAGAGGCAACATGTACTGAGGAGAGGCTGATGATGGGGCAAAATTGCAGTCAACAGAATGAGTTGCAACATAAAAGGCAGGCAAAATTGAAAGCGTGAATACAGTACTGGAGGTGTGAAATTTGAATGCGCACAGTATACAAAATAAGGTAGATGAACTTGTAGCACAGTTACAGATCAGCATGTATGATGTTGCAGGCATCAGTGAATCATGGCTGAAAGAAGATTATAGCTAGGAGCTTAACGTCCAAGGATACACATTGTATCAAAAGGATAGGCAACAAGGCAGAAGGGGCGGCTTTGCTCTGTTGGTAAAAAATGAAATTAAATCATTAGAAAGAGAGGGCATAGGGTCAGAAGTTGTTGAATCTGTATGGATAGAGCTACGGAAATGCAAGGGTAAAAAGACCCTAATGGGAGTTGTATACAGACCCCCAAAAAGCAGCAAGGATGTGGTCTACAAGTTACAACAGGAGATAGTAAATACATGGCAAAAGGGCAATATAGTCATGGGGGATGTCAATATGCAGGTAGATTGGGAAAATCAGGTTGGTGTTGGATTCCAGGTTGGGGAATTTATAGAATGCCTACAAGATGGCTTTTCAGAGCAGCTCATGGTTGAGCCCACGAGGTGATCAGTGTATATATATATATATATACACCGTGGCCAACAAGAGAAGTCAAAGCCAGCATAAAAGTCAAAGTGAGGATATATAACAGGGCAAAAGTTAGTGGAAAATTAGAGGATCAGGAAGCTTTTAAAGACAACAGACGGTAACTAAAAAAGTCATTAAGGTAAAGATGGAATAAGAAAGTAAGCTAGCCAATAATACTAGAGGATATCAGAAGTTTCTTCAGATACATAAGTGTAAAAGAGAGGCAAGAGTAGATATCGGACCACTTGAAAACAATGCTGTAGAGTTAGTAATGGTGAAAAATAAGACTATAAGATATAGGAGCAGAAGTAGGGCCATTCAGCCCATCAAGTCTGCTCCACCAATCATAGGCTGCTCCAATTCTTCCAGTCATCCCCACTCCCCTGCCTTCTCCCCATACCCTTTGATGCCCTGGCTAATCAAGAACCTATCTATCTCTGCCTTAAATGCACCCAATGGCTTGGCCTCTACAGCTGCTTTTGGCAACAAATTCCACAGATTTACCACCCTCTGACTAAATTAATTTCTCTGCATCTCTATTCTAAATGGACGTCCTTCAATCCTGAAGTCGTGCCCTCTTGTCCTAGAATCCCCTGCCAAGGGAAATAACTTTGCCATATCTAATCTGTTCAGGCCCTTTAACATTCGGAATGCTTCTATGAGATCCCTCCTCATTCTCCTGAACTCCAGGGAATACAGCCCAAGAGCTGCCAGACGTTCCTCATATGGTAACCGTTTTATTCCTGGAATCATTCTCATGAATCTTCTCTAACCCTTTCCTTGTTGGAAATCGCAGATGAACTGAATAAGTATTTTGCATTAGTCTTCACTGTGGAAGAGACTAGCAGCATAGTGGAAGTTACAGGTGTCAGGGGAATGAAGTTTTGTGAAGTTACCATAACTAGAGAGAAGGCTCTTGGGAAACTAAAAGGTCTGAAGGTAGATAAGCCACCTGGACCAGATGGACTACACCCCAAAGTTCTGAAAGAGGTAGCCGAAGAGACTGTAATGATCTTTCAAGAATCACTAAATTCTGGAATGGTTCCGGAAGACAGGAAAATTGCAAATGTCACACCACTCTTCAAGAAGGGAGAGAAAAAGAAGAAAGGAAACTATAGGCCAGTTAGTCTGACTTCAGTGGTTGGGAAGATGGTGGAATCGATTATCAAGAATGAGCGTCTCAGGGTACTTGGAGGCACATGATTATAGGCCACAGTCAGCATGGTTTCCTCAAGGGAAAATCTTGCCTGACAAATCTGTTGGAATTCTTTGAAGTAGTAACAAGCAATATAGACAAAGGAGAATTGGTTGATGTTGTGTACTTGGATTTTCAGAAGGCCTTTGACAAGGTGGCACACATGAAACTACTTAGCAAGCTACAAGCCCATGATATTACAGGAAAGATTCTAGCATGGATAAAGCAGTGGCTGATTGGCAGGAGACAAAGAGTGGGAATAAAGGGAGCATTTTCTTGTTGGCTGCTGGTGACTAGTGGTGTTCCACAGGGGTCTGTGTTGGGACCAATACTTTTTATGTCATATGTCAATGATTTGGATGATGGAATTGATGACTTTGTTGCAAAGTTTGCAGACAATATGAAGATAGCTGGAGGGGCACGTAGTTTTGAGGAAGTAGAGAGGCTACAGAAGGACCCAGACAGATTAGGAGAATGGGCAAAGAAATGGCAGGCAGAATAGTGTCAGGAAGTGTATGGTCATGCACTTTGATAGAAGAAATGAAAGGGTTGACTATTTTCCAACTGGACAGAGAGAAGATACATATAACTGAAATGCAAAGGGACTTGGAAGTGCTTGTGAAGGATTCACTAAAGGTTAATTTGCAGGTTAAGTCTGTGGTAAGGAAGGCAATTACAATGTTAGCATTCATTACAAGAGGACTAGAATATAAAAGCAAGGATGTAATGTTGAGACTTTATAAAGCACTAATGAGGCCTCACTTGGAGTATTGTGAGCAGTTTTGGGCCCCCTATCTTAGAAAGGATGTGCTGAAGCTGGAGAGGGTTCAAAGGAGGTTCACAAAAATGATTCCAGGATTGAATGGCTTGTCATATGAAGAGTGTTTGATAGCTCTGGACTTATATTTACTGGAATTCAGAAGGTTGAAGGGTGACCTAACTGAAACCTGTCAAACGGTGAAAGGCCTAGGATGTAGAGAAGATGTTTCCTATGGTGGAAGAGTCCAACACCAGAACACAGCCTCAGAATAGAAGGGCACCCCTTTTAGAACGAAGATGAGGAGGAATTTCTTTAGCCAGAGAGTGGTGAACCTGTGGAATCCACAGGCAGCTGTGGAGGCCAAGTCTTTATGTATATTTAAGGCAGAGGTTGATAGATTCTTGATGGTCAGGGCATGAAGGGATACGGGAGAGGCAGGAGATTGGGGTTGAGAGGAAAATTGGATCAGTCATGATGAAATGCTGGAGCAGACTCAATGATCCAAATGGCCTAATTCTGCTCCTATATCTTATGGTCTTATAAAACTATCCATTTATAGATTGAATTACCACCACAAAATCTAGATACTTACAAGTCTTCTGCTGGTACAAGGGTTACACAAAATCATGACATGGGAGCAGTTGAACAGTGTACTGTAAACAAGGATTGGCTTGTTAAGGCCTAAATAAAATTATGAAAAACTCAGCACCAACTATTCTAGCAATGAACTGCTATTATTCATGTGGACAAAGGACCTAAGTAGCCAAAGACAAGGAGTTCCAAATATTGCACAATTTCCAGTTGGAGTGGCTGCTCATCCCAGGATTTGGCTGAGTGGCAGCTCACTTCAGCTAGGAGTCTCTAACAAGATTTTCAATCTAGACCACTTCCAAAGCCTACTAATAAGAAAAAATTTTCTTTTCCATTTCACTCCTTCCCCAACAATCATTCAAAAAAAAACAAAAAAAGCAAAAAATTTTAATAAACATAGCTGTTTATCTTCCTCCTAGAGGGTAGAGGATAACGATTTCTTGGTCTCATAAGTCAAAAAGCTAAACACGTTTCCTCCCTGTCCTCCTGCATTAATTATTGTACTTTGAATTAACTTGCTAATAAAAGTAAAATCTGGCAGGGAGACCACGATAATGGATGGTCATTCAAGGAATCTTACATACAATTACATCCGTCTGTACCAGCTCTTTGAAGAGTTCACTAAAACTGAAATTCATGCCATCAAGAGACCTGTCACCACCATACTGTACCCCAATGTTGTACAGTGGCAGACACATGTCTACCAGTATAGTATACCTACATCTATAGCCAAATAGGTACCCAACCTGGTTCAGGTCCAGAAGATGTGACTGAACCCAACATGATTCTCTTCCCAGACCTGGCATCAGGTTCCAAATCGCAACATCCTCCTTGTCAAATGTGCTTCTGCCAGATGACGCCAAAATGTGATCCTTTTAAGAGACTGGGTTTGTCCTGCAGATTTCCAATAATTGTTGGCAAGCCTTTGGCAAGGGCAACTAGCATAGTGAGCAGACAGATAGGACAGGAAACTTCTAAGGGCAAAAAGGATGGTAAATGTTCATAACCTGGACAGTCCCATCCAACAGACCAAATGTCGTGATTCAGTAAATGGAAGTGGGAAGTACAGTTTCTTGACCAAGATGTTCACCTATGGTTTCCGATGTCATGATTTCAAGTAAATCTTTTGAACCAGAGTAGTAAAAATATCTTCATTCTTTGCAAAAAAACATTTTCACCGTTGTCATGCCAGTAGAATTAAACTTTTCAAAACAAACAATTAAATCTATTAAATCATACCTGATGCCGCTGACTCAAGTTTCAATTGCCTTTCATCAACAGGCTTAGGAGATGAAAGCCCTGTATTTTGCAGTGGGTTTTTACACACTGAACATGTGTATGGGTGCCCTGGCAAGTTGAGAGATGAAGGGCCACAGTTTGCATGGATCCACCTGAGAATTTAAAATATAGAACTTTAAAGTGGACGTTAATAAAATAGTGGTTGGATTATTATTCTACTCAATCCTATTCACAGTCACTATTATCATTTGAATCCTTGGTATCAAATTGGAATAATAAAAATACGAAACACTCTTCTACTAGAGAAGTTATGCACAAGCATCACTGACACCACAGGCTGATCTCTCACTCCATATAAGAATCCTAGCTTAAAAGCTGAAGGACATGAAAATAATAGAAAGCAGGATGTCCCCCAAAACTAATTGAAAGAGAATGAGCGCAAGAGCGGTTAATGCAAGTATTAAAAAAGTTAATTTGAAGTGGAAGTAGATTCACGTGGAGCATGACCATTACAACCGAATAGTTGGGTTAAATAAAATGTTTACTGCAATGAAAATTGCATACAAGACTTCATCTCTGCTTTTGGTTGAAAAATGAAATTCCACCAACATTTGCTTGGAATCCAAATACATTACCACTAAATAAGAGGATGAATTTTTTAAGTTGTTACAGAGAAATCACAATGATATGATTTATTATGGAGCAATTGACAATGATGGCTGCAGTTTTTCCAGACTAAATTAATAATCATTATCAGAAGCCACTTACTTTTGGCATATATGGCAGCTTAAAGTGTCACCTGTTTGACCATTTGTTTTACCACATATCGTACACACGGCACTATTCCTGTTCTTTTGCCAATAACATTTCTCACAAATTGAGTAGTTCAGATGCCACTGTGTATTAGCATGTTTCCCTGCAGATCTTGAACCACAATCACTGCATACACGACAGTTCTGCAGAAAAGAACAAGTCTTTTAATGATTTGGCTTAACAGCAGTTTCTCTAATTAGGAAAAATAAAGTTGGAAGAGTTCTACAATCTACAATTACAGGACATTCAGTCTCTCACAATCCTCATTTTGAAAAGGAAACAAATCAACCCAAAGTACCCAGCCACAAAACTGCCTGCTCACTCTCCACATGCACAGAATGGAGCAAGTCACTTAGAATTCAGGGGAGTTGATTCCTAAGACAAAGTTTCAAATTAATGAGCATCGCTTTAAGTCCCTTCCGCATCAAGCCACCTATAAAGGGTGCATTATTTGACATTAAATTAAAGAGCTCGTATCCAAACAGGTTTTTTCTCCTGTTAATGGCAACTAGGGCATCACAGTAGTACAGCAGGTGGCGCTGCTGCCGCACAGTTCCAATAAAACCCAGGTTCAATCTTGACTTTTGGTGCATGCTACATGAAGTTTGCAAATTTGACCCATGACTGCATACCTACATGTCAAAGATGTGCTAGTCATTAACTGGCTGTTGTAAATAACCCCCAGTGTTAACAGGCAGAAAGAAAACTATGATGGGCATGTTAGAAAGAATATTTACAGGGAACTAAGTGGGAAAATGGGACTAATGGGATCACTAAGTATCTGGAGTGACTCTCTGGATTTAATAGTCTCCAGCTATATAGTAACAAAGTGGGGGGGGGGACCTCCATTAACAAGATTCCTCAAAATATTCTGCCCTCATATTTAGTTATTTTTTTAATGGAAGGTGGCTGCAAAATTTAAATGGTGCACATAGTACATATGTGCTGTATCAAAATTCCAGATAAGGAGGTAGTATGGTTTTTATATAAAAGTTCTAAGTTTCAGTCACTACAACTAGACAATCCAATTTCTCTGAGATACATTCAATCTAGGCACATTAATGAACCATGCAACAGCAAAAGAAAACACTGACAAAGTTGTGAGACAATTTTGAGGTCAGCTGGCTCGTTTCTCAGCTTGAGCTGCCACATCAAAGCAATGCTTTATAAATGAAAGAACAGGAAAATAATGGCAACCCATGGGTCCCATAAGGAGGAAACACAAACTTTTTAAAATAATATTTTAAATGCCACAAGGATTTATAAAATACCTCCTCTTTTGGCCTGCATGGACACAATGCTCTGAATGGACATTCAGAGCATAAATTTCAAAGATTCCCACTGTCATACTGTATGAAATAGGCACTTTGGCTTATTTTCTAGTAAGAATACTGGAAAGATGACAGCATCTATCATTAAGGAGCCACACCACCTGGAACATGCCCTCTTCTCATTCCTATCACCAGGGTAGAAATATAGGAGCCTGAAGACCCACACTCAACACTTTAGGAACAGCTTCTTCCCCTCTGCCATTCGATTTCTGAATAGCCAATGAATCCATAAGCATGACCTCATTATTTGTCTTTTGCACCGTTTATTTTTTATTGCAACTTCTAACATTTGTTTTAATGTCTTGCACTGTATTGCTATCACAAGCAAATTTCATGACATATGCCAGCAATAACAAAGGTGATTCCGAATAAAGTTTAATAGACAGACTGCAAATAAAATTTTTAGGTGGAAGAACAGATGAAAAAAAATGAACAGGTAAAGATCTCATTTTTATTTTACATTCATAATACCTTTATAAAAATGTTTTGAAAGAAGTGGTTGTGTTGTAGACAAACTAGTTATCACATTGCAAAATTCCATATATTCTAGAAGACTTCAGACAGATTGGGATTTGTTTTTAGAAAACTTTAGCATTTATGAATGAAGCAAAGAAAGAAAACAAGGAACTACAGACAGTCAGTGGAAGGAAGAGTGCTCAAATTATTAATAGCAACAGGGTGCTTAGAAAATATTAATATGATAGGGAAGTATCAACATGAATTCCATTAAAAAGAAATTATATTTTACAAATTTATTATGAGTTTTTTTTTATTGTAACTAGCAAAATAGTAAGTGAATCAGTGGATGTGATGTACTTGGAATTTCAGGCCTTCCCTAAGTTCTATACAAGAATTTTTAAAAATTTGTGTACACAGCATTGCAAGTAATAAATAGGTGTGGAATAAAAAATGGAAAACAGAATAGGAATAAACCGGTCATTTTTGGGTTTGAAAACTGTGACTACTGGGATTAATGCTGGAGCCCTAGCTGTTCATAGTTGCTATGATTTGGGTGAGGAGCACAATATATGCATTTGCTACTGATAAAACTAAGTGACAGAGTAAGTTGTAAGGAAGATATGGAGGGACTTTGGGAATAGTCTAAATGATTGGACAAGGACATGACAAATTAAGCGTAATGTGGAAGAATGTAGGGTTATGTACTTTGTTAGAAAAAATAGAAAATACAAATTTTGGAGACAGGTTGAAAGGGACTGCCACACAAGAGAAATCAATGATCTGGGTACCTGTAAACAAATCACTGTAGGTAAATCTGCAGGTAGAGCAAGCAATTTGGTAAGATGGCCTTTCCTGCAAGAGGATGAGAAGATATCTTACTGGAACTATAGGTCCCTAATGACACTGCACCAGTAATATTCCAGATACAGGTATAACTAAGAAAGGAAATATTTTCAATAAAGAAAATTCAAGGAAGGCTTCCCTGATGGTTCCTGGGGCAGGGAAGAGTGTGGGATTGGATTTGTCCTCAGAAAAGAGATTAAGTGCAGCCTTTGAACTTCTGAGAATGAGAAGTGCTATTGATAAAATGTACAAAATTATCATGGAGTTGAAAAGTCACATTTAGGGATGCTATTTCCTCTGGCTGGGGTATCCAAAATCAGGGTGTTAGGGTCTCAGAATAAAAGCATGAGTATTTAGAACTAACATGAAAGATATTTTCTTTACCAGCACCTTTCAAATTCCCTACTCACAAAGTTTGTAGAGGTTCAGTCACTGACATTTTTAGACAAAAATCGATAAATGTTTCAATATTGTGGGAATCAAGGTAAATGACATTAGTGCAGGAATGTGATGGTTAGGTTAAAACCACAAACTTACTGAATAGAACTGTAGGACAGGGTTCAATCAGCCTACTCCTGATTCTGTTTATTATTTTTGTCACCCAAGTAAGTAAAGCAATATATCCCAAAATTCATGACCACCAAAAGCAAGTGAGCTTAGCAAAGTGTTTTACAATTTCTCAAACACCATGGTGGGATTCGCTGGACATGGAAAGATTTAGACAATGTATCTTTAAAGGAAAACCAGCCTAGCTGTGAATTATGCAAACAGAGCAGACAGAAAACACCATGCAAACCATTCTATGCACATAGTAAGAGTACTAAAGTGCTGAAACAGGTCCTTTGGCCCCACTAGCCCATGCGAACCTGACCTTTTGCTTAGTCCCTTCTAACTGCACCCTGACTATGCTCCTCTAAATCCTTCCCATCCATCGACCTACCAAAATTCTCTTAAATATTACAACTGAACTGATGTTTACCACTTTCTTCTCAGATTCCCTTAAATATTTCACTTTTCATCCTAATCCTACAACCTCTAGTTCTAGTCTTACTCAAATTGAAGGGCAAGAAGCCTACATGCATGCACCTTTCTGTACCCCTCATAATTTTGTATATCTCTAAAAGATTTTCCATCATTCTCCTGTGATTCAGTGAATAAAGTCCTAACCTATTCAATCATTCCCTATAGCTCAGGTCAAGTCCCAGCAACAACTTTGTAAATTTTCTCTGCACTCGCTCATATTTTTCCTGTAGGCAGGTGACCAGAACTATGCATGATACTCTAAATTCAGCCTCACCAACATCTTGTACAGCTTCAACACAACATCCCAACTCCTGTACATGACTGCACTGTCATCTACATTCAGTGGCCCCTTTAATAGGTACATTTGTACATCTTCTCATTAATGCCAAATATCTAATCAGCCAATCACGTGGCAGCAACCCAATGCATAAAAGTATGCAGACATGGTCATGAGGATTAGAGCATTAAATGTTGGGTTCAGGTCCAACATCAAATTAGGCAAGGAATGTGATCCAAGTGACTTTGACCATGGAATAATTGTTGGTGCTAATCGGGGTGCTTTCTCTCAGAAACTACTGATCTCCTGGGATTTTCACGTGCAAAAGTTTAAAGAGAACGGTGCAAAAAACAAAAAAGATATCCACTGAGTGGCAGATCTGTGGGCGAAAATGCCTTGTTAACAAGAGAGATCAGAGGAGAATGCCCAGACTGGTTCATGCTGAAAGAAAGGAGACATTAACTTAAATAATCACACGTAACTCAAATAACCAACACTGGTGTGCAGAGAAACATCTCTGAATGCACAACACGTCAAACCTTGAAGTGGATGGGCTACAACAGCAGAAGACCACACCAGGTTCCACTCCTCTACCTAATAAAGTGGCACTGAGTGTATATCTGCTTGTAAAAGAACACGTGTACAGACCCACCTTGCATTTCCAGCTATCTGTAGGCAGTGACTCCATTGCTGGTTTCAAACAAAACGTATGATAGCCCTTGTCACACGCATCACACACCAGCATCATTGTGTCCGCACCAGGCTGCCTACATGGAGGCAATAGGAGATGTTACAACCTCATCTTTATCTACATAAATCTGTAATATTACTACACTTTGTTGACATACCGTAAAATATGATACTACTTAATGAGCATCATCACATAAAACCAGTCCAAAAGAAAATTGTCTGACTATAGTAAAACTATATAAATAAATCTGATTATCCAATATGGTCAGATTTTTCTTCTTGTAGCCTTTAATACTCTAATTGCATAAATATATTTTCTTAAATTTTCATTCATCTTTACTTAACAATAGTGCATCACTGATGCAAACTGTGTCTACTTGAAACAGTTACATACCTGCAAGTCTGGCACACTTTGCACTCAGGACATTGCCAACCAGCACGCTTAACTGGTGTCACTACAATTTCCAGGCATGCACCATGATAGTGCAGTCCACAACTGGTACAGAAGAGAAGATCTAGGAGATCCCCTGGAGCATCACACACACCACAATTTGCTTCATCTTTTGCTTTAAAAAAAAATGAAAATACATTATGACTGGGGTTTTAACGATTTGCTGCCAGTGACCAAATTCACATAAATTGGGAACTCGAACAGATAGTCTTCCAGCACATTTATTTCATTGTTTGATCTTTTTAAATTGTAAACCAAGCTAGTCCTACATTAGCCTCTTGGGAAGTCTTCCTGGCTGCTAAGGAAAAAAATATCCCAAGCCTTTCACAGACACTAACCACTAAGCAAACCAATCCACACATCATATTGCTTGTTGTGTGCAAATTCACCATCATATTCTACAATAGTGGTGGCAGTTCAAAAAGTACTTCAAAATCAGAACCGGGTTTATTACCACCATCTTGTTTGACATAAAAATCGCAGTACAGTGCAAAGCATAAAACTGCTATAAAGTACACAATTAATGTAGTGCAATACACAAACACAAGATATTCTGCAGATGCTGGAAATCCAGAGCAACACACAAGAAATGCTAGAGGAACTCAGCATATCAAGCAGTATCCATGAAAATGAATAAACCGTCAACGTTTCAGGCCGAGACCTCTCAACAGGACTGGAAAGGAAGAGGGAAGATGCCAGAATAAAAAGGTGGGGGGAAAGAGAAGGAGGACAGCTAGAAGGTGAAAGGTGAAGCCAGGTGGATAGGAAAGGAATCTGATAGGAGAGGACGATGGACCAAGGCAGAAAGGGAAGGAGTGGGGGATGCAGGGGGAGATGATAGGCAGGTGAGAAGGTAAGAGACCAGAGTGGGGAACAGAAGAGGGAAAGGGAAGGGGGAAAAATTACCAGAAGGAGAAATTGATGTTCATGAAATCAGGTTGGAAACCACCTATCCGGAATATGATGTGTTGTTCCTCCACCCCGAGAGTGGCCTCATCGTGGCAAATGAGGAGGCCACGGACCAACACATTGGAATAGGAATGTGGATATGAATTAACATAGTTGGCCACCGGGAAATTCCGCATTTGGCAGATGGATCAGAGGTGCTCGACAAAGCAGTCCCACAATTTATATTGGGTCCCACCAATGTAGAGGAGGCTGCATTGGGCGCACTGGATACAATAGACAACCCAAAAAGATTTACAGGTGAATTGTTGCATCATCTAAAAGGACTGTCTTTTTGGTCAGCTGGTGGCACAGTGACATCAGCGCCGGACTCTGGAACGGAGGTTCCCAGGTTCGAATCCAGTCGGGCTGTTCCCGAGTATGCTTTCCATCCGTGTCATGTTGAGTGTTGAGCTCACAACTCGACCTCGTAAAATAAAGAAAAATACTGCAAAATGTCTGTGTGAGGAGTGGCGTGTCACACAGTCTTTCGTTCTGCGCATTGTAAAGCATGAAAATGCCCCACACTGGCCTCTCAGGCCTGAGTCGATGTCATCATCATCATCTTTGGCCCAGAATGAAGGTGAGGGAGGTGGTGAATGGACAGGTGTAGTAGTTCTCTCGCTTGCATGCATATATGCCAAGAGAGATATTAAAGAGGAGGGACAAATGGACAAGGCATCAAGGAGGGAGCAATCCCTGCAGAAAGCAGAGAGCAGTGGGAGACCATGAAGTTGCAGAGAGTGATGTGCTGAATGCAAATGCTCATTGTGTGGTAGGTAAGGACAAAAGGAACTCTATCCTCGTTAAACCAGCATAAAGATGGAGTGAGCACAGATGTTCAGGAATCGGAGATGTGGGTGAGGGCAGCATCAATAGGGGAGGAAAGGAAACCCCATTCTTTGAAGGTGGACGTCTCTGATGTCCTGGAAAGGAAAGCTCCATCCTGGGAACCAATGTGGTGGAGATGAAGGAACTAAAAGGGAATAGCATTTTTACAGAAGACAGGGTGGAAAGATAGCTGTGGGAATCAGTAGGTTTACAAAAGATGTCGGTAGGTAGTTTGTCTCCAGAGATGGAGATAGAATATCGAAAAAGGGGAAAGAGGTGTCAGAAATGGACTAAGTGGATTTAAGGGCAGTGTGGAAGTTAGAGGTAAGGTTGATGAAATTGAAGAGCTCAGCATGGGTGCACGAAGCAGCACTAATGTAGTTCTCAATGTGACACAGGAAAAGTTGGGGAGCACGACCAAGAAAGATTTGGAACATAGACTGTTTGACGTAGGCAACAAAAGGGTAGACATAACTGGAGCCCATGCAGATGCCCATGGCTACCCCTTGAGTTTGGAGAAAATGGGAGGAGCCAAAGGAGAAATCATTGAGGATGAGGACCAGTTCTGGGAGATGGAGGAGGGTAGTGGTGGAGGGGAAATAAGTGGTCTTTTGTTGAGAAAGAAGCTGATAGCCTTAAAGCTTTCTTGATGGGGGATAGAAGTGCACAGGGACTGGACACCCATGGTGAAAGTGGAAATGTGGCAATCAGGGCCAAGGAGTTGATTGTTGTTGAGATCGAGAGCATGTGAAGTGTCGCGGATATAGATGGGAAGGGACTAAACCAAGAGGGATAGAATGGTTTCAAGGTATGTGGACACAAGTTCAGCAGGGCAGGAGGAGGTATAGACAATGGGCCTACCCAGACACTCAGATTTGTGGATCTTGGGTAGGAGGTAGAACGAGCAGTGCGGGGTAAGGGAACTATGAGTCTGGTGGCAGTGGATGGGAATTCTCTAGAGTTCATGAGTTAGTAATGGTGCAGGTGATAGTGCGCTGATGGTCCAGAGCAGGTTCCCTTTCAAGGGGTAAGCAAGAGGTGGAGTCTGAGAGATGCTGCCTGGCCTCAGCAATAGAGTACCACCCCTCTTTTTCTTGAGTTTAATGGTAAAGTTGGGATTTGGGTGGAGAAAGTGGAGATCAGTGTATTCAGAAGGGGTAAGGTTTGAGGAGAGAGGAATGCTGAAGTTGAGCTGGTTGGATCTCATCAGCAATTTGAGATAAAAAGATCCAGAACAGGCAAAGAATCAGAGTGGGTGTCCAAGAAGAGGAGGAGGGTTGGAGATGGAAGAAGGGGTCATTAATGCAGGATGGGGAATTCTCACCAAAAAAGTGGGCTCGGAGATGGAGGTGGTGGAAAAAGAGCTTGGTGTCATGGCGAGCACAGAACTCCCTGAAGTGTAGGTGAACGGAGACAAAGGTGAGGCCCTCACTGAGGACAGAACATTGCAACGCACAGAGGAGAATGTCAGAAGGAATGGTGAAGATACGGTAGGGATTACAGCTGGGATCAGACGGGCCAGGGAGGAAAGTGGTGGCGTTGGGGAGGGTGGAGGGTTGGGAAGTTCAGGGAAGGTAGGGTGGAAGGAAGATGGAGGCTCTGAGGACCCAAAAGGGGACAGGGGAAAGTGAGAGACATGGGGTTGCAAATCACGAGAGTGCAAAAAAAAAAGAGCAATAAAAAAGTGTTCATGGACCAATTAGAAATCTGATGGCAATGGGGGTCTTTCGTTTCCTGTACCTTCTCCATAATGGTAGCAGCAAGAGGGCATGTCTTCAATGGTGAGGGCTTTAAATGATAAATGTCACCTTCTCGGGGCACTGCCTTTTGAAGGTGTCCTTGATGGAGGGGAGAGTTAGATAGATAGATAGATAGATACTTTATTCATCCCCATGGGGAAATTCAACTTTTTTTTCCAATGTCCCATACACTTGTTGTAGCAAAACTAATTACATACAATACTTAACTCAGTAAAAAATATGATATGCATCTAAATCACTATCTCAAAAAGCATTAATAATAGCTTTTAAAAAGTTCTTAAGTCCTGGCGGTTGAATTGTAAAGCCTAATGGCATTGGGGAGTATTGACCTCTTCACCCTGTCTGAGGAGCACTGCATCGATAGCAACCTGTCGCTGAAACTGCTTCTCTGTCTCTGGATGGTGCTATGTAGAGGATGTTCAGAGTTTTCCATAATTGACCGTAGCCTACTCAGCGCCCTTCGCTCAGCTACCGATGTTAAACTCTCCAGTACTTTGCCCACGACAGAGCCCGCCTTCCTTACCAGCTTATTAAGACGTGAGGCGTCCCTCTTCTTAATGCTTCCTCCCCAACACGCCACCACAAAGAAGAGGGCGCTCTCCACAACTGACCTATAGAACATCTTCAGCATCTCACTACAGACATTGAAAGACGCCAACCTTCTAAGGAAGTACAGTCGACTCTGTGCCTTCCTGCACAAGGCATCTGTGTTGGCAGTCCAGTCAAGCTTCTCGTCTAACTGTACTCCCAGATACTTGTAGGTCTTAACCTGCTCCACACATTCTCCATTAAGTTGTGCCCGTGTTGGAACTGGCCAAGTCTACAATCCTCTGCAGCCTCTTGCAACCCTGTATACTGGAGGCTCCATATCAGGCTATGAAGCAACTAGTCAGAACACTCTCCACTGTACATCTACAGGAATTTGCATGAGTCTTTGGTGACATACCAAATCTCCTTAAACTCCTAATGAAGCAGTGCAGCTAACTTGCCTTTTCTGCGATTGCATCAATGTGTTGTGCCCAGGATAGAACCTCCAAGATATGAAGCTGCTCACCCTTTCCACCACTGACCCCTCAATGAGGAATGGTGTGTGTTTTCCCAACTTCCCTTTTCTGAAGTCCACATTCTGTCACTGCTGTATGCTTCATTTACTTCACTGGCTGTATAGCACTTTGCCATGTCCCAAGATTATAAAAGTCACTGAATAAATGCAATTCCTTCTTCCGAATCAATGGACTACTACAACTCAGTATGGAAAATGTCGCAGTCTCACAGGGAGGATTGCCAATCTTTGCAATTAAGTTAACCACTGCAAAATCTGCCCTACTGTTACTGTAATGCATAAACAATAGTAAAGTATCATGGGATTACATCAATAATATAACTGAGGCATAATATACAAGACTATTTGCCCACAGTCCAGATCCAGGCCAAGCCACCTCCTTCAAACCCAAGAGGTTCAGGTGAACCTCCATTTTCTTAGAAGCTGAAAGAGATTCAGAATGTCAGAGGACTCTGACAAATTTCCCCAAGAATAAAGTAAAATGCATTGACTGATTGTATCATGACCTAATACGGAATCTCCAATGAACAGAAACGCAAGAGCCATCAGAGGGTGGTGGACTCAGCCAGTTCCATCACAAGTACAGCTCTCCACACCATCAAGTTCATCAACAAAAGGCGACATCTCAGGAAGGTGACATCCATTATCAGGGAATGCCACCATTCAGACCACACCCTCTTCTTGATGCTGCCATGAAGCAAGAGGTACAGGAGCCTGAACATCCACACCTCAAGGTTCAACAGCTGCTTTCCACTGCCATCAGGTTTTTGACCAACCTGATAAACCCTAACACTGCGTTGGACTATAGACCCCCTCCCAACTCTCACAAATGTCATAATGATTATTTAGTTGTGCAAGTTATTTGTAACTTAAGTTAATTTAAATTTACATTAACTTATGTTTGTCATGTACTGTACACCTACTGTAAACAAAAGTAATTTTCATGGCAAAGAAGGATCTTGTGTTTTTCCGGCATATATGATGAATAAATTCTTCTTGGGCTTCCAGCCAGGTACAGGTCTCGATTTTAACGACAAACACTGCAATCTTCATCAGGGTAACACCTAGGCATGGGGTGGGGGGGGGGGGGGGGGGGTGCGTGTGTGTGTGTGTATGTGTGTGCATGTGTATATATAAATACACATACATACCCGCTATCCATCCCCCTTCCTGATTGGATGAGGACTAATCAATCAGGTTTCCATTGTCCCGTTTTGTTTACAATAGAATTCCAGTTCTTAGAGCAAGACCTTCATCTTTCTTAAAATTCTTTTTCTCTAGTTTTTCTTCACCAGGCGGTCCCAAAAACAATTGGCACGGCACAGTAGTTTTGTGCCAAAGTCAATCCTATGGCCATGGCGAATGCAATGTTCTGCTACTGCCTAGTTCTTCAGGCAACCTAAACAATACACCTCCTGTGCTCCTTGACATGGGTTTCCACTGTGCTGATTAATGCTGCTCCGCATTCGCAGGGAATCCTGTAAATGCCAGCCAACCTGAGTCCCAGGTCATCTTTGACCAGCATTTGCTGCGATTTGAGCTTCCTTACGGGGTTATGGATGGAATTAATCTGGTATTTTTCAGGATTCTGGTGATCCTTCCACAAATCATGGAAATACAGGGAAGCAGGCAGTAGCGATGGGGTCCTCCTTGTTATTAGGCTTCCTGGTTTTTCTGTCGGCCCTTTTAAGGGCTTAATTGATTTCCTTCACATTGTGACATTCTGTAGGAACATAGTGCGCAATCGTCTTATTTCCTCATTGAGACTCTCCGGGTCCAAAATAATTTTCATGGCATTTATACGCTGGGTATGTATGTCTATTAGAATAAGCCTGAACTAGCAAGGACAACGAGTTGGCCTAAGCCACGAGTTGACCTCAGGCAGCAAATGACAAAGACCTTGCTCCTAGAATAGTCACCAACCTTTTTAAGCTCAAGATCCCCTACCTCGGCCTTAGTGAAAGGCAAGATCGACCTACTAAATCATTCAGTCACACATATGCGCACTGGGCAGAAAAGACCGAAAGTAAAACCCTGCAACCCAGAAGTAGAAATAATGTGTGTACACCAGGGGTACCCACCCTTTTTTGCACCGTGGACCAGTTTAATATTGACAATATTCTTGCGGACCGGCTGACGGGGGGAGTGGGGGGGAAGGGGGGGAGGAGGTTGGTGTTAATCACGACTGGAATACAGCAATACTTGAAGCAGGTTCCATATTTATGTCCAGTCTATTCCGCAATTTAGTTTACGTGGCTCTCAGCACTTGCTTCTGTCCCACTTGCTCATGTTTTTTCTGCTGAAAACACTCAACGGGTTTGTCTTTAAGTGCTGGGTGCTTGGACTCGGGGTACCGAAACAGTTTTGAGTGCTTCATTGCCTCATTAGACAGACTTCGGGCCCGAACTCCAGCTTCCCACCCGCTCGCCACCAGACACCTTTGCCAGGTGCGGCTGGTTGTGGGTGGGGTGAGAGGACACGGTCAGGGCCGGAGGTCCCCATACCGGGGCCGCGGCGGTCACAGTCCGGAGAAAGTGACCAACCAAGTGAGAGTGCGACAGGGCGTGCACCAGCCCCCCTTGTAGGATCTATCGGCCGGCAAAAGTTTGGCTCGAGGGATGACTTTCAGTAGATCGCAGCAAGGTAGCTGCCCTGTTACTTATGAAACCCTGAGCCCGAATTAGGTCTACGAATATTTTAGCACCGGGTTCCCCACGAACCTTCGGTGTGGTAAACAAGTTCAGAGGTGGCACCCTTCTGTCCGCACTCCAGGACAGTAGCAACAGCACTTCCCGCCAGCCGTGCGAGGCGGCCGGTTACCTGAGGCCAACCAGTGATCCCTGGCACGAGGGTGTCACTGCGTTTAGGCGACTGATGACCTCATGTGCGTTCAAGTTTAACCGTGGGCGTGACAGGGAATGAGAAAAGGTGCAGTTGACTCATATCTTTTCATATCGCCAAATCATATCTTTTCCTCGCGGCCCAGTGGTTGGGGACCACTGAAGTACACTGTGTACTGCGTGGCGGGGGAGCTACACACATGCACACTGGGCAGAAAGAACGGAACTAAAACCCCACAACCCGGAAACAATCTCTCAACAGTATTTGTGTATTTATTTTTCATTATTTTCGGGATCTACTGGGAAAGTCTCAAAGATCAACCAGTCAATCGCAATCGAAGGATTGGCGACCACTATCATAGAACATCCTAACAAAGGGCAAAGCTGGAAGAGAAACCTTACTTCCTGTCAAGACAAAGAGTTTGCTTGACACAATGTTTAATTGCATCGACAGTGCTTTGAAAAAGTATTCAGCCCCCAACCCTTTGTTCACATAAATGAGTATTACAACCAAAGAATTTGATCAATTTAACTGATAAGTTTTATTTGTGAATCACATGCTCCTTTTCTCTCACAGTATAGCCCATTAAAACAAAGAAAATTGTAACGCATGAAAAAAAATCAGAAGTTGAAATGCCAGCAGCTCAGAAAGTATTCATCCCCCCCTCCCCCTCCCCCACCCCCTTGCTCAGTTCTCAGTTAAACCATCTCTCACAACTATTATAGCCAGTAGTGTCTTTGGACAAGTCTCTAATAGCTTTGCACAACATGACGCACAACATTGCCCTTTCCTCCTTCCAAAACTGTTCAAGCTGTGCCAGGTTAGCTGGGAAGGGGCAGTGGACAGCAATCTTGACATCTTGTCAAAGATGTTCAAAGTTCAAAGTAAATTTATTATCAAAATACAAACATGTCACCATATACAGCCCTGAGATACATTTTCTTGTGGATTTAGTAAATCCTTAATAGAATCAATGAAAGAACTTGGGCATTCAACAAGTGTGCAAAGGACGACAAACTATGTAAATACTAAGAGAGGGGAAAAAAGGAAATAATAATTAAGCAATAATTATCAAGAACATTAATGAAAGGTCCTTAAAGTGAATCCGCAGATTGTGGGAACAGTTCAATGATGGGGCAAGTGAAGTTATCCCCTTTGGTTCAAGAGCCTGATGGCTGAGGGGTAATAACTGTTCCTGAACCTGGTGGTGTGAGCCCTGAGGCTCCTGTACCTTCTTCCTGATAGCAGCAGTGAGAAGAGAGCATGGCCTGGATGGTGGGGGTCCCTGATGATGGATGCTGCTTTCCTGAGACACTGCTCTGTGTAGATGTGCTCAGTGGTGGGAAGGGCTTTACCCATGACACCATAGTCTGGGCTGTATTTACTAGTTTTTGTAGGATTTGAGCAGTCAATGTTTTGGGCCGAAACCCTTCGTCAGGACTGAAGAAGGAGGGGGCAGGGGCCCTATAAAGAAGGTGGGGGGAGGGTGGAAGGTGCCAGGTGAGAAACCAATCAGAGGAAAGATCAAGGGGTGGGGGAGGGGAAGCAGAGAGGGGATAGGCAGGAGATGTGAAGAAGAAATGTAAGGGGAAAGTACTATGGATAGTAGAAGGCGGCAGAATCATGAGAGAGGTGATAGGCAGCTAGAAGATGAGGCAGAGTGAAAGTATCTCCTCCATTTCCCGCACTTCGGCCCTCACCCCATCCTCCCGTCACCACAACAGGGAGCGTGTTCCCCTTGTCCTCACCTACCACGCCACCAGCCTCCGGATCCAGCATATGATCCTCCGCAACTCCCACCACCTTCAACAGGACCCCACCACTAAGCACATCTTTCCCTCTCTACCCCTCGCCGCTTTCCGCAGGAATCGTTCCCTCTGCGACTGCCTGGTCCACAAGTCCCTCCCCACAGATCTCCCACCTGGTACTTATCCCTGCAAGCGCAAGTGCTACACCAGTCCCTGCACCTCTTCTCTTACCACCATTCAGGGCCCCAAACAGTCCTTCCAGGTGAGGCAACACTTCACTTGTGAGTCTGTTGGGATAATCTATTGCATCTGGTGCGGCCTCCTCTACATCGGTAAGACCCGACGCAGATTGGGGGACCACTTCGTCGAGCACCTCTGTTCCGTCCGCCACAACAGACAGGATCTCCCAGTTGCCATCCACTTCAACTCTGCTTCACGTTCCCATTCGGATATGTCCATACTTGGCCTCCTCTACTGCCATGATGAGGCCAAACTCAGGTTGGAGGAGCAACACCTCATATATCGTCTGGCACCTCATATCGTCTGGGTAGTCTCCAGCCCCTTGGTATGAACATCGAATTCTCCAACTTCCGGTAATTCCTTCCCTCTCCCTTCCACCATCCCACTTTCACTCTGCCTCCTCTTCCAGCTGCCTATCACCTCTCTCATGATTCTGTCTTCTTCTACTATCCATAGTGCTTTCCCCTTACATTCCTTCTTCACATCTCCTGCCTATCCCCTCCCTGCTTCCCCTCCCCCACCCCTTGATCTTTCCTCTGATTGGTTTTTCACCTGGCACCTTCCACCCTCCCCCACCTTCTTTATAGGGCCCCTGCCCCCTCCTCCTTCAGTCCTGACGAAGGGTCTCAGCCCGAAACGTTGACTGCTCATTTCCACGGATGCTGCCTGACCCGATGAGTTCATCCAGCTTTTGTACGTGTTGATTTGACCACAGCATCTGCAGCGTACTTTGTGTTTTGTAGGATTTTCTGTTCAAGGGCATTGGTGTTTCTGTACCAGACTGTGATGCAGCCAGTCAATATACTCTCCTCGACACATCTATATAAGTTTACCAAAGTTTTAAATGTCATGCCGAATCTTTCCAAACTCCCAAGGAAGTAGAGGCGCTTCCTTGCTTTCTTCATAATTGCACTTACAAGCTGGGCCCAGGATGAAATAATAACACCAAGGAATTTAGATTTGCTGACCCTCTCCACCTCTGATACCCTGATGAGGACTGACTCTTGGACCTCCGGTTTCCTCCTCCTGAAGTTAATAATCAGCTCCTTGGTTTTGCTGACAATGAGAGGTTGTTGTTGTGGCACCATTCAGCCAGATTTTCAATCTCCCTCCTACATGCTGATTCATCACCTTTGATTCAGCCTACAACAATGATGTCATCAGCAAATTTGAGTATTGCATTTAAGTTGTGTTTAGCCGTAGAGTCTTAAGTATAAAGCGAGCAGAGCAGAGTTACTAAGCACACAGCCTTGTGGGTGCATCTGTGCTGATGGACATTGTGGAGCACGTTTTTGCCAATCCGAACTGACTGCGGACTGCAACTGAAGAAATCGAGGATCCAACTGCACAAGCAGGTATTGAGGCCAAGGTCTTGAAGCTTACTAATTAGTTTTGAGGGGATAGTGGTGTTGAATACCGAGCTGTATTCGATAAAGAGCATCCTGATGTGTGCATCTTTGCTGTCCAGATGCTCCAGGGTTAAAAGAACTAATAAGATGCCATTTGCTTTAGACCTGTTACTCCAGTAGGCAAATTGGAGCAGATCCAAGTCACTTCTCAGGCAGGAGTTGATATGTTTCATCACCAACCTCTCAAAACACTTTATAACTGTGGATGTAAGTGCTACTGGACGATAGATGGGCAATTGTGTTACCTGGTTGATGCATAATATTAGATTTACTCCACATGTAATGCAGAAAAAAGCATATCCTTGCCTATAAAGACTTCGCAAAGTGGCACTTAGAAGACTCATCACATTGTGCAAAGCTAATACTTATCCAAAAAGACAACTGGCTGTAATAGCTGCAAGAGGTGGTTCAACCAAGTGCTGAGCAAAAGACAGGGTGGGGGTGGTATAAATATTTTTGAACTGCTGACATTCCAGTTTTTGAATTTTTAAGTTTTTCATGCTTTATAATTTTCCCTGTTTTTTTTTGGGGGGGGGAGCTCCACTGTGGGGAAAAAAAAGAGCATGTAGTTACAAATAAAAAAATCTCAGTTAAATTGATCAAAATCCCTGGTTGTAATATTCATTTATATGAACAAAGGGTTGAAGGTTGAATACTTTTTCAAGACACTGTATTATGCAGAGACACACACATTTAAGAACTGTAAAGAGTGCTTTTGTCAAAAATTAAAACCATGTTTAAAAAATAAAATCAGCTACTTATCTTCAGGGCTAGGAATTGCCATTCAAACACATGGAATTACATACATAGTACCTGACTAACTTAAGTCTGACTAGCTTAGGATCAGACAGTTGCATCTGTAGCAATATACTGAGGAACTCCAGCATGACCAAGCTCTGCTGCTGAATTCCGTGTGGAGCTCCGTATTTATCCCATACTTAAGTCTGCTAAAGTCTGAAAACTTACTTACCTAGAAATATCTGAATTCCAATGGCTCCTTTGATTATCCCAAAGAAAAAACTGACACTGAATGTAACATCACATGCAAAGTGTAAACAATAAAATACAAATCAGCAACCCCCTACCGTTGCACAGAATATTGCCAAGGCAGATACTATGTCCACTGAAGAGAACTCACTTCTCCCTCCAACTCCCCACACCCATTTTCAAATATCATTTCACTCTTACCCAGCTCAAAATAAATATCATTATTTACTCTAATATAATGGAGGCAAACAATAAGTCATGTTATTCTAATGATGATGTAGCTAGTCCTAAAGGTAATACTATGGTAGCACTCAACTAATTGTGGAACTCCATGATACATTGTAAAAATATATTTCTCAGCTTTAAAATTTTCACTGAATTGTGCTCTCTGTTGCTAACCAGATAATTTTTTTTTAAATTACTGATAAATGGTGAAGCTATATTCATGGCAAAAAGATCACAATAAACTTTAGTCCTTTGAGCAAGTGAGGTTATTGAAGATTGTGGCTGGTAGTCAGCCTGATTTTAACACTTAATGACTAGGGTAATTGAACATAGAAGGCAAGGAAAAGAAACCAGAGACAATTGAGATTAAAAGGAGCAAAGAAGAAAGAAAACCCAGACAAAACAAAACCTTTTGCCATTCTTTCCATTTGCAAATATGCACTAATGGGAACAAAGCAACAGAGCTTTTTACCCAAGATTGCTTAAACCAATGGCAGACCATTTTCCATGAACTTCCAAGATCAGTAAAATTGATGCTGGGGTTAAGGCAAGCACCTTAAAAAAAATTCCCACTTTAAATACACAAACAAGTTACATTCACATGAAATAGCTCTTTTTTCTCTTGTACTAGATTTAGCAATATTCAACTTCTCACACAATGTGAATAATGCCACAAACGTACAAGTTTCTATAAAAGCATATTCTGTTACCTATTTGCACTGCTTTATCTGCATGGTCTGGACAAAGAAGAGTCAAGGTTTTCATTGACTGGAAAGATCCAGATGCTGCTGCACAGGGAAAGTGGTATGATCTTAAGCATCCTTCCATCTGGCATCGAATGGTAGCACCCAACCGTTTACAATATTCGCATTTCTATGAAAGCAAATAAAAACAATATTACTTTTAAAATGTTATTAGTTATCTGTAGTACAACACTATGCCATAAACAGTATCAAGCAAACACTCATTGCAACAGATAACTATTACAAACAGAGCATCAAGTTGGGAACATTTACACTAATAGTCACAGCCTCACAGTTCCAATGACCTGGGTTCAATCCTGAATTTGGGAGCCTATCAAGGTGGAGCTTGCATGTTCTCTCTGTGGCTGCATGGGTTTATAGCCCATCCCAAAGATGTGTGAGTTGGTAGTTGTACTGGCCACTGTAAATTGAGTGCCTGATGGTCAGTGTGGACTCATTGGGCCCATTCTGTCTTGTGACACAATTACAGATGCCAAATGAGAAAAAAAAATCCATCATTTGCTACTTGAAAGATGAGTCAAATAACCGTGGGTTGCTGCAGTATACAACCAAGCAGTAGACACGACTGCACCTCAACAATCAAGTAAAATAAGAATATTTTACTTGAGATATCAGCCACTTTCCAACTAGAAATAAAAGTACACCAACAGTTATTTCATTAATTTCCAAGTCAGAGGATCCAATCTATATTTGCATCTTACAGAAAAAGAGATGCTCTTAACTGCTACAATTGCTTTTGGCCCCATCTTCTTGTCTTAGCTCCATCATCACAATTCCCACTGCCCTCCTCATTTATTTCATTACAAGGATGCATTTCTTCCCTTTTAAGAAATGGGGTCACCTGAGTTTTCACACATCTATTGAAGTAGAACTACTGGCACTGGTTTCTGCCTTCACCAGTCAATGGTGGTTAGTAACATAGTAGGTAAAAGCAGAAACACACCATGCTACACTGTTGCATTTAGTGATACTACAAGCTGAGATTGCAACCCACAAAACCTGTAATAGTCATAAGACAATTATTCGGTCCTCTCAAAGTTTAGAATCTTTCAACATGAAGAACTTCAAGATTTAACCTCTTACCTGTGAGATACCTGAGATTACAGCCTTATCCACATTGACCAGTCTTTGCCCCTCACCCTGCACAACATCATGTGACCAGGCTGCACACCAATGATGAGCCCAAAAATGCCCTGTGGAAAGATGCCCAGAATTAAAAAAAACTCAGTAGAGAGCAAACTTGCTTTCCTTTATTCAAGAACAAAATAAATATCCAGAATATTTATTTGTTGGCAAGTTATTAAATTAATATTCAAACATATTAAATGAATTAAAGCACTTTGAGAGATCTCCTAATTTGAAGACACTACTGCAGTTTAAGAGAGAATAATCAATTGCAAGCTAGTTCAGCCAATTACATTAGATGGTTAGAAGCATAGGCTGCACTACTAGTTTGTGCCAGGCAACCTAACCAAACCCACTAGGATCTAAACGTGTGTCAGTTGGACCTACGTTCTGCTAGATCATTCAGATTTGGGTCAGACTATAAAATGCCAACCTGGCTCAGGGCTTTATCTAGGTTAGTTTTCAGCTTGGCTCAATGTTAGCAATATCAGCTATGATAGCTGGATATTTGGCTAGGGAGGAGGCAAGAGGCTTGACTAGTGATGGAAGGGTGATTTTCAGGTATCGATTTGAAACCTGACTCAGTGCTGATGACAGTGTGGAATACTCAGCAAAACAAATGGAAAGCATTTGTCTAGGCCCTAGGAGTTTATTCTCAGATGCATGCTCAAGTTAGCATGTCATTTTATTTTTCCATCTAGCTCAGACTGATAGACCTTATGAAACAATGTCCACTTGGAATTATTGTCAGACCAATAGAAAGTACCTAAGAGGAGAAGTCAGCCTTACAGTCCCTTAAGCCTGTGGATTTTGAATTACAAGTCTACTTTCCTGCCAAATCCCCATGTCTCTCAAATCATTTTGTGCCCAAAAATCAACATCTGCCTTCAATGTGTGTAAATGAGCAGCAGAACAGTGGGCGAGTGAATGAGGGCCTCAAGGAAAGATGAGGTTTCTATCACATCTAAGCTGACTTAAAACTCAGGCCTAGTAAGCAAATGAGTAGGAAACAGCACCAAGCTGTATGCCTAAAAAATGCATTTCTGCACATATTTGCAAACATTTTATTAACCCAATATAAACTATCACATCCTACACAGTGACACTAGTTACATTTAAATAGTAGAAAACCAATTAAGCAAGCAGAATTCAAGAGTATCACAGTGGAAGATGTCTGTATGCAAAAAAAAATGTTTATATGATTACTATTTTTAGCAGCTGATAGCAGTCACCCCTGACAAAGAGTAAAAAGAAATGCATTTAGCGCCTGAACTCAAGCATCTTAGTGCTTCAATTAATGTTACATTATTTGAAGTGCAGCAAATCATTAGCAAATGCGACAGCTATTTTGCGCGCAGCAAAATCCTCAGAATAGGCCAGTTAAATGACTTTTAGTTGTGCTGCTGAAGGAAGACTGTGGCCAAAAATCTGAAAAGGTCCACTGCTTTTCGAATTATCTCATGTGATCTTTAGACTGATCAATTCAAACAGGCAGGTCAGACTTTCAAACAAGATCTTGTCTAAAGGACAATGCAACACTTCTAATGTGTTACTCCTAAGAGTTTCAAGTTCTGCAGTGAGCTTTGAGCCAACAAGCTTAAGACTCAGGAAACAATTAATTATCAACTGAGCCAAAATAAATGTAATATCATATGCTACACAGAAGTGCACTGTTCAATCATCACACACTAGAAGATGCCACAATGCCAAACTAGGTTAATGCATCACATGGAGACTAAGAGAGTCTCTCTGACTTGATAGCATGTCTGCAAAAATGAAAACCAAATGCAGCCAAAGTGGAAGTAGTCAGGATAACAAAAAAAGATGTGAAGAAAGCAATACTGTGTAAAAGAATCCCTTATAAGAGATTTGTGGTGTGGGGGAGGGAGAAGACCAAGAAGGAAATCATAATCAACCAGATTGTTGGATCCTGATCATCATCGGGCAATTGAGATAGAAGTCACAGAAAGGTTATAGCACATGAAGCAGCTATTTGGCCTGCCAAATCCATAATGGCTCTATGTAAGAGCAAACCAGCCAGACTCACTCCTCTGCTATCCTCCCACCTCACACACAAACCTCTGCAAATTCCTTCCTTTCCAATAAACATCCAGTTTGCTTTGGCTTGTTACAAATGGATATGCCTCCACTGACTCTATGTAGAGGTTTTTCCCCTATATTATTTTTAAGCAACAAGCAACAAAATTACCTTTATTCTATATTCCCTAATTCGTAACCATTCTGCCCATTCAAAAAAATCTAATTATTCTATGAACAATTTTAACTTCAAACACCTGTCAGGTCACATCAGAGTCTCCATTGTTCCAGCTTCTCCATCCTATCTACATGATTAAAGTTGATCATCCCAGGAATTATTTTGTCAGTCTCCTCTGCACTTTCTCTAAATCTTTTGTGAAGCATAGTACCCATGATTGCATATCATACCCAGTTGTGGCTGACACTCATGCTCATCATGCCCTGGGACTCTATGCTATTTATAACATTCAGCAACTTGCATGCATTCAACCACTTTGACAAAATGCTCATCCACTTTCAAAAAAAAAATACATGCACAGTATTTCCCAGTCCTGTTGCTGCACCTCTATTGGGTTTATACCCACTAATCTTTTCATTCTTAAAGCTAAAATATATCACTGCAAAGCTCAGTATTAAATTTCATTCGCCCCTCTACATCTCCTTGAAGTCCAGTTCTACTTTATACTTGTCTTACACAGAACAAGGAGTCTATTCACCCATTTGGGGCCATGTCAGTTTTTTGGGGAACAACTCCATTAATCTCATTCCCCCAGTCTGATTATCTCATTGTCCTCGATGCCCCCAAATTGTGTGTAAATTGGTTTATTATTGTCACATGAATGCAAGGGAGGATAAACTTGTCTTATCAGCAAAGTTAACTCATGGAACTGTTGCAACATATTTCACAAAGACTACATAATGTTTAACTAATGTTTAACTAATGTTTAACTAATGTTTAACTCCATAATGTTTAACTCCATAATGTTTAACTACACAGTTTAGAGGCAGTAAGTTCCAGATATCAATCATGCTTCATGTAAAAAAAAACATTTAAAATTCCTTCCTCACACCTTAAAACCATGCCCTCCTGTTTTTGCTAAGCCCACCTTGGGTTAAAAATTCTTAATACCTATCCTATGACTTATAATTTTATATACCTCAATCAGCACATCCCTCAGCTTCCTTCAGTTCAGAGAAAACAAATCCACTCGATCCAATCTCTCATGATAACTTAATTCCTCCAGTCCAGGCAACATTCTGGTGAATTTCCTCTGCATTCTGTCCTGCAAAATCATGATCTTTCTATAGTGCGGGGACCAGACCTCAGCACAGTATTTCAAATACAATCCAACCAGTGTTTTGTAAAGCTGAAAAACAATGTCCCAATTCTTATATTCTAAGCCCTGACTATACCAACACTACCTGCCTGTGTTGCTACTTTAAGGGAACGCCATACTCAAGCCCCAAGGTCCCTTGTTCATTAATATTTCTTAGAGTCCTACCACTTACGGTGCATGTTCTACCCCTATTTCACTTCCCAAAATACATCACTTTGTAGTTGGCAGAATTAAATTCTATCTGTCAGCACTCTGCCAAACTTTTCATCTGATTTGCATCCTGTTCTATTCTTAGACAATTTTTCTTGCTATCCACAACACCACCAACTTGTGAAACATCTACATACCTATTAATCTCATCTCCAACAGTCACATTTAAGTCATTAATGAGCAACAAGGGCTTCAGCACTGATCCCTGCATGGCACAGCAGAGACAGACTTTCAATCAAAATACATCCTTCTTCCACTACCCTCCTACCACCAAGCTGCCTAGACTCTTATTGTTCAGGTTATTAAGATGTAACAAATTAACAACATTAAAATAACTAAGTTTTAATGAATCAAAACTCTAATCTTTCAACATGAATTTATTGGGGAAAAGAGGATTAGGAACAGTTTTATAAAAGTACAACATTCAACACATTTAATACAGAAATATTAATACTAAAATGCTTTGAGAACAACTTGGGACAAAGCTGGACTCTAAACAATAAAGTAGTTATAATTTTTCACCTGTTGACTCAAAGAGAGCCACTGTTGTTGCACTTTGCTCAAAGCCAACTCGTGTGAGCTCATCCGAGAGCCCCTCCACCCCCAAAACACTCGCATGCCTCAACGAATCCCTCTCAGTTCTGTTAGTCCCTCCGTTTCCAAGTTCCGTCAACACAACTGATGGATCAAACTGCTTCAGTTCTCTTTGTCCGTGTAAGCTCTGCTCTCCACAGTTACAAAATACGCACAGCTTCTGCTCCAGGCTGGTCAAAAGGAAGACTCAACAGATTAGTTCTCATGACAGTATTTTTAAAATCATTATCTACATTAATAGCTTTTATCTTATTTACAAAAAAAATAAATTTAAATACAGCTGTCCCTTGACCTGTAACAAATTCACAAAAATGTTTTATTTTTTAAACTGTTTCCCCATAATTAAATTGATATGTGTGAAGCTCTTGACAACTCAAATAAAATCTTGAGCAAAACAGCTGTAGAAGTAAAATTAATTAAAATCTGAAAAACATGACTCATGAAACTCATTTGAGGAAATGAACAAGAAGATTTATGAGGGTAGAGCAGTGGACATTGTCTACAGGGATTTTAGGAAATTATCTGACAAAGCCCTTCATGGTAGGTTGGTCCAGAAAATTAAGGCAGATAGTGTCCATGGTGAGCTGGTATTCACACACACACGTGCAAACATATACGTACACACAAAAGATTTGGATGAAAGTGTAAGTGGTCTGATTAGCAAGTCTGCAGATGAAACAAAAATTGATAGAGATGTGAATTGTGTTGTCAAAAGATACAGCAGGTAATTCAAAACATCACTGAAGCTCCTGCAATTTGAGGTATTTCAGAGACCACTGTTTTTGATTCACGTGTTTCCCAAACTGTATGTAAAATTGCATCAGCTGTGTCATCCACAGCAAGGCGGTGAGAAATCTCCAATTTCTGAACAGCTTCTGTACATTTCCCCTCTCACCTGCACTTGTCCTTGTGTTGCTCTTTCAAGACAGGCTCTAATGCCCCTTCTTGATTTGAACAGTCATGAGATTCAGACGGATCACCTTCATCTTCTTCTGCTAAACAACTTGTTTCAGTGGAGTCAACATTCATAGCTGCAATAGAAAATGAAACTTTTCCAACCATTTCCTATGAACATCATGTATTTGTTTCAGAAATCTTTTGTAAAAGCACCAACTTATTCATGTACACAAGAAATTTTGCAGATGCTGAAATCCATAGCAACGCATACAAAATGCTGGATGAATTCAGCAGGTCAGGTAGCACCTATGGAAATGAATAAACAGTCAATGTTTCAGGCCAAGACCCTTCTTCAGGACTGGTAAGGAAGGGGGAAGACACAAGAATAAAAAGGTGGAGGAGGGGAAGGAAGATGGCTAGAAGGTGATTGGTGAAGCCAGGTGGGTGGGAAAGGTAAAGTGCTGGTGAGGAAGGAATCTAATAGGAGAGGAGAATGGACCATAGGAGAAAGAGTAGGAGGAGGAGACCCAGGGGAAGTGATAGGCAAATGAGAAGAGGTAAAAGGTCAGAGTGGGGAATGGGGGAAATTTTTTTTTTTAACTGGCAAGAGAATTCGATATTCATGCCATCAGATTGGAGGCTACCAAGATAGAATACAAGGTGTTTCTCCTCCACTCTGAGGATGGCCTCATCTTGGCACAAGAGACAGCCATGGACTGACATGTTGGAACAGGAATCGGAATTAAAATGATTGGCCACCGGAAAGTTCCATTTGTGGCGGAGGTGCTCAACGAAATTGTTCCCCAGTTTACGATGGGTCCCACCAATGTAGAGGAGGCTGCATCAGGAGCACCGGACACAATAGATGGCCCCAAAAGAATCACAGATGCAATGTTGCCACATTCATGCTAAGCTCAATTTCATCAACTTTGCCTCATCCACCCTGCCCTTAAATTCACTTGGTCCATCTCTGACACCTCCCTCCCCTTTCTCGATTTGCCTCCATCTCCAGAGACAAACTGTCAATTGACATCTTTCATAAACCCATTGATTCCCACAGTTACCTTGACCACACCTCTTCCCACCCTATCTCCTGTAAAAATGCTATTCCATTTTCTCAGTCCTTTCACCTCCACCATATTTGTTCCCAGGACATGGCTCTCCATTCCAGGACATCAGAGATGTTCTCCTCCTTAAAAGAATGGGGTTTCCCTTCCTCCACCATTGATGCTGCCCTCACCTGCATCTCCTCCATTTATTTCCAAACTTCCGTGCTATCTTCCCGCCACCTTATCAGTGATAGAGTCTCTCTTGTCCCTACTTACCACCCCATCAGCCTCTGCATCCAACACATCAACCTCTGCAACATCTGCCACCTCCAAAGGGATCCCACCACTAAACATATCTTTACCTCCCCGTTTTCCACGGGGATTGCTCCCTCTGCAATTCCCTTGTCCATTCATCCCTCCCCACTTATCTCCCTTCCGGCACTTATCCCTGCAAGTGGCCTGAGTGCTACACCTGCCCATACACCTCCCTCACCTCTATTCAGAGCCCCAAACAGTCCTTCCAGCTGAGGCAACACTTCACCTGTGAATCTGCTGGAGTCATCTATTGTGTCCAATGCTCCCAATACGGCCACCTCTGCATTGGTGAAACCCATCGTAAATTGGGGGACTGCTTCATTAAGCACCTCCACTCCATCCGCCACAAGCGGAACTTTCCAGTGGGCCAGCATTTTAATTCCAATTCCCACTCTGATATGTAGTTCCATGGCTTCCTCTTGTACCAGGATGAGGCCACCCTCAGGGTGGAGAAGCAACACCTAATATTCTATCAGGGTAGCCTCCAATTTGATGGCATGACTATTGATTTCTCTTTCCAGTGAAAATAAATCTCTCTCACCCCACTCTGACCTGCCATCAATTCCCCTGGGGTCCAGTCCTCCTTCCCTTTCTCCTATGGTCTACTCTCCTTTCCTATAAAATTCTCTTCTCCACCCCTTTAACTTCCCTACCCACCTGACCTCTTTCCCCTCCCTCTACCTTTTTATTCTGGCATCTTTCCCCTTCCTTCTCAATCCTGAAAAAGGATCTTGGCCCAAAACATCCACTGTTTATTCATTTCCATAAATGCTGCCTGACCTGCTGAATTCCTCCAGCATTTTGTGTGTGTTACTTATTCATGTGCCTTGCTGAAAGGTTAAACCTCAGCCCAATTAATGTACATTATTTTGTTTCCCCTTTCTCTGAATAAAAAAGAAAAAATATGGCCTTTTTTTTCTTTAAATTAGGCTAGTTATAATCTGCACAGCCACAGGATTATGTATGGAAGCCCAAATCTGGAATCATCCCCCATATCATCTTGAACATCGCAATAATGAATCTCAACTTAAACACAAACAGGAAACCAAAACTGTATCCTTGATTAAATTAAGAACTAACGTGTGTACACAATTCTGTGTGCAGTGGTGGTAGTAGGGAGAGAAAGTGAACAAGAGATACTAAGAAAATGAACATAAACTAGGCAATAGATTCAGTATTCTTATCAGTGTTGCACTTTTATATAATAATAGACTATAAACCAGCGGCTCAGATAATTCATAATGTAAAGAAACATCGTCCAATTTCTGGCCCAAATTGGTTGATCTTTGACTCAATTGCAGTACAAGAAACAAAATGTCTCAATAACCCAAGATAGGAAATAGGGAAGGGAAATTACCCAAGATTTCAGCTTCCCTTAGCCTCTCAATGCAATGTGCTGAAAATAAATATCCTCCTAACATTTAATTACATGGAGAATGCCAACTTGAGTATTTAAAGGTATTGAGTATTTGCAAGGTTCCACTGAAGCCAGCCAAGGGAGGACCAACCAGGTAGGCCTTACATGGTAAATTGTAGGGGACTGCGGAGTGTGCTAGAACAGAGTGGCCCGGGAATACAGGCCCATGATTCCTTGAACATGGTGTCACAGTTATATAGGGTCATAAAGAAAAATTATGGCCTTCATAAATCAATGTATTGAATACAGGAGTTGGAATGTTATGTTGAAATTGTACAATGTGTTGGTGAGGCCTAATTTTGAGTATTGTGCCCAGCTTTGGTCACCAACCTACAGGAAAGATGCAAATAAGATTGAAAGAGCACAGAGAAAAAATAGCTGGGACTTGAGGATCCGAGTTATAGGGAAAGGTTGAATAGGTTAGGACTTCATTCCCTAGTACATAGAAGAATGATAGAACATAGAAGTTTGATAGAGGTATACAAAATTATGAGGAGTATAGATAGGGTAAATGCAAGCAGGCTTTTTCCACTGATGTTGTGTGAGACGACAACTCGAGGTCATGGGTTAAGGATAAAAGGCGAAATGTGTAAGGGGAACAGAGGGGGAACTTCTTCACTCAGGGTTGAGAGAGTGTGGAACAAACTGCCAGCACAAGTGATGGATGTAGGTTCAATTTCAACATTTAAGAGAAATTTGGATAGGAACATGGATGAGAGGGGTACTGAGGGCTATGGTCAGGGTGCAGGTCAATGGAACTAAGCAGATTAATGGTTTGTGATGGCCAGGATGAGCCGAAGGGCCTGTTTCTCTGCTGTAGTGTTCTATGACTATGAATCTCACTAAACATTGCTTTAGGAGAGGAAGAAAAACCTAGGGGATAAACTTCATCCTGTGCCAATATGACACAGGAAAGAGCAGTTACAGCAGAAGCAATTTGAAGCCTAGCAGCACTAAAGATGAGCTATTGCACACAAATAGTTTGTACAAACATTACTTTGTCAATATATGTAACTAAACACAGGTGAAGGTCACTGAATGAGCCTTCAAAAACTAGAGAACAGACAGATTTAGCATTTAGAACTTGCATGTTTAATTACACATGCACAGAAGTCCCAACCTGCTTCCATTTTAATGAGTAAATGCCAGCAGTTCTGAACCCCCAGCATTTAACATTCAAATCTGATGGAGCATCCAAAAAATGAACTCAGTGACTGAGCCTCTATACCCCACTGAAGTAGAGGGTGCCAAAGATTCATCACTGTCTGAGTGAAGGAGTTTTTCCTCATCTTGGTGCTAAATAGCTTTCCATCTAATCAAAGGCTGTGACTCTTGGCTTTAGAGCACATTACCAGGGCTAACATCCTTCTTGTGGCATATTAAAGCTGGACTTTGTGGACTCATACAATGACAGAGAACCAATAATATAATTAGGGTTAAATATTTCATAATTTTAAGCAATAGGCAAAAAAAGTCCACTTGGAGGAAATGGGTTGTTCCACTGACAAAACAGCACCAACAAAAATGGCAAACATACCGAATTTAAACTTTACTTTTAAAATGCTGCACTGGATTTTTAAAATAGCATACAGTAGTAACAAAAACAATTGCAAGAGTAAAGGGATAGCTGAAAATGGAGACAAGAACATGATTATTCAAAGGAAATTGAACAACTTCGTCAAAATCAATGTGACCAATTTCTCTTCTGAGACTGTGAACCTTAATGAAAATATAATCAACTTCCAACATTCAACCAAGCAACTGACAGATTTCGTTAACAAAAACTAACAAGACACTAACTGACAGAATCACTGACTGCTTGATTGAGTTCCTGGCAGATCACAAAATTGGCTTGCTTCAATTCCCTACATAGCTGAATAAACCACCAGCACAAACAAAGAATTCCTCTTTTAAAACAGTGTTACGGCCAAATTTATTACTGAGATTAACAAATGGCAGGAATCAAAAATGTGCATTCCACAGGATAAGCAGATTTCAAATAACAGAAAGGCTTCATGCAGCTTTCAGAATAATGATGCAGACTTTTATTTTCGTTTGATTATGCTTATAGAGACCAAAGACAGGCATAGCTGATGCCCCCTACTAAAACTTTATTTAAACAAACCAATGTTTCTGGACCCAAACCGAATCGAAAATAAAAACTAGAAAATTCAATGTCCAGCTATGGACATGATGCTGCAGAGCCTTGGAGGTGGAAGGTGAGGTAAATCATCTCAAAGGTTACAGAAATACCAGAGAATCAGGAAGGGGAGGGGGTAAAAGTCACATTTTCAGAGGATGAAGTATGTGACAAGTCATAGAGTCATAGAACACTACAGGACAAACAGGCACTTTGGCCCATCAAATCCATTCGGAACTATTAATCTGCCTAGTCCAAATGACCTGCACCCAGACCATTGCCTCTCCATACCCCTCCTATCCATGTACCTATCCAAATTTCTCTTAAGTATTCAAATCAAATCTCACTTCTGCTGATAGCTTGTTCCACACATTCACCGCCAAGTGAAGAAACTCCCCCTCAAGTTCACCTTTTACCCTTAACCCATGACTGCTAGTTCAATTCTCACTCAAAGGCCTGCTATCTGTATCCCTCATAAGTTTGTATACCCTCTATCAAATCTCCCCGCCATTCTCCTATGCTCCAGAGCTTTCAGTGAGGCAAAAACCCAACTGGAGAGGTAAAGAGATTTGCAGATAAAATTGTACAGATTTGGGAGCCAGCAAGAGAGGGAACGGAAACTAGGAGGGAAAAAAAATTGACAGCAAGGACAAAGTAAAACAAAAACATGTAATTTTTGATAAGGGTAGTGATATGGCTCTGAAAAGTACAGGGAACACACAAAACAAGAAGAGGCCACCACATACAATGTGAGCTCAAGTGGATAGTAGATTATTCAAATAGGGTCATGACAACAAAATGTAGATTTTGAAGCAAAAAATAAATAAACTGCAGATACTAAAAGTCTAAAATAAACAAAAACCAAAAAAAAGAGGCAAATGTACTCAGCAAGTTATGCAGCATCTGTGGAGAGAAATAATCAAGACTTCAAGTCAACAACCCATGGACAAGATGAGTTTGTAGAAGGCACTGGGAGAAATAAGAGGGAAACCAGAATACGATATAGAGTCAAGGCTAGAGAAGGGAAAGGCTTGGTTTAGCAGGCAAGGGATGCCAAAAGAATGGAAGATGACAACCATAGAGATGTTAATGATCGTTTTTTTTCCTCGTGGAAAGAGATGGCAAACACAGGCTTAATATGCAGTCGATAGGGAAGAAAAGCAGCTAATAATAATTCTTCTGCAAGAGCATCACAGAGAAACTGACGGCTTTAGTAGTGAGCAAGGTCAAAGTGCACACTACTAAATAACGAGCATTAAAACCTGAACCTCTATACCTCCCTCTCCAACTGGATCCTTATCTTCCTCCATCAACAGACTGCTGTTAATAACATCTTCTCCTCACTGATAACCAACATAGGTGCACCTTAAGAATGCGTCCTTAGCCCATTCCTCTACTCTCTCTACATTCATGGCTATGTGGACAGGTACAGCTCAAATGTTATCTATAAATTCGCCAATGACACCACTGTTGTGGGCAGACTCTCAGATGCTGACAAAGAGAAATAGAGAAGTGAGATAGATAGGCTGGTTGCATGGTGTTACAACAACAAACTCGCACTCAATGTCAGCAAGACCAAGCAACTGATTGTGGGCTTCAGGAATCGGAATTCGGGAGAACACTCACCAGTCTTCATTCAGGTGTCAATGGTGGAAAGGGTGAGCAGCTTCAAGTTCCTGATCACCAACATCTCAGAGGATCTATCCTGGGCCCCACATACTGATGCATTCACAAAGAAGGAATGCCAGGGGCTTCATTAAGAGTTTGAGGAGAGTTGGTACATGTCACTGAAGACTCTTGCAAAATTCTATAGCTGCATCACAGGATGGTATGGAGGCTCTAATGCTCAGAATCGCTACAGGCTATATAGATCAGGATTCCCAAGCTGTTATGCCATGGACCCCTACCATTAACTGAGGGGTATGTGGACCCAGATTGGGAAACCCTGCTGTAGAGGGTTGTAAACTCAGCCAGTTCTATCATGGGCCCAACCCACCCCGCCATCGAGGACATCTTCAAGAGGTTGTGCCTCAAGGCAGAATCCATCATTAAAGACTCTCAGCTCCACAACATGCCTTCCTCTCATTATAACCAGCAGGGAGAAGGTACAGGAGCCTGAAGATCCACACTTAATGATTTAGGAACAGCTTCTTCCCCTCCACCATCAGATTTATCCTTTTGAACAATTTATTTATTTTCTAACTCATAGCAATTTCTATGCCTTGCACTGTACTGCTGCCACAAAAAATAAAACAACATATTTCAGTGATAATAAAGCCAATTCTGCTTCACTACTGAACTGCAGATAACAAACAAGTTTACATCTCAGGGGCATGACCAAAATAAGAGCAAGGTATTAACTAGGGTCAAAGATAGAGAGGGAGTCGTTGGGCAGACCAATAGCAGCAGTAACATGACAATAAATATAAAGGTAGTTTCTTAGTATAAATAATGACTAAGTAATAACTAGATAAATCATTTTCCCCAGGACCAGTAGGGATTGTGAATGACAGAGACCTCAAAATCAAAGATGGTTTCTTCTGAAATCAAGCAATGGTGGAGACACAATGAGTTGGGCTGCTCATGTGGCAATTAGAGATACTTTAAACTGTTAATCCCTCATTGCAAGAATGGTATTCACCAAAAGGTCCAAGAGCAATTCAGAAGTCCAACTGCAGGCCCACAGATCAATTCACAGAAACTGCAAATGCTTCTACATGGAAAAGCTGATTAAGATTTCTTTCCCTTTTTGTTCTTCCTTTTCAGCTTTGAAATCACAACATTTCACAAAAAAAGTTTCAGCCATTAAGACCAGTTGTCACCCTTCTCTTCCCAGCACATTCGGTTTCCTCAAGATTGGCCTTACATTTGTCCTTTCACCTCCACATGATCTCTGGCTGAGACTGAGCCAAGAGCATAACATTTGTTTAGGTCACCTAAAATTGGACATTTAGTGACCAATCCAATAGAATTGGTATATGAGGATAGCTGTCTCAAATGCAGGTGACATTACCACTGCTGAGAACAGAGCTATTAACACACTGGTCTTCCCAGTTAACATGTAGAATTTTAGAGATGCATTATTATTGGCCCTTTGTGAAGCTCATTAAGTGATCTTAGTAACTCCACCCAGCTTTCATATACACAATAGGTTGGAAATAGCTAATAAAAGGAAAGGGAATAACTGCCTGGATCTAGTGTCACACATTATGTTCAATGAAAATTTACTAAAACAATTTCCCAAGGCAAAAAAGACAATGAACCTCATTTGTAGAGTGAGGAAATTGCTTGACGGTCTCTGGAGCAGTCCCCATAGTGGGAAACTGCAAAACCTCAAACAAATTGAAAACTCTTCATAGTCTTCAACTTAAGTTCCAGGCTTCAATAAACTTTCAAGGAGATCTAGCACAAGCTCAAGGTCTGGGGTGTGTAAGAAATGTCGTATCAGAGATCAGTGACAGATGCCTGAGAAGCTAATCAGTCTCTAATAAAAACGTCAAAGATAAAAAGTCCTCTGTTCAAATATATTCAATGTCATTTCCAGCAGGAAGATGGCTTTTGGTCAGGATAAGGACGACTATTAAAAAAGTAAAGAAAGCTTCAAGAATGCTGCATCTTTGCTGACTCCATCTTCAAAACACTATAGGGAATGCTACCATTCAGCTGAAAAAGAAGTCTAGTAAATTTGATATTTTTTCTACAGCAGCCGAAGTTATCCAGCACCCACTCTAAAGCTCAGTGATTTAGTCACAAGCCTTCATGTCAATTAAAACCATGCATAGCTTTGATACAGTAACCAAAGCCTTCCCTTGCTCTACTGACAAATGAAAATCATGTCACATGTCCAGCGAAATGAACAAAGTCCACTTTGTTGCTGCAACTGGAAGAAAACAGTCTGAAGAAAACAGCTCTATTTCCATCTTTAATATCTCTATTTTTCTGTTTCAGGGTTCTTTTGAAGACCCTGACCTGGAGTTACACGCTGACTTTGATTCTTTGCGGGAGTGGGACCCGCTCTCGGGGTTTCAGGACTGGCCGTTGTTTGGCACGCCAAGGGTTCGGCCTGAGAGTCCAGCTCGGATTTGGAGGCCTAAGATCTTGAGGCTCTGGAGATGGGCGGATCGAGGGTCAGGCATGAGACCCGTGTGTCATCAGGATATCTGCTGTGGGCCCGAAGACCCGGGATCTTTGCAATCTTCAGGCACAGAGCTCGAAAAAAGCGGACTTTTAACATTGTAAACCAACGAGTTGTTTGTTATGTCTCCCCACTCGCCGGAAAATGGAGACACCTCCTTCTCCCTTATCAGGGAGAAAGAGAAAACCTGTGGGATGTCGAATGCTGGGTGAAACGCAAAGTCTTTGGGGTAACTGCAAGTCTGTTTCTTTGCTATTGCTTTGCTCACGCTTGAGTCCTTGTTGGCAGTGCCAATACTTGTTTTTTTTTTGCTGGTGGGGGGGAGGGGGGATTGCTGCTCACTGCCACTAATGTGCGGGGAGGGAGGGGTGCTGGGGGGGTCTTTGGGGTTCTTACATTTAACTGTCGTTTGTTCTTTGGGGCACTTCTGTTTTCGCAGATGTTTGCGAAGAAAAAGCATTTCAGGATGTATGTTGTACACATTTCTGACATTAAATTGGACCTTTGAACCTTTGAAGAATACATGTGAATGTTCCTTACTGTGGAAAGGAAGGTAATACTACGATAACTTTCACACACTGACCTGACCACCTTTAAAAGTTAATAAATGAGGCTGATGTTTCTTAAGTTCTTTAGATTTTACTTAATATCATTCTTGAATATATAGATCAAAGAACTTTAGTCAAGTCCCTCAATCACTACCCTTCATCCCAACCAGTATCCTATGTGATCCTCCAATTCTATTGATCTTGACCCAATAACTAGCACATCTTGCATCTTGAATAGTTGAGGGCTCAATGGAGAGATTCTCTTTGTGATGTTGAGGTACAAATTTGAGAGTGGTATCAATCACTTGTGGTTCAAGGGCACCTCAACAACAATAAGAAATGTTTACAACTAGCATTAGTAGAAAACTAATTTTGGAGAAATTAATAGGCTTGAAATCCAACGATTACTCAGGACATGATGATTTGCATCATGGGGTTCTGAGGGTGGTAGTTACAGAGATAATAGATGTACTGTCATTGCCCAAAATTCCATAGATTCTTAAGTGGTTCCTGCAGGTTGAAAGGTAGAAAACATAACCCTAGTGTTGCAGATAAGAATGACAGGAACCATAAACCAGATGGCCTGATATCAGTAACAGGGAAAATGCTGGAATGTATTATTCAGGAAGTGGTAAAAGGAATTTGAAAAAACAGGACAGAGTAAACGTAGATCTACTGACAGTAAAGTTACATTTGAATAATATGTTAGAAGTTTTTTTTTTGAAGTTGCAACCAGCAAAATAAGGGAGAACTAATTAACATCAAGAATTTGAACTTTTGGAAGGTTATTGATAAAATGGCACAGAGGAGATTATGAAGAAGATTACATTGCAACAGTATCGGACTGAAATTTAGTTAATGGAAAGAAAACAAATGCGTCATTCTTAGGTTGGTAGATTGTGTTAAGTGAGGTGTCACAGGATTGTGCTTGAACCCAACAGTTTATAATCTATATCCAGGACTTGAATAAGGGCGTCAAGTGTAACATATCCAAATTTACTGATGAATCAAAGCTAGGTATCAGTGTAGCCTAAGAGAAAGACACAGAGGAACATCAGGCAACATTTACGATTTAAGTGTATGGTAAAGTATATGGCAGATGGAAAGTAATATGGAAAAATGGCAGATAAAGTAGAAAGTTGAAATATTCTTCAAATAGAAATGGTCAAGTGTTGGTAGGTGGTTCCATTAGAAAACAAGACATATTTACATTTGAATTGAAAGCTCATGATCAACATTTACCATAAGTTATGTTGCAAAGCAGTAAATTTCATCAGTGCATTTTTCAGTAAGAATAAACAGTAGTTCATTACCTCATTAAAAGACATTTAGTTTGTATAGTTTATAGATGCACAAATCTGAAAATACAAGCAATAACTACAGAGAGCACTTATGACCCCATATGCAAACAATCAGTTCAACAGTAATCCCAAGTGATATCTGCTCTATTTAAGTTTGTTCAGACGTTGATCAGTTCAATTTAGTAAGCTTGACAGTTCAGTAAAATTTAAACTAAGAAAGAGTTGTGAAACCAATTATAAGTGATTCTTGAACGGGGATCATAAAGTACCTTTACACAATCATATGAACAACTGACCATAATGTTTCTATAATTGCCAGATATGCAGTCAGATTTCCATGTCTGACTTCTTCTCAGTCAAGTAATCACAAACTTGAACAGTAATTAGGCAGGCTGAAAACTCCACTGACCAAATGCAATAGTAGTAACAAACTGTATTTATTGAGTAGTTTAGTGTCATGCATTCACCTTATTGGAGGTACATGATAAAACTGGCCGAAGTCAGTTTCATCAAGGGAAAGTCTTGCTTGATAAATCTGTTGTAAATGTTTGAGGAATCAGCAAGCAGGAGAGACAAAGGAGAATCGGTGAATGTTGTGTACTTGGATTTTCAGAAGGCCTTCGACAAGATGCCACACATGAGGCTGCTTAACAAGAGTCCGTGGCATTACAGGAAAAATATTAGCATAAATAGAGCATTCACACACAAAATGCTGGAGGAACTCAGCAGGTCAGGCAGCATCTATAGAAAAGAGTAAACAGTCAAGATTCCAGGCTGAGACCTTTCACCAGTCCTGATGAAGGGTCTTGGCCCGAAACGTTGACTGTTTACTCTTTTCCATTGATGTTGCCTGACCTGCTGAGTTTCTCCAGCATTCTGTGTGTGTGTTGCTTGGATTTCCAGCATTTACAGATTTTCTCTTGTTTGTGGATTGATAAGAGTATTGACAGGAGGCAAAGAGTGGGAATCAAGGGAGCCTTTTCTGGTTGGCTGCCATTGACTAGTGGTATTCCACAGGAGTTGGTGTTGGGACCACTTTTGTTTTTAAATTGTGATAGGTCAATGATTTGGATGATGGAATTGATAGCTTTGTGGCCAAGTTTGCAGATGATACAAGGATAGGTGGAGGGGCAGGTAACAATGAGGAAGCAGAGAGGTTACAGAAGGGCTTAGACAGATTAGGAGAATGGACAAAGAAATGGCAGATGGAATACAGTGTCAGGAAGCATATGGTCATGCACTTTGAAGAAATGAAAGCTAAAATTATTTTCTAGATGGAGTGAATATTCAAAAATCCAAGGTGCAGAGATACTTGGGACTCTTCATGCAGGACTCCTTAAATGTTAATTTGCTGGTTGAGTCGGTGGTGAGGAAAGCAAATGCAATGCTAGCATTCATTTTGAGAGGACTAGAATATAAAAGCAAGATTGTAATGTTGAACTTTACAAGGCACTGGTAAGGCCTCACTTGGAGTATTATGAGTTTGGGCCCCTTATCAAAGAAAGGATATGCTGACATCAGAGAGGGTTTTGAGAGCTCAAGCATGATTTTGGGAATGAAAGACTTACCACATGAAAACCAATTGATGGTTCTTGGCCCGTACTCACCGAAATTCAGAACAAAGAGAGGTGACCTCATTGAAACCTATCGAATGTTAAAAGGCCTCGATAGAGTGGATGTGGAGAGGATGATTCCTTTGGCGGGAGAGTTTAGGACCAGAGGGCACAGCCTCAGAAAAGAGGGGCATCCATTTCGAACGGAGAACAAGACAAATTTCTTTAGCCAGAGTGGTGAATCTGTGGAACTCATTGCCACAGATAGCTGTGGAGGCCAAGTCATTGGGTATATTTAAGGCAGAGGTTGGTAGGTTTTTTATTAGTCACAGTATGAAGGGTTATGGGGAAAAGGTAGGAGATTGGGCTGCGAAGGAAAAAGATCAGCCATGATGAAGAGCAGACTCAATGGGGCAAGTAGCCCAATTCCATTCCTTTTATCTTGTAGTCTTATTTGCTTTTGTTGGATAGTCTTTAACCACTATACTCAATTGTTTACCTTTCTAGTTATTGTTCAATCAATCTAACTTATCTTATATATCATAATCCCTGGTTCAAGAATTTTCATTCATCAACCCTTTTGAACCCATTTGCCAACATGCAAATGGCAGAGTAAGATGAAACAATGATTCTCAGTTTCATCCTTAAACCACCTTCGATTTCAGCCAAGTCACAATCCAAGTTGGAGTTTTCTAAGCAATAGGATTGTTGGAGGAAAGATGGGATGGAATGGCATGATCTGCATCTCTGAATAAGGGACAATATGGTGTAAACAACCAAGGAATATGTATTGAGCATCAAACAACAGAAATTACTTAAGATGGAAGCATCCATATAGGTGACATTAGATTAACTTGCCAAGCAGTTAATAAGCAATAGGCTAGTGTTTCTGGCCACACTAAAAACAAAATCAGATATAGTACAAGCCCATGAAACCAAGCTACACATACCAAGAAGCATACCTGTGGCACTTGAGCAATTGTCCTCATTGCTCGATTCCATTCCATCCATACTGAACCTTTTTCCCAGATCCGACACCACTTGCTGAAACACCTGAAAAATATATTGGGAACAGTATTCTTAAAAACTGCACCCAATTATATAAAAACATAAAGGTAACGTGAATAGCAGTGCAATTTCTGTATTAGAAGATTCAGAGCTCAATGTATAAATGCCATATTAGCTTTCCTAATTGAGTACTCAACATGAAGTAATTTCAACAAAAGTGGAAGTTGTCAAATACTATGATACAATAACCTTATCCAGCAATTTTACACAAATTCAACATCAGCACACAGGAACAGGGACAAAGGCATTCAGCCCCTTTATCTTCTTACTACATTCAATTAGATCATGATACATCTCATCTATCCATCAAGTTTCAAGACAAAATTACTGCCACAGGCTAGAGTTAATGCAATCGTGAGGGGTGTAAAAACTTAACAACAAATAAGCTACATTATTTAAAAGTAAATGAGCAGTAATAAATGTCAGGCAGTAAGTCCATCAATTGCACACACAGATTTCTTTGCCATCTTGCTTGTGCAGTAACATAACACACTCCCAACCAAGTGATCAGCTAACTTACCCCCAACTAAATCATTGAACAGGGAATGAAATCAAGCACAGTGCAAGGTAATAGTGAGACCAAAGAACAATTTGACGAGATGAAATTTCTACTCATTTTGTGCTACATGTTGGACAAGCATTTTGATAATTGAGAGCTAAATGTTCCATGCATATGTGTGACACTGTTTGGCTCATACAGGCTATGCCAGCTTTCAGGGAAGCATCCCATCAGTTTCATTCCCTGTTCTCTTCCTTTCCCTCTACTCTTGCAGCTTGTTCTTTCACTCATGTGCTCATCAACTCCCTTTTGATTCTTTGGGACTCTTTGCTTTAGGAGTCAATGAGATATGGTAGTTAGGGGACAAACAGAAGAGGTCAAGGATAAATCCTCAAGGATACTGGAGAGACATGTGTGAAAGTAGCCACTGTAGGCGATTCACTGGCTGTGATCAGGTGGATAAGAATGGAACCAAGCAACTGAAGAACCATTCAGTTATGCAACACTGGAAATGTGTTGGAGAATATTATGTTCAAACATCAAAAGGTTGAGAAGGAGGGTGCAGAGTTTACTTTTGTGACATAACATAGGATGTCATTTAACTCTGTAATTTCAGGACTGCAGCAAGTACAAAAAATAATTGGGAAGGGAGGGATTCAACATGGAATTCCAAGAAAGATGGATTAAACTTAAGTTAAGGACAACTCATTAAAAATACATTAGATTTCAAATAGATTTTTTAAAAATCTGAAAAAATTACTGACACCAATGCCACAGTTCAAGATCTTGGTACAGATTTCAAATCATTAATTCATGTTCACTGGTCCATAATTACACTTTAACCAAAATTATTGTCACTTCACCCTAATCAAAAAATTGATGCAGTTTCCACAGGCTTCTATTTTTCCCAGCTGTATTTTCCACAAGGCTGACTCGTACAAATAATCCCACCAAGATCCAGAGATATTCAGTTTATCAAGATTACTTCAAAAGATACATAAGTTTGAAACAATGCTATACAAGCTGCATTTGTGTACATTGCATTGCCTCAAGCGTCAAGGTTATAAATTTTTTTAAATGCCCAAGTTATACATGAGGAATAGCAAGCAGAATCTTCACTTGTGACACTAAATGAATTGCCTTCTTCAGAATAAATCTGTTAAACACAAATTCTGATGGGCAGACACTGACCAAGAAAGTAGAAATGTTTATATTTGTTGGAAAAATCATCTAAACAATTCAGGTAATAAAAAACATACATGTATATCCATATTTAAAATGCTCATAAAGTGCAGCTACAAACTGATCCTCTTATTGCACTTGCTTATAAGTCATTTAGATAATATTGTGATGCACAGACTGCTTAACAATAATTATAGATAAAAATAAAGCACATCAATTGCTACTCTGAACACAGAATGTTATTTCCTCTGAAACTGATGTAAATCAGCATAACTGTTCAAAATGTACACTGCTCTTTGCCCATTACTAAAAATTGTCTGCTAATAAATGGTTATTTCTTAGTTGCAAATTTATAAAGCCTATTAACCCTCCTCCATTCAACCTCCTGTTGATCTCATATCTAGCAAATATGAAGAATATTTATAACAAACATATTTTGCCCAAGTGTATTATGCACCCAAGAAACTTAGCTTGGACAGAAAGTTTGGAGAAATCTTTCACTACAGATCTCAAGTTGAATTCAACCCAAGATGAAAATCCACTCTCTTTGGGCATAATTAATCAATGCACAAGTCCATGCAACAAAAATTGTTTTTATCTAATATCAACTTTCAGTCATATCCAAAGGCCACAAGAATTATCAGTACAATTAAGACAAACCAACTTGTGGGATTACATGTCGCTAACACCAGATGCACAAGAGTGAAATAATAATAAAAAAGCCACACTTCCAATACTCACCAACACACAAACAATATACATAGACCCAAGAACATCATACAAATTATCATATTCCAAATCCTTATAAAGGCCAAAAGGAAACTATTGGGAAATGCTTCTTAGCTCGACAAGGGCAGCAGACACTTGGGACCAAAATACCAACCAACTTAAACATAATCACTGTTCCTTCACTACTGTTGGGTCTAAATCATGAAACTCAGCTCATCAATGTTATCCAAATACCTTCACTAAAACGGGCTTCAGCGCTTCAACGTTGCTCACACCACCTTCTCAAGACAATAGGTTATTGGCTATAAATGCTGCCTTGCCAATTGTACAACTGTCCTTCACTGAAACAAAGCGTGAGACACAATATGAATGTTTCTACTGATGGTAGAGACTCAGTTAAAATTCTTAGTCACTAATAAATCCAATAAAAAAAATTAAAGAGCTTTATTGCACATGGAAACGTTAAAACATGAAGCATGCTCATTCATGGAGTAACTGAAGCTAATAGCCTAGATCAATTCAATACCCTTAATTAATTTAAAAGAGATGCTAGGTACACAAAGAGAAGGCAAGAGACTATTCCAACAGAGCTATACAAAAACTTTCATGAGGTATAAACTGACATAATTCTCTTCAATAACACTAATAGTCCACTAAAACTGAGTAAACAGTAGTAGTTTTGGAGGCGTTACAAAACATATAACAATTTCAATTACTAAATATTCAAGCCTTTTAAGAACAATTATTGCAAGAGGGGACAAAAAGAATTGAGTTAGTTTGTTCTCTCATTCTTTGCCTACACCATTTACTCAAAAAGACATGGATCAAACTGACTGTAAATTTAATTTCTTTGCTCCTCTTGAATCAAGGTTTGAAAAGATATGCAATCTTAAAATAGGTAGCATTTCATTTCATAACACAGTGTATCTCTATGCTGTCCAGTGGGGAACTAGAACTGAATAATAAACATGAAATTACAGTGTATTGTTGCAAATGTAAACCTTCATCACTATGCATGCTCCAACTTCTGAAGAAAGCAAAAAATGCACAGTGCCTAGGCAATATGGATGTCTATTTCAGTTCTGTCTTTGATATGTCTATTATGTTTACATTGGTCTACAAGAAATGCAAACTGATGCAACTTAAATCTAACATTCAGAGAAAAAGTACTGAGAAATACAATACAGTCATAGAACACTACAGAACAGAAACAGGTCCTTTGGCCCATCTAGTCTGTGTCAAAGCATTAACCTACTCCCATTGACCTGTACCTAGACCATAGCTCTCAATACCCCTCCAATCCATGTACCTATACAAATTTCTCTTAAATGTTCACATCAACTCCACATCCACCACTTGCTCTGGCAGCTCGTTCCACACTCTCACCATCCTCTGAATGAAGTTTCCCCTCATGTTCCCCTTAAACAAATCACCTTTCACCATTAACCCATGACCTCTAGTTCTAGTCTCACCCAACCTCAGTGGAAAAAACCGGCTTGCATTTACCCTAAGTGACCAAAACTGGGCAAAATACTCTAAATTAAACCTCACTGACATCTTGCACAATTTCAACATAACATCCCAAATACACCAGCAATACTATATACAGCTAAAGTACAGCCAAAATTATTATCAAAGCTACTCGCAAATCAAGGGCATCAAAGCAAAATCCACATACTGAATAACTACAATATACCTAATTACAAAACAAAACTTCTAACTCTTGTATATTTGCATATAAATGTATTAAAATGTATTCAGCTTCAGAAATATACATAGTCTATTAAATAGAAAGTGAAAGCACACTGGAGAACATCTAATCACATTATATTTTGAAAATGAAATCCAAACACAAGGATAGGATAACAATTTTTTGAAAGAGGCAACAAAAAAAAACAAGAGATTAGTTGTTTATTGCTGGAATGTAAACAGATTAAACTAAAAATTGCTGTTAAATGTGCATATATTTTCTGCAGAAGAAAACTATTTTACTCCATATTGTTTTGGGGGAAAAAACTCTTAAAGTAACATTTCAAGAACCTTAACACAAGTTTATAATTATCACCTGTATTAAGTCAAACTCCAGCTCTAAAATTAAATTAACACAATGGGGATGTAAAAACAACACTTAGACTGTTCCAACACGGCTTTCCCTGCCACAAAATAAAAATGTCCGCTCTATAGGTCACCCACACAATAAACTCCTGCACTTTGATGGATTTTTTATTTCAGGTGAAACCACCTTCAAATATACAAGTGCAAACATTTCAGGACTGTTCATAATTCAAACAGCAAAAACAAAAGGTCACACTGAGTAATTGACCTGACCTTATATGGCTTTATGAAGGCCAATAGGAATTAAACTCAATTTTTCAACCCATTTCTAATGCATTTCCCTTCTGACAAAATTCATAATTATGTAAATAACAATATATGAATATTACTTTTATAAACTTGACCATCCATCATTAGATTCCTGAAATTTTAAAAGTAATCTGCAGCACTTCAATTCAACAAATTTGAAACCGCCAAATCAGTAATCGATACCGACGAAAAACAATTTACCTTATTGCTTGCCCTATTCTTATACCCCTACACTCCATAAATACTGATGGAAATTCCCCACTGCATGGCTGATCCTATTCCTTGTATAGAAAGCTTTATGATCGACATTGGCCTCGGGCAGGAGGCTCCAGCTTGGGCCGCGGCCACTCCTCACTTTCTCCGGGTTCGGCTTCACTATTTCCTGTCACTAAGTAATCAAAAACATTCAACAAAACTCGAGAGCAAAGGCAAAATTAAAAGAAAAATCCGACTTGACTTAAACCTACAAAGACAAAAAAAACCCGAGAAAATGAAAAGTGAACAGAACCAAAAACATCCAGAGGAGCGACGGAAACGTCATCACTTCCGTTCCGGTTAGAAACAGTAGCTTCCAAACGCTCGTTCCAGCTTGGGTAAATTTTTTTGGGGAAAAAAAACAGATAATTATTTTAAAATATCACCAAGGAAATAGGGACGTATCTGATAGGTATGTTAAATATGCAACTGAGTAGGAAAAACTGCAGGCAGGAACAGCAGCGGGTCAATGCAATAAAATGTTTAGTTCCGACAGAAAACCCTATCCCATCCGTTTCGAAGTAAAAACTGAGAAGGTTCTCAGTTTCCAAAACGGATCTCAAAAATTATTTAAACATATCTGACTAAACTCTATTCTTCGAGCTGTTTCAATAATATTTAAAGTAGCAGATGACACACAACACCAAAACTGCATTACTAAAAACTGAAATTAACGGCGGAACACATGTTAGTGAACTAAAATCCAGGCAACACAAAGCATCGCGTACCAGCCGAACAAAAGGACGGGTTAGAAACGGTGTCTCAAATTTGAAATTCAACCGTAAATCGCATTTTCAAACACAAAGTATCTATTTCTAAAATCAAATAAAAACATATGATTTAGTGGCAATGAAACCTAAATCATACTTACGATAATATTAACCAACTCCTAATTTAATATCGAACTATCACTTTACTTTTAATTAAAGGATATTTTCTATCTGCCACGAAAATCGCGGCGTAAATAGTGGTCACATTGCAAGCAGTATCCTCAACGGTCTCCTCCCCCAACACACACACACGCGCGCAACTTCTGTTAAAATTAAACGTTTGCTCAAGGCCATCTCAACAGCATAAATAACTTGTGTTGATGTGAAATTGCTACAAATTCCAACACAGCTCAGTCAATGCATATGCCATGTTGCAACCCCTGCATCCAGGTTTTAATAAACAGTTTCCAATTTAACCCAATCGTTCTTCTGTGCCTACGGTTTTGCCTACTAATTTTGTTACCTCCAGACTCTACTTTTTCACTGTTCTTCTAGTTTATCTCCCATGTTCCACTTTGCATAAACAGAAGCTCATCCAAACCTCTGCTGAATGTAATGTTCAGACCAAGTATACTCATCTGGCATCACCAAGCTTATCAACATACATTGACGTCCAGACCAGTAACATAACTACAAAAACCTCATCCTTATGTTCAAGTTCCTCCATGAGGCTTTCCACTTCTATAACCTCTTCTAGTCTGACACCTTCAGAGTTCAGATCTCCTGTGTATATTCAACTCTGACCTCTTGTGTTTCCCACACCTCTTTTGCCCCATCAATGTTGACTAAGTCTTCACCCTTCTGGACTGCAGACTCAAATCCCCTCCTCTGATCCTCTCTCTCTTCTCTCTCATCCTTTGAAAATCTCCCTTAAAATAGGGCTTTCTGACCTAGCTTTTGGTCATCTGTCCAAGTATTTCTTTCTGGTTCCGTTTTGAATTGTGTTCAGCTAAACTCAAACAATTTGGCATATTTTCTAAGTTAATGTATATAACTAATAAGAGTTTGTTGACATCTTAATTTTATTATACAAATCCAGATGTTTAAAAATAAAATTAATCTGAGATGATTTTCCATTTAGGGCTACAAGAACAATAGAGGGCAAAAGCCCCAAGTACAGCGCCTTGCTAGTCAGATTGGACGAGGGACGAGGGGGGACGAGGGGTATATACAGAAAGGAAAATGAAAAAAATCTCTAAACTACTACTTAATTTTGCATTCTTTCAAACTTGGACTGTAAAATATCATGAACGTAAGTTAGTTTTCAAAATGCTGCACTTCAAACCATGACTTAATGTGGTATTAAATATTGCTCTAAGCTGCTTCCTTTTCTTCAACATTGTGGGTTTTGTAGGGAAATTCCTCCAACTGCCAGTAAAAAGATACAGCGCTTATAAAAAGTATTCATACCCCCTTGGAAGTTTTCATGTTTTATTGTTTCACAACATTAAATCACAATGGATTTAATTTGGCTTTTTAGACACTGATCAACAGAAAAAGACTCTTCCGTGTGCAAGTGAAAACAGATCTCTACAAAGTGATCCAAATTAATTACAAAATTTTGGAGACCTGTGTGCAGTCAAGGTTTATCAATTGAATATAGTAAAATACACCTGTATCTGGAAGGTCCAACTACTGGCCAGTCTGGAGACAAAAAAAACACTAAGCAACTCCGTAAAAAGCTTATTGAAAAGCACAAGTCAGGAGATGGATATAAGAAAATTTCCAAGTCACTGAATATCCCTTGGAGTATAGTTAAGTCAATCATCAAGAAATGGAAAGAATATGGCACAGCTGTAAATCTGCCACGAGCAGGCTGTCCTCCAAAACTGAGTGGCCGTGCAAGGAGGGGACTAGTGAGGGAGGCCACCAAGAGACCTATGGCAACTCTGGAGGAGTTACAAGCTTCAGTGGCTGAGATGAGAGAGACTGCACATACAACAACTGTTGCCCGGGTGCTTCACCAGTCACAGCTTTATGGGAGAGTAGCAAAGAGAAAGCCACTGTTGAAAAAAAACTCGCATGAAATCTCAGCTTGAGTTTGCCAGAGGCATGTGGGAGACTGTGAAGTCAGCTGGAAGAAGGTTCTATGGTCTGATGAAACCAAAATTGAGTTTTTCAGCCATCAGACTAATCTCTATATTTGGTGAGAGCCAAGTACCGCACATCATCAAAAACACACCATCCCTACCATAATGCTGTGGGGATGCTTCACTGGAAGGCTTGTGACGGTAGAGGATAAATACAGGGAAATCATGGAGGAAAACCTGATGCAGTCTGCAAGAGAACTGCGACTTTGGAGAAGATTTGTTTTCCAGCAAGACAATGACCCCAAGCATAAAGCCAAAGCTGCACAGGATTGGCTTAAAAGTAATAAAGTTAATGTCCTGGAGTGGTCAAGTCAGGGTCCGGACCTCAATCCAATTGAGAATTTGTGGCTGGACTTGAAAAGGACTGTTCACTCACGAACCCCATGCAATCTGACAGAGCTTGAGGAGTTTTGTAAGAAGAATGAGGGAAAATTGCAGTGTCCAGATGTGCAAAGCTGATAGAGACCTATCCACACAGACTTCAGGCTGTGAAAGGTGCATCTATTAAATACAGACTTGAAGGGGGTGAATACTTATGCAATCTATCATTGTGTTTTATATTTGTAATTAACTTAGATCACTGTGTAGAGATCTTTTTCCACTTTGACACAAAAGAGTCTTTTTCTGTTGATCAGTGTCAAGCAAGCTAAATTAAATCCACTGTGATTCAATTTTGTAAAACAATAAAAGATTAAAACTTCGGTTGGGGGGGGGGTGAATACTTTTTAAATGTTCACTGGATCAGATCTTCCCAAGCCTAGATCTTGTCTGGCCATAAAAAGATGCCTGCTCAGAAACTGAAGCAACAGCTGCAAAAGTTATTTTATTTAAACCAAGGCTTATACACTAAAATCAAGGAGTAAATTTAGTGTTCCCTTTTAACATCAGATAGATTTCAAAACAATCATCCATATAAGCCACAGCTAAAGTTCCAAGTTTACAACTGAATGAAAATTTCATTAACAAAACATACACTTACAAGTTAACAGCCATTACAAGTTAACAGAATGATGAAAACAGCCAACAACAAGGGTAAGAAATGAGAACAAAGAACCGGGAACTGTTATCAGCCCACAAGCTAAAAATTAACAGATTTTTTTAGAAAACTAACATGATAATCATGGTGGAATTTCAATATTAAAACCAAGTGGCTAGAACACAAATTGGAAGGGTGCAATTAAATAAAGTTTTATCTCAGAGGCACTGACTGCATTTCAACACAACACTATTAATCTGAAAACTAAAGCAGCTTTGATTTGAATGTACCCATAACCTTGGTAAAGTTCATAAAATATCATGATTAAAATGCTGTGACACCATGGAAGCGTAACAGCTAACATTATTACAGTTCAAAGCATTCTTTAGTTCAGAGGTCAATTCTGGTGCTGTTCTGTGAGGAGTCTCTGCATGTCCTCCCTGTGGAATGTCTGGGTTTTCTCCGGGTGCTCCAGTTTCTTCCCACAGTCCAAAGATGTACCGGGTAGATTAACTGGTCATTGTAAACTGTCCTGTGATGAGGTTAGGGTTAATCAGGGGTGTCTGGGGTGGTGTGGCTCAAAGGGCTGGACGGGCCTACTCCACGCTGTATTGCTAAATAAAATAGATGCCAGAGAATGCTTAAAACACATAACTTGGAAATGAATAAAACTTAACCTAAGCCACCAATAATAAGCTAACTTCCTGGAGACTGGAACTACCAAATATTATGCCATTGGAACCGTGTACTGACATCACTGAGACTTTATTTAATATTGTCCCTTGAGCAGGTAGAAGTTAGTTTCGAGCCAAATTTAGGGCAGCACAAACATCAATGAGAAGCCCACAACAGATAATTATACATAGTATGTGCACATGGCACAAGGGTTGGATCATCAGCTCAATATTCAAATCCCAACTGTCTGAGTGAGGCTATGAAAACAACCAATGCCAGTGGTGCCATAATCAGCACACTAGGGCAAAAGGGGAAGCAACTATAAGCTAATACTTAAAATAAAATATTCTTAAGCCTAACACAATATATTGGTGAACAATTTGTAGCCCAAAACTATCCTACTATTGCAATAAATGCAAGAAAATAGGGGACTTCAGAGTGAGGGGAAGAGGGGAAGCACAGAACATGGAAAAGTACAGCACAGGGGCAAGCCTTTCAGTCCACAATTTCTGTGCTGGCTGTGGCATATCTCGTGTTCAGGTACCTCAAACATTACCATCATATCTGCTCTCGAACCACCACTGGCAGCATATTCCAGACCATACCACTGTGTAAAACAACTTGAATCTCCTTTAAGCTTAACCCCTCTCACTTAAGAGCCTAAAACCATTTCCTCCAATATTTGAAAGTTTCACCCTGGGGAGTGGGGGAGGAACATAACATGAGGATGAGATACAGGCTGCTAAACTGAAGTGTTTTTCTAAAATTAAGAGAGGATGCTTACAAGCAAATGAAGCGAGACGGTGCAAGTTCAATTGAAGAGTCAAATTTAAGAGGCAACCAAATAATGGATGGGAGGTTCTTGAAAGTTATAAGCTAAGCCAAGTGTAAAAATGGAATGTGATAATTCACCTTCACTGGGCTTATGGTTATGGCCCTATGGCCCCACTGTTTTCAGCATATCCCAAGCAGCAATCTTAAAATGGGTAGGCAATTTTTGCACTAGAAGATTGAAGGTGCTCTAAGCTGCAAACCTAGACATAGGTAATACCACAGATTATTGTATTTAAAAGTATGCCCCATTTCATGCAGATTTGGGACATTACAATTGAGAAGTATTTGACTGTCCCATAATTCATTTTCAAAAAACTAGAAAAAAATAAAAAGTAAATACAATTACAGTGGATTCTGGTTATTTGGGCCATTGGTTAATCAGGACAGCTGCTTATTCTTACATAAAAAAACAGAAACTAATCGAGACAGTAAGTGGGATTCCCTTTGTTTATTTGGGACACTATACTAATTGGGGCAGGAGACTGTTACCAAACTGTTTTTAACTAGCATTAGTTGCGTACACTTGCATGGCCATTAGACACTACATTGTGCTCAGAGCGAACAGTTTTTAAATAGTGTCAGTCGCATATGTTTGTGTTCAAAAAGCAGTGTTTGTTTACGCTGACTGTTGGTGAGAAATAGGCAGGAAGACCATTTAGAAGCGCTTTGCTCACTGCGATTTCAAGCATCCAGGCTTGGAGATGCCTGAAACAGCCAGGAGTGAAAATGAAACAATTTCACGACTTCAACAAGTTAGGACCTACAAAGAATTTGAAAGTATTGACAATCATGTTGCATGTTACAATGAAATGAATATTTGGAGGATCAACTGTCAAGAGCATTGTACGAAGGAAGTCCATTAACTGCACTAGGTGTCTATGCTGAATTTGTTGATTTACAGTCAAAAGAGCGTGGCAACATACACTGAATGAATTCCTCCATCGATAGCTATTAGGCACTAATACAGTTTTATCGTACTGCATTAGTATTGAATGTTCTAATTTATTCTGTTTTTCATTTAAATAATTTGTTACTCAGTTAAACAGTAGTTTGTCTTTTTAATATTTTTTTAACTATTTCCATGAAACTGCAGCTAATTGCTTATTTAATTAGGCTTAATTAGGCCAAGATGTGCTGCTCCCAATGTGTCCCAATTAACTGGAATCCACTGTATATGCAATTAAACTTACCGTCAGCTGTCAGCAACAAAACATCAATATACTACAAACTTGTTTCAACAATCATTGTCAGTCACTCAATGCCAAAAAATTTAACATTTTAATGAAGTTTGTAACATCAGTAATATGGCACACTTCTCATCTCCATGACATGTTTTCGTCTAGTCATGGCAGCATGCTCTGTGTCAACTAATGTCGTTATAAATGCCCATGTCCACATTTATTTTTGGGTGAGTGTGTAAAATAGTAACTGTTTGCAAACTGAACTATTTTAAGAATATTTTGCCAGTTTCCCCTCTGTAACTAATGTTTCTAATTTCAAAAGTAAGAATTTAAAGCTCAAGGTCTCAATGGCAAAGTGTTTGCGTGATTTAAATTTGTATTATAAAATCTAAGCAGATACTGTATACCTAATTTTCCCGCATGGTTCCCTACCTAACATACAGTATATCCCTCATTTATCTCACTGCTGTATGTAGAACTTTGGTAAACACAAATTACTTGACTGGTAGCAAAATATTTTAGGGCCCCCTGAGCATGTGAAGTGTGTGCAAGTTCTTCTTGGTGAAAGATACTAAAACCAGGAGAGCAAATGGTCCAGGGTTCGAATGAGCAATTTAAAAGGCTTGAAGCAGCAGTGCAAGGAAGTGGGTTATTAGAAATAGTAGTAGAAAGTGAAAGAATAGCAAACAAGAAAGAAAAAACAATTTTGTGACAATGTAGGAATTTGGAGGGGACAAAAGGCCCCAGGGTAACTTTTTAAACCCACAATCCCTTTTTCAAATATAGTATATAGCTGTTTGTGACTCTTCTTCACAACAAAAGAAAATAGAAATACAAAGTTAAAAAAATCAAGCAAATAAAGCAAACAATATATTAGAAACATACAAGAGTGACTGTATTTTCTAACCAACAATGCCCAAGTGCATGTATTATCCCTGAAACTATTAAAATCCTTTGGTATTTGCAATATCAGTATTGAGTCCACAGCCAGCTGTAACTATCTGTAGGTGCTAGAACATTTAGAAGACTTGATTGCAAAGTTTGCTTTATTAGTCCAAATACATTGCCATATTATAGATTTTTCAATGCCAACAAAAACTTAATGGCAAGACCATAATTCTCCCAACATTGATCACATTCATGAGCACTAAAACCGGGTTACTCACTGCAAAGCTACATTTTCCGTTTGTCTATTTAGGACACTACGCCGTTTTATTGGGACAGGAGACTGTTGCTGAACAGTTTCTAATTAACATCATTTTGTATGAACTTGTGTGGCCATTACACACTCACTGTGCTTAAAGTGATCAGTTTTTAAATATGGACAAATAAGCAGCAAGACATTTCGGAACTGTTTTGCTCACTGTGGTTTCAAGCATTCAGGTTTAAAGATGCCAGAGAAGCCTGGGAGTGAAAGTGAAACAATTTCACTACTTCAACAAGTTAGGAATTACAAAGAATTAAGGTATCAATAATAATCTTGAATGTTACAATGAAAATTAAAATTTGAAGGATGCAATCATCTAAAACATTGTGTGAAGGCAATCCATTTACACAAGAACATGGCAGATGAATTCCTCCATCGATAATTAGGAACTAATATGCAGTTTTATAGTCCTGTAGAGGTATTGGTAGTGTTTTAATTTGTTCTGTATTTTATTCAAATACATAAATTGTTACTCCATTAAATGATAGTTTGTCTTTTTTATACCTATTTAACTATTTCCATTAAACTATGGCTAATTGGTACAGCCACTTAATTGGGCCAAAATGTACTAGTCCCAATTAACCAGAATCCACTGTATATTTCTGTATATTTTTTGAATGTAGATTACAAACACACTTCATGTAAACTGCACATTTCAGGTTTTACAACTTATCTAGAGAATGCACCAAGCAAAGCTGAGAGAGAAAGGAATGAAAGAACCAAGGGAAAAATCACTCAAAACTTTATTTTAAATATGCAAAACTTTGAATATCTCTTCAGTAATCCTAGAAAGCAGTTTAAAAAATTGAAAAACAACCTTTACAGTTATTTTACCTAACAATGGCTGACAAAATATTTGAAGGTTTTCTAGCAAGGCAGAGCTCAGGAGACTTGAAACCTGCCATTTTAGAGGTTGAATGAACAGGCTCAACCAAGTAACAGAAAGTAGTTCCAAAATAATAAATTGTCTGCAAGTTATCTGTCCTCAGAATGCAACTCCATGACCCATTGTTCAGTATTCTTTATAAAGCATACTGAATACTGCATACTGATGCAAGTCTGATATTTAACTGTGTTTATAAGGCTCTACTCTGATCACTTTTCTGGGGTGAATAGGAATTTCTATGACCAAAACAAACTGGCCACCTTCAGAATTGATTAATCCAATCTATAAGCATCCATCTTCCAGATTCCTCCCTCCAGACATTTTGTCTTTCATTAAATGTTAGTCAACCACCAATATCAACCTGTAATAGCTCATTTCCCCCAAAACACCCAAATTAACATCCTTATCTTAGTTTATCTACAGCCTTGCCCTTCCTCCCACAATGCATTTCCTCTCAGTTGACCCTCAGTAAATACTCTTGGTTATTCTTTAAAACCTCATTTGTTAACTCATAATTCATGTTCAACTGAACATAAAACATAGACAGCACAGTACGCCCACGATGTTGTGCCAACCTATATAAACCTTCTCCACAATCCACCTAACCCTTCCGTTCTACACAGCCTATAACCCTCACTTTTTTTCCATCCATGTGCTAAGTGTCTCTTAAAATTCCTCTATCATATCTGCCTCTGCCGCCAATCCCAGTAGGGTGTTCCAGTCACCCACCACTGTTTTAAAAAACCTACATCTGACATCCCCCCTAAACTTTCCTCTACAAACTTAAAACAGATGTCCTCTGGTATTGGGCATTACTGCCCCGGGAAAAAGGCACTGCCTCTCCACTCTACCTGTGTCTTTCATAATCTTATACACCTCTATCAAATCACCTCTCATCCTCCTTCACTCCAAGTAAAAAAGCCTGAGCTGACTCAACCTTTCCTCATATAACATGTTATCTAATCCAGGCAGCATCTTAGTAAATCTTCTATAAAGCTTTCTATAGTGAGGCAATCAGGTAATCTGCATACAAAGATTATCTCCAGACCCAGTTGATTTTTTTTGTTGTGTACTATTTTTCACTGGCAGTGACAAAAACCAGATTACTTCCTAATTCTCTCCCACTTTATTTCATCACAACTTTCTCTACTCCCACTTCTCCATCATCTCCACATTAATAACTCCTTTTCCTACCACTGCTCGAGGTTCACATGCCACATTATGCACTTTTACACGTTAAAAAGGCTCACCTCATTTACACATTAATACATTAAATTCAACCTGGCTGAAACCAAGGGTAATTATTTACCACATCCAATTAGGCTTCTCTAACCAGCTTCACATTTCATCAGCTCCCTATCACATCAGTGATGGATCTGTAAATGATGGATTTGGCACTTATTCCTTTGGTCCTCTTATACTCTGAAAAGGCGACACAAACGACAATGAGTTGTTTCAGAGCATGTATTTCTCAGCCCTCTGCCAATTATTATATATATACCTTGTTGTGTGCACTTTTGAAATCTTTACTCCTATCAAATTTCTCAACTTCCAATTCTTACCATTTCTTCAGTTTAGTACCACAAACATGAGATAATACAGAAAATGCTGGAAGCTCTCAGAGTCAATGCTCTGTTTCTTTCCCCATTGATGGCTTTTAACTTGCTGAGCACTTCTAGTATTCTTCATTTTTGTTTCAGATTTTTAGCATCTGTAGATTTTTTTGTTTTCAAATACTGAGACCAAAGGCTAAAGGACACTTGGAACACTATTAGTCTGGTCTTCAATCATTTAAACTGGCCTTAGCATCTCAAAAACCAATACTTGCCTTTCTCTGTTGCCAAGTTTTACTACTTTAGAATCATTATGGCCAGTAAGCACAGTGTTGCATGCCACTGTGCTTAAACAAATTTTGTTTGATCATGTTCAAAAATCCATTCCTTGAATCCATTGACCCTCACGAATGGAAGAATAAAATAATAAGTTCATATGCCTTAGTCTCTGAGATGATACAATTGTTCATCTTAACCTATCAATTCTCAATCCTGACAACAGGACACAATTTCAACTTTCTCACCCTCAATTCCATCTTGAAACCTGCCATCAGCTCCTCTATTCCCTATTAACAGTATTCTTTGAACTAATGCTAATCACTGTTGTAAGACTTCCTTTAGGCATTATGAAATACAAGTAGAAGAAAGCCAATCAGCCCATCACTCCTCTTCTACCATTCAATGTGATAATAGTTGACCTACCTCAGTTTCATGTTCCTGTACGAACTCCATATTTGATTCCCTTAATATCTAAACTTCCCAGCCGGGGAAACGTCAACTCTGTAGCTACCCTGTTAAGACCCACAAGAAATTTCTAAGTTGCACACCTTATTCTTCTGAACACAGGACTATAGGCCTGTCTACTTAATTAAGCTGAGAAATCAATCTGACAAGCCTTCATTGAATGAAACCAGACCTGTATACAATTTTCCAGATGCAATGTAACCAGGGCCCCACACAAATGGGCAAGACATCTCAACTCTTATACTCAAATACTCTTGCAATAAAGGCCAGTGTAAATTGGCTTTTAAATCCACTGCTGTACCTCTAACTTCCAGTGATTCAGGTCCCCCTGAATATTAAAAGATATTTAATCACTCCCCATTAAAAAACATACTCCGCCATCTGCTTTTGCTACCAAACATGTTCCATCTTATATTCTATCTGCCATAGTCATGCTATTCAGTTAACCAGTATTCTCCTGGAACCTCTTTGCATCCTCATTACAATCCACATTGCCACTTAGCTGTGTACTGTCGTTAGTGCAAACTGTGAACAGAAGAGGCCCGAGCAGATCACTGCAGCACTTAATTACTCATAGCCTCCCAACCTAAAATTGACCCATTTATTCCTACTCAGGTTTTCTATCTGTTAATCAATCCACAATAGCATATTATTCTCAATATCGCATGCTCTAATTTTGTTTAGTAATCTTATATAGTCCCTTATGGAACTCTTTCTGAAAGTCCAAATGCATGTCAACTAGTTTGCCCTTTTCTGCGAGTTAAAACCTCAAAAATCTCCAGCAGATTTATTATAAATGATTTCCCTTTCATAAAGCTGCTTGCTCTGCCCAAACCCATTGCCATTTTGTAAATGTCCTATTACTACTTTCTGAATAATACACTCAGCTGCACCTTTACCAGGTACAGGAGTGGAACCCACTGTGGTCTTCTGTTGCTGTAGCCCATCCACTTCAAGGTTCGACATAGTAGTACATTCAGATATGCTCTTCTACACACCACTGATATAACACCTGCTTACTTGAGTTACTGTTGCCTTCTTGTCAGCTTGAACCAGTCTGGCCATCCTCCTCTAGTCTCACTCATTAACAAGGTGTTAATCCTCCTCTAGTCTCACTCATTAACTGCCACTTACTGGATGCTATCATTTTTTTTGCACAATTCTCTGTAAACTCTAGACACTGCTGTGCGTGAAAATCTCAGATCAGCTTTTTCTTCAGATGCTCAAACCACTCTGGTCTTGCACCAACAATCATTCCACAATCAAAGTCACTTAGATCATATTTCTTCCACATTCTGATGTTTGGTCTGAACAAGTGAACCTTTTACAACACACACAAAATGCTGGAGGAACTCAGCAAGCCAGGCAGCATCCAGGAAAAGAGTACAGTCGACGTTTTGGGCTGAAACTCTTCGGCAGGACTATTTCAGCATTGAACTGCTAACACACGATTGGTTGATTAAATACTTGCTTTAACAAGATGTACAGGTGTACCTAATAAAGTGGCCACTTAGTGCAGATTGCCTTACTACTGCTGTCAGGCGATCTTTATAAAATGTGACCTTATAATTCTTCTGAAGATTTTACACAATATTGTTGAGGGGAAAGCTTCATGGATTACAGTACACTCTGCCAAAAAGATGCTAATAATTCCCACAGGTCAGAATGATGGGCAACTTGAAGAAAAACCCGTAAGTAGTGGTGATCCCAGGTGGCAGAGGTCCATTTGAGTGATCTCCCTCTCCCTCATTGCTGTCCACAGATAGTGCCACAGCAAGATTTAAATAACAGGGATTGTAGATTTGGACTCAAATTCAGGTTTATGATGTGTTCTAGTTGCTCTTTTTTGTTACTACTTTTGGGTGATTTTTGAATTGTGGCAGCCTGCAGCTAATGAACACTAACAAACTGGACTGAAATATGCCTTTTGATTTTGTTTTATATTCTGTGTTTTTGCTCACAATTTTTGGTGCTGTTTGTGCAACTTGTTTTGTGCATGGGAGGGAGGCTGATGTTTTTTTTGAATGAGTTGGTTCCATGGTTGTTCTTTGTTTCATGACTGTCTGTGGGGAATGCAAATTTTAGGGTTGTATACTGCATCCATACTTTGATAATAAATATACTTTGAATCTTTTGTGCAAAGTAGATGCAGGGCAAGTACATGCAGGTACACAGTGCAGCCACAATTTCACTGCAATAGAGAGGGAGTGAACATTTAGGGTGGCAGATGGGGTTTTGTTTTCCTCATACTACTTAACCTGCTGAGTGTTTCCAGCATTTCCTGTTTTTTTTTATTGCAAATTTCACAGACCTGCGGTTTTGCTATTTTCATTAAGCAATAAAGTAGGCTTATTTGGCCTTGATTTTGTATCCAGGGAAGTATTCCATCGCATTCCTGATTGCACTTTGTAGATAATGGAAAGACATTAGGGAATAGAAGGCAAGTCACTTGCTGTAGGATACTCTGACCAACAGGATATTCATGTGACCAACATAGTTCAGTTTCTGCAATATAATCCATAGGAATTTGATGGTGGGGGACATGGCAATGGTAATGTCACTAAACATTACGGATAAGGGGTTCAACTCTCTCCTAGGAAATTACCATTGTCTGCCATTTTGATGTTGCAAATTTACTTGCTACTTACCAGCCAAGCCTCAAAGTTCTCAAATGGAATTGAGCATTATGCAATCATTAGAAAAAAATACCACTTCTGACTTCATGGTGTAAAGCAATAACCAAAAGTGGCTCAGCTAAGACTGTCCTGAAGAACTCCCACATCGATACTCTGACGTTAGGGTGACAAATTGAATATATTCCCTTTGATGCTCATTGACTTCAATATTACCAGGCCTTCTTGCAGCCATATTTGGTTAAATATTGCTTTCATTATCAAGGGCAGTTGCTCTCACCTCACCTATGAACTTAAGCCTTTTGGTCCATTTTTCACCATGGCTTTAATGTGGTTCACAGCCAAGTAGCCATGGCTAGACCCAAACCAGGCATCAATGAGTAGATTATTGGTAAGTGATATTTGACAGGACTGTTGATGACATCACTTTGCTTCTGACTTAGTGGACTGATTGGGTGACAATTAGTCAGACTGGATTGTTCTGCTTCTTGCAAATGGGACATAATTCACAAGAATTTTTTTCATATTATCAGGAAGATTCCAAATGTAAAGCATCATAACAGCTTAGCTAGACATGCAGTCAATTTTGGAAACATGAGTGAATCTGCAGATGCTGGAAATAATTTTTTTTTTTTAAAACACAAAATGCTGGCAGAACTTAGCAGGATGAAGGGTTTCGGCCTGAAACATCATCACTACCTCCTCCCATAGATGCTGTCTGGCCTGCTGAGTTCTGCCAGCATTTTGTGTTTTTTATTAGCCAATTTTGGAACACAAGTCTTCAATACCATGGCTTGTATGTTGTCTGGTCCTATTGCCACTGGTGTATGTAGTACAGTCGGCCCTCCTTATCCATGCGGGATTGGTTCCAGGACCCCCCACGGATACCAAAATTCGCGGATGCTCAAGTCCCTTATTTAACATTTATCAGAGCGGTGGTCTTTAGGACCCAGCGGAACCCCAGACTTTATTTAACATCTCCGTGCAGTGGACATTAGGACCTGGCAGCGCAGCTGTGAATCCGCAGTGTTTCTGTTCATGAAAATAATCACAATCGCGATTGAAAATAATGTGGAAGTAATAAAGCGATCGGAAAGAGGTGAAATGCCATCGGTCATTGGAAAAGTGTTAGGCTACAGTCGGTCAACGATCGGAACAATTTTAATGGAGAATGTGAAAGGCTCTGCCCCGATGAAAGCTACAATTATTACAAAGCAACGCAGTGGTTAAATTATTGAAATATGTATGTTTAAGTATTTTATATGCATAGAAAGGTAAAATATGTACTATATACTAAGAAAAACGTTTTGACTAACTGACGCTAAATAATACCAGATGTACCTGTTCCAACTTCACATCTGACTTAAAGACGGACTCAGGAATGGGACTCATTCATAACCTGGGGACTGCCCGTACTTTAAAGTCATTTCTAGATTACTTATAATACCTAATACAATGTAAATGCTATGTAAATAGTTGTTATACTGTATTGTTTAGGGAATAATGGCAAGAAAAAAAATAGTCTATACATGCTCAAGCAACGAGTGCTAGAGAGAAAACTTCCGGGTTTTCCCGATCCACAGTTGGTTGAATCCGCACATATGGAATCCGCGGATAAGGAGGGCCAACTGTGCTTTCAGACGTTTCTGAATTACTAAGTGAATCAAACTGGCTGAGAACTGGCTGGGATAGCGTGGGTGTCAGGAGTAAACCAAGATAATGTGGGTTCAAAAGAGAACGGTAAAAATTTAAAAGAATTAATCAGACCAATGGGAGAGTGGAACTAGCTGAATTGCTCTTACAACAGCTAGGACTAACTCAATAAGCAAAGTAGACTTCCTCTGTACTGTAATATTTGTGATCCTGCAATTACTAATAGTATTAAAAGATGTGCATTATGCAAATATCCCAGAATTCCACAGAAATTAATTATTTTGAAATACAATGACATATGCAAGAAAATATGGCAATCTGTTTCTGAATCTTGAATCAGTAAAATCAACTCATCAGTTCATTTGAAAGAACAGCACATGAAACTTAGTTAATACTGCATTATTGGAGGAATGAGGTTTGTAGGGTGCTGGCTTTGGTGAAATTTGCACAAAATGGAACTTCGGTAGATCCACAGAAAAAGAAATACCCAAAGTAATAGTTAAAGGTGCTGAAAATTGAATATGTTAAGTATTATTTATAATAGGTAGGATGAGGTTAAGAAGCTAATGCACAGATATTAAAAACTGGATAGATAGAGGTTCTAATCCCTTGAAGATAAAATTTAGCCCTAAGTGTTTTTAAGTTATACTAAAGTTATAAAACATTTGAAAGACAGCAACTGAATTGCTGTTTTCTGGGACTATACTTCAGGAAAAACTGATTGGAGAGGTTATAATTCAGATTCACCCAAACGATGCCAGGACCAAAGACTAAAGTTACAAGTACAGATTATACATATATGGCCTATATTCCCTCAGGTCTACAGAATGATCTAACTGGTGTTTACAATGATTAAAAGGTGTGTGAGAGAGAAACAATAACCTTTAGTGGGAATCTCACAAGGGGGTTATGCCATTTCACTGGTGACGTTAAGCAGCATTTCTTCACTGATACAGTTGTGAAAATCTGGTATACTCTGCCCCAAACAGTTGTTAATTGTTGAGGTGGGGAGGGAGGTGAAAGTCAATTGCACATTTCAAAATTGAGATTGACATTTTTATTAGATAAAATTTCAGGACCCAATACAATTTCAGATGCTTGGGTCAATTATCAGATAGCAACATAACATGCCAATTCATCTCAGGATTGAAGATTGGAAAAGTTGCTGTCCCAAATGTCCAAGTCCAAACTACCAAATTATACTTGTATTTACACACAATTCAGACCTTTGAACCACAGTAGTGCACTTGGAAAGCTCAAGCCAGGCCACAAGTAAAATTTAAGTACACTTTCCCAATGATTTTCACATATAATAAATTGAGGGTACTAAATGAACTCAGTGCTCCAATTCAAAATTGTATTAATGAGGCAATAATGCTAATAATGACCTTCTCCAAGTCTCCAGGCTCAATGAATTAAACACAGCATACTAGTATAAAAGAAATAAAAGGATGAATAGGACTGATTTGTTGTAGTTCAAGAGTAATTTCTCTTATGGTATTGCATAAACATTCTTCCACTAATTGTAAAATTAGTCCTCATATCTACCTGCTTGCTTTCTTCCCTTTTTAAAAAAAAGTTATTAATCCTGATTACCCTCCATGTGAAATGTTTTAACTTTGGCATTGAACAATTATGAAAAATTATTCATCTGTTCAAACATTAAATGGTAATAAAATCTTGCTCAGAGTAACTGGGGTGGAGAAACAACTACATCATTTCTTTTACAATTCAATTTCATGCTCCCCCCTATTCCTAATTGTGAAATTACTATCAGAGGTAGCCACATTTCTTTGTGGGAGATATCACACATATACAACAAGCACTGTATAAAAATAAAGGGTGATTCTTCAAAGAGTAATGGAAGGAGAGTCTCTGAATGCTTTAAGGTAGATAGATCTTTGATAAGCAATGGGATAGCCTTAACAAACTGAATTCCATCATAAAAACTTTCTTGCCAGAACTTTCAACAACTCATCAAGAATAAAATTATAAAAGTTAATCTGTGTGTGCTCACAAAATGCAAGTCATCCATGCCATAGACCGACCTGGATTAGACTTGTTAGATTTAAACAGCATTCAATACAATCAAGACCAATTGAGTTCGGGTATTTGATTATCATTAAGAGCTGCTATTTGCCTAATTTGTTTGTTTGTGAACCGTACTATGACAGAGTTCAAATTATTATTTTACTTAAAGAGTGGTATCCATAACCTAATCTGGATATCCAGATTACCCATGTGCCAACTCAAGAAACTGTCATTTACATTACACACCAGTTTTTCGTACAAGAAACTTAAAATAAAAAGCCACCATAGTTCTAACCTCTACACTGCTTTGCTAATTGGGTACTCCGAACTTAAACTTTGCATTTTGAACTTAAAATGTTATAAAAATCTCAATATTCATCCACTTGTTTTACATGTGCATTTAAAGACACCAACTGCAAATCAGCTCCCCTTATTTCCAGAGTATGGGCAGCAAGACAGTGGAACTTAATCTCATCTCTTTGATATTACTCAGTGGCAGAATACAGTAAGTGTCAATCACAGATTCCAGGAGCATGTTCAATGTTTCTTGGGAGTGGGAAGTGATTGTTAGAAATCTACCTCATTAATACCAGGGCAACTTTCTAACATAAGTAATCCCTCTATTACAAAGACCTCTTACAGTCGGCCCTCCTTATCCACGGGTTCTACATACGTGGATGCAACTGACCGCGGATTGGGAAAATCCTGAAGTTCTCTCTCCAGCACTCGTTTGCGAGCATGTACAGACTTTTTTTTCTTGTCATTATTCCCTAAACAATACAATATAACAACTATTTACACAGCATTTTCTTCATATTAGGTATTATAAGTAAGTCGGAACAGGTACATCCGGAATTATTTAGCATCAGTTAGTCAAACATTGGTCTTAGTATATAGTACATATTTTACCTTTCTATGCATATAAAACACTTAAACATATGTATTTCAATAATTAAACCACCACATTGCTTAGTAATAATTGTAGCTTTCATCGGGGCAGGGCCTTTCACATGCTCCATTATTCTCACTTTATCCTTTAAAATTGTTCCAATCATTCACCGACTGTAGCCTAACACTTTTCCAATGACTAATAGTGTTTCACCTCTTTCCGATCACTTTATTATTTCCACTTTATTTTCAATCGTGATCGTTTCCCGTCAACGGAACAGAAACACTGCGGATTCAGCAGCAGCCATGGGCGGCGGGTCCCGAGCTCCGCCGGGTCCTAAAGTCCACCACACTGAGACAGGTTAAATAAGGGACTTGAGCACCCGCGTTTTTTGGTATCTGCAGGGGGCCGGGGGGGAGGGGTCCCAGAACCGATCCCCCATGGATAAGGATGGCCGACTGTATTTTCATCTCTAATGATTCCAATCTCATCTCTCCTTCAGATCCCCTTCTGCCACAACCTTAATCCATCCTTTTCATCTTTAAAATCAACAATTCCCATGCTCTCCTGGCCAACCTCTCATCCTGTACTTATGCTGACATATCTTAATAGCACAAATTCGCGCCCATGCATAATCCATGAAGATGGCTTATACGGTCTAATCATCCTATTATCATGTTCAATTCTCTTCATGGTCTCAGGACTCCAAACATCCAAAATTGTCTTGCCACACAACTCTCCAAAAACTACAGATGGTTGTGCACCTCTCTATATTTATCCCATCCCCAGTAAAATGTCATCAATTATCTTGCTCTAAACTCAAATTCCTTAAAACATTTGTCCAATTATGCATTGGCAACATAATAGTTTATACATTAAAACTATATATTTTAAAGCTAATGTTTTTTGAACTTGAAAAATTACCATTGATATGAGATTCAACTATTCAACACAAACAAGCCCAATCTTGTCCTCTGCAGACAGTTGCATGTATAGATTTAATAGTTTGAGATGAACATCAACCACAGCTAATTATCCCTAGTGTGTAATTCACACACCAATTTTAATACCTTAACTGCTTACCCAGCTCAGGTTCACAATTTAGATACAAAGCAAATCAAGAAATTAACTTTTGACCTTTTGGTATAGATTATGAACAGGTTTTACAGGGCCTTTATTATCAAGTGAAATCTATCAAGATCATCATATTTCCCACACCAATAGAACATCAAAACCACAGAAATAAAAAAATATAGAATATAAAAATGAAGTAGTAATGTTGAGGCTTTATAAGGCACTGGTGAGGCCTCACTTGGTGTTGAGAGCAGGTTTGGGGCCCTTATTTAAGAAAGGATATGCTGACATTGGAGAGAATTCAGAGGAGGTTCACAGGAATGATTCCGGAAATGAAAGGATTATTGTATGAGGAGCATTTGATGGCTCTGGGCCTGTATTCGCTGGAATTCATAATAAGGGGTGACCTCATTGAAACCTATAGAATGTTGAAATGCCTAGATACAGTGGACGTGTAGAGGATGTTTCCTATAGTGGGGTTGTCTATGATCAGAGGACACGGCCTCAGAATAGAGGGCAATCTATTTAGAATGGAGATGAGGAGGAATTTACTTAGCCAGCGGATGGTGAATGTGAAATTCACTGCCACAGACAGTTGTGGAGGCCAGGTCAGTGGGTGTACTTAACTCGGAGGTTGATAGGTTCTTGATCAGTCTGGGCATGCAAGGCTATGGAGAGAAGGCATCAACATAGGGGAGAGGGGGGAAAATGGATCAGCCATGAATCAAATGGTGTAGCAGACTTGATGGGCTGAATGGCCTAGTTCTGCTCCTATATTTTATGGCCTTTGTGGAAATATTCCTTGATGTTCTTCATTATAATCCCGCACTATATCAACTTTTATTATTCTTGCCCTACTTCAGATCATAATGTTTACATCTTATTAGCATCTGTTATTAGAAACAGTGACTAAGTACTTGGATAAATTAGAATTAATCAGGGAGCCACCATGGATTTGTAAAGGACAAGTCAGCTCCAAGTAACTTTTACGTAGAGAACACAAACATGGTACACAAGTAATTCACTGTCCGTTACTATATGGACTTGCAGAAACCATTGACAAAGTTTGCACAAGGGCCAATGAGCAAAACAGAGCTAGAATTGAAAATATATTCTGGACATAAATAGCTAATTGACTGGGAGACAAAACAAACCATATTCGGGTTAATGTGTACCTATCCCAAAAAGCAGGATGTAGCTGGTACGGCCTCTACTCCATACACCTTTCCTAACACCCAATTCAATCAGAATCTGCCTCAATTTTTTGACACTTATCTATAAATTATGAGGAAGAGGAAGGCATATATCCAATCACGAGGAAATCTGCAGATGCTGGAAATTCAAGCAACACACACAAAATGCTGGTGGAATGCAGGCAGCATCTATGGGAAGTACAGTTGACGTTTCAGGCCAAGACCCTTCGTCAGGACTAATTGAAAGAAGAGATAGTAAGAGATTTGAAAGTGAGAGGGGAGGGAGATCCGAAATGATAGGAGAAGATGGGGGGGGGGGGGGGGAGAGGGATGAAGCTAAGAGCTGTAAAGTTGATTGGCAAAAGGGAGACAGAGCTGGAGAAGGGAGAGGATCATGGGACAGGAGGCCTAGAGAGAAAGAAAGGGGGAGGGGAGCACCAGAGGAAGATGGAGAGCAGGCAAGGAGTGATTGTGAGAGGGACAGAGAGGGAAGAAAGGGGGGAAAATGATAAATAAAAAATAAGGGATGGGGTAAGAAGGGGAGGAGGGGCATTGACAGAAGTTAGAGAAGTCAATATTCATGCCATCAGGTTGGAGGTCTCCCAATCTGAGGCCTTCTATATATTGGTGGCTGGTGTGATATACTGTGTCCGGTACTCCCGGTGCGGCCTTCTATATATTGGTAAGACCCGACGCAGACTGGGAGACTGTTTTGCTGAACACCTACACTCTGTCCGCCAGAGAAAGCAGGATCTCCCAGTGGCCACACATTTTAATTCTACATCCCATTCCCATTCTGATATGTCTATCCATGGCCTCCTCTACTGTCAAGATGAAGCCACACTCAAGTTGGAAGAAGAACACCTTATATTCCACCTGGGTAGCCTCCAACCTGATGGCATGAACATTGATTTCTCTAACTTCTGTTAATGCCCCTCATCCCCTTCTTACTCCATCCCTTTTTTTAAATTTATAATTTTTCCCCTCTCTCTCTCTGTCCCTCTCAATCACTCCTTGCCTGCTCTCCATATCCCTCTGGTGCTCCCCTCCCCCTTTCTTTCTCCTTAGGCCTCCCGTCCCATGATCCTTTCCCTTCTCCAGCTCTGTATCCCTTTTGCCAATCACCTTTCCAGCTCTTAGCTTCATCCCTCCCCCTCCTGTCTTCTCCTATCAATACAGATCTTCCCCCTCCCCCTCCCAAATCTCTTACTATCTTTTCTTTCACTTAGTCCTGACGAACGGTCTCAGCCCAAAACGTTGACTGAACTTCTCCCTATAGATGCTGCCTGGCCTGCTGTGTTCCACCAGCATTTTGTGTGTGTTGCATATATCCAATGTTTAGTGGTAAAGTAATTAGTGTCACAGAGTACAAATGTGGAAACATTGGTACATTAAACAAGTAGGCAAATTATGTTCCAAATTTAGAGGGAATTGCAAAAGTACTTTCTAATTGATAAAAACTAGAAACTGAAGCAGAGGTCCATATAGAAGAATCACCAGAAAAGATTATCAATGAACGCTAGTCTTTATTTCAAGGACACTTGAATACAATGGGGTGGCAGCTATATTATGTTTGCCTGAAGCTCTGGCTAGAATGCAACAAGAGTGCTGTATATAGTTGTAGCATCTCATCTTGAGAAACATGTATTTGCCTTGAGGACTCAGTACAGATTTAAGCTAAAATCTCTAGGTGAAAGGGTTAGTTTATGAGGATTCGTTTCAAAGACATGATTTACTACATTCCTTTGAGTTAAGAATATTAAGGAGAGATCTAATTAATCTGGACTCCACCGTAGCATAGCAGTTAGTGTAACACTATAACAGCTCTGGGAGTTGGAGTTTGGAGTTCAATTCCGATGTCCTCTAAGAAAGCTTCCACACTCTTCCCATGTGCGTGCGGGTTTCCTCCAGGTACTTCAATTTCCTCCCACAGTCCAAAGACAAAGGTTAGTAGGTTAATTGGTCATTGTAAATTGTCTTGTGATTAAGCTACCTGTGAATAGGCTAGGGTTAAATTGACTGGTTGCTGGGCAGCGCTGCTCCGTGGGCCGGACAGGCCTGTTCCGCACTGTATCTCTAAATAAAATAAGAATTAAATAAATTGATTGGATACTTTAAAATCCTCCCAGAGATGTTCAAAGCAAATGACATAACTTTAGTTAAAAGAAAGGCTATTCAAGAGTGATGCCAGTAAGCACCTCTCTTCCCCCCCCCCCACAGAGTTATGGAAATCTGGAACCCCCCCCCCCCCCCGCAGAAAAAGTGCTGATGTGAGATGAACTAAAAATCTGTAGATTTCAGTTTCGATTTATGTTAGACAAGGACACTGACCAAGAAACAAAAACAGATAAATGAACTTGAGGCACAAAGAGAAACTATTCATATCCAAACCATCCTATCCTTGTTTTAAAATCTCACTAAGGAAAGCTTCCTGTAAATATGCTGGAGACAAGTGATCTTGTTACAGTATTAAAAATGGAGTCAACTTCCTTATGTGAACATCCCACTAAATGGTCTCGTCCTGTGGCCACTTTTTCATAGGTTTATAGAGTCATGCAGTCTGCTATGTTACACTGACCTAGCTTTGGACTTTCAATAGTATAAACAAGATTTGAATTTTTGACAGATGAATCAGCTGCACTTGCTTCTATAAATGAGGGATTATTTATAATTGGGCCTTAAAGCTTCCACTAAACCTACATACTAACAGCACAAAAAGCACTTCAGCAAATACACTTCCAGCAGTTGTTCTAGCTCTCAAAATGAAAAAGATCCCAAGATCATTCCAAGTATGCCGTTACTTGACATCTGCTGGTGTACCAAGTATCAACAATAGGGGAGGAAAAATTCAGCTTGACCCCACACTTCCAAATAACTGCCAAGTGTAGGTGGAAGCAGAAGGCTCAGAACCCAACCTGGCTTTAACACGATGAATGATTATTTGTAACAACATTAAAATTGGTTGCAGGAGAAAAGTAGAAAGCTCGTTCCTTTTGGCATGCCATCACTTTGTATTATTTGGTTTATTTCTGAGTAATAGCAATTACTAAGTAATGGCATCCTTCTCTGTAAAAAGCAACTATATAGTTTTAAAAAACCGTATAACAAGATTTATTTTCCCAATTATGAATTTACTTTTACCAGACTTGCCACTTACACAGGCTCTAAGGCTCCCCAAATATGGCTTCCTTTTACAAGATAAATTGCACAAAATCCATTTGACAAAAAAAAATTTGCTAATAAGCAACACACACAAGATACTGAAGGAACTCAACAGGTCAGGCAGCATCCATAGAAATGAAGAAATAGTCAATGTTTCAGACCAAGACCCTTCATCAGGACTGGAAAGGAAAGGGTAAAACACCAGGATAAAATAGTTTGGGGAGGGAAAGGAGGATAGCTAGGTGATAGATGAAGCCAGGTGCGTAGGAAAGGTAAAGGGCTGGAAAGGAAGAAATGTGATAGAAGACCATAGGAGAAATGGCGGGGGGGGGGGGAAATCACCAGGGAGAGATGATTGGCCTCATACCACTTCTCGCCTGCCTGAGTAGGAATAGGAGAGGAAGGAAAGGGGAAGGGGGGGGGGGGGGGGGGGGGGAGATTTCCCAGAAAGAAAATTGATATGCATACTATCAGGTTGGAGGCTACCCAAACAAAATACAAGGTGTTACTCCTCCACCCTGAGAGTGGCCTCACCGTGGCACACGAGGAGGACGTGAACTGAAATGTCAGAATGGGAATCGGAATTAAAATGTTTGGCCACTGGAAAGTTCTGCTTTTAGCAGATGGAGCAGAAGTGCTCGACAGAGCGGTCCCCCAAATTGCTAATAAATGCTTTGTACAAATTGCAAAATTTATGGTGGGCCTTCACAACAAACAGTCCTGCATGGAAATAACTGGCACCCTAGTTCAATGGATACCCAGATTTTCTATTAATAGCATTATTCTTTTCCTCTCGACTGGGATGGAATTTGTAGTGGGTGGTGGCACAAAATAGGCAATAGCTAGAAAAATCATTCCATTATGGAGGGTGCTACAACAGAATTTAATTGTATTCTCACCCAAAATCTATACTTGCAAACTTTCTAGCAAGGCAACAGTATGGCCAAATTCTACTTATTTATTTATTTATTTTAAAAACCGCAACTTCAGCCAAAACTTCAACCAAAAAGCATGCAACTGCAGAGATTGGAAGCCTGAGATTTAAAAAACACTAAATCATAGAAATTCTCAGGTCAGGTAGCTTCTGGAGACAGAAACAGGTTAATGTTCTGAAATGTTAATCAATTTCCCCCTCCACAGGTCTGCTTGACCTCCAGAGCTTTTCAGATTTTCAGTTTTTTTTTTACTTGTGATACACCCTTTTTTTGCCTCAGTTTCAATCCAAATCAGCATAAAATGGGAATTAACCAGATACTCTACTGTAATAAACTTTATATAATGTATTTAATATAGAAAAAATGTCAACAGTCACTAGACAGAATTGTAATCTCCCAAAGAAAATTGAAAGCTAACACATAAAAACAGAGTTAAAGGTCAAACAAGTCCTTTTACAAGTAGTGAGACAGATTTTTAAAAAAGGGAATTCAATACATTAGGAAATGTACTATATCATGAATATATTATTCAGAAATACATGTCCCTTGATACCTTGCCCTACCAAATTGCTATCAAGTCTCAAGTTTCAAATTAACTCAATATCTACAATCTTTTGAAGGCCAAGTTCCTGATTTCAGAAAATTGCCATTTCACTCCTAAAAATGGCTTAATTTTGACTGTGCCCTATTGTTTTACATTCCCAACTGAGGAAGAAGGTTCTATCTACCCTATTGAATTATGTTCATCAATAATGTCCCAAATTCTTATATGTCCTGACTCTTTCATGTCAAACTTCCCAGAGGTTTCATGTTCCATTTAAAAATCTGACCCAAGACTAACTAAAGCTTAAAGATTAGTTTAGCTTTATTTATCACATGTACATAAAAACACAGCAAAATGTGTCAGTTGTGTCAAATCAAATTATTGAGGATTGAGCTGGGCTGCCCGCAAATGTCACTGTGCTTCCAGTGCCAACATAACATGCCCGTAACTCACTCACCCTAATCAGCAAATCTTTCAAAAGTGGAAGGAAGCAGGAGCACCCAAAGGAAACTCACATGGTCACAGGAGGACCGTGTAAACTCATTTCAGACAGCAGCAGAATTCCAACTCTGATCTCACAGCTGACCTGTAATAGCTTTCAGCCAACCTCTACACCACCATGCCACTCTAAACTAAAATATAACTCCACCCCCTTGCATTCCAGCTTCCTCAAACTGAGGTCACCTTTTTTTAAATTTTATTTTCTCCCAGCCCACAAAACTTATGTTAAAAACCTTTCATTCCTCCCTAATCTCATCATTTAGAAAATATTCTGATTTATTTTTCCATAGATCCAACATGGATTACATCACATTTGTACACACCAAGCTCCATTTCCCATAATTTATAAAAGAACCACCTGAAGACTATCACAGGCCAAGCCTGGGTAACAAATGCCCTCCATTTTTACAGATTTGTACAAGTCAATTTTGTCCGGAAGGAGGAAAATATATAGAAAATACTATTTGGTAACATTGTTCCACAGAACTGTAATGAATGAACAATTGCTAAAAGTGGAGTTCTGTTGTTGATAGAATAAATGCACGTACATACATCAGATCTTTGAATTCAATATTATGAGCGCTCATTTGTGGGGGCTGCCCATAAAACAGAACTTGGAAGGGTGATGGTAGAATGGAGGAATGCAAGGGGACAGAATTTCTTAATAGAGTTACAGACTAGAATAAATTATAAAAATTAAATGAGGACCAAGCTATAAGAAGACGAACATGATGGGAAGCGGTTGAGCATAGAGCTACATTAGTTTGTTTGGGAACTAAGCCAAAGGAGCTCATTGGGACTATTTTTATATTTATTTCACATTTCTCCTCAACCCATTGAGTCTAAGCCAGTTTGCAATACAGCCCATCAGTTCCATTCCCCACAGCCTATTCTAAAATACCCTGATTCTCCTGCCATTCATCTACACTTGGTGTAATTTACACTAACCAAACAACTCAACTAGTATGTCTTTGGACTGTGGGAGAAAACCAGAACCCCTAGAGAAAGCCTAGACAGGGAAAATAAAAACAGGGTCTAGCCCAGGTCACTAGAAGGCAGCAGCTCTGCTGTCTGCACAACCAATGGAGTCCCATTGGTAACAACTTCTGGCTATTCACTTCAACATAAACAATTGCACGTTGGAGTTTTAAAAACTTGGGAGGCATAATATCTTGCACTTTATGTGGAAAACAGAGCACCATCTCACAGATCCAGAAACCTGGTTTGGATCCTAACTTCCTTGTCCTCCCTGTGACTGTGTGGGTGTTCCACAGGTGCTCCAGTATCCTCCCACATCTGAAAAAGTCTGGCTGTCAGACTAATCAGCTACTGAAAATTAACCTTGTTTTGAAGTGTGTAGTAGGAAAATCAGGAAAACCAAAGGAGATGCAAGGCGCTCCTTCCCTCCACTAGCCTGCAGGTCACCCTTGGGCAAGGTGTAGCATCTGTTTATGCACCCTCCACCCTCGATAAGGGTCATGTGAAGCCATTGGAGCAGGTGTATGAGCAGCTGATGCATATCACAAGTCCTGGTTATGCAACCACTGACGCCAGGCAGACAATCTCTGAAGAGTATTGATAAAGGCCAGGGCCACCCATCTTGTAAAGACACAGTCCAGGAGGCGGCAATGGCAAATCACTTCTGTAGAAAACTTGCCAAGAACAATCATAGTCATGAAAAGACCATGATCACCCCTGTCTTACGACACAGTACATAATGATTATGAGTAGGAAAGTCAGGATTGAGTTATTGGGCATGAAAGAGACAGAATACTACAGAGAAATGGGGGAAAGCTGGTTTTACTCAGAACCAACACTTGAAAAGCCAAATGGCATCCTCGTATCTTAAAAATAGAAAATAATTTCACAATTAACAACTTCAAGTGTATAGTTAGCAGGTAAGCATATAAATTAATAGTGTTTCAGTTTTAAAATCTGCCTCCCAATGAACTCCATTAGATAGATATTTGGGTCAGTAATACAACTACCTACCAATACTGACTCTCAAGATGCTTATTTCAAAAATAAGGCTGAAATCAGATTTTGTGATACAAAGACAGCTAGAGCTTAGGGCAAAATCTTTTATCTCATTAGATCATGAAATGCTTTCAACACTGGATGGTAGGAGATGCATGTTTTGACTCCATCTACCAACAAAAGTTTTACTCCACAAAAATATATTTTAATATAACAATAAACTACAATTAAAAGCTAATAATCCACAAAAGTAAAACTCAAAGTTGATTGTGGACCAAGAATAATTTATCATCACTAGATTAATCAGCTTTTAGTTAGGCACCACTCATTAAACATTTTTCCAAGATCACTTAATTATACATATACAATTGTTTTATTTTTCTGACCATTATACAGCAGACACCCTAGATTTAAATGCACAATCCTAATATAACAATAAAAGAGCAACAAATCTTACCAAGAATGTCAATCTGAGTTTACAGGGCACCACCACATGACAGGTACTGTTTATTACAGGGAAGCATGAGGAAGGGGGAGGGGTGCTGGGAAAGAAAAAGTTCAATGAATTAGCAGTTATTTAACTACTGAGTTCATACATAACCCATTTAATTAATACTAAACCTACAACATCGTCTCTAAACATATTTGAATTTGAGGATTAGTGTAAGCATTTTTTAAAAAGTAGTATTTTATATAAGTCACAGAGCTAATAAGTACACATTTTTTCGACGAAATGAGAACATTTCAATAACAGTACATTCAGACTATTGGCATTTTATTCTCAAATTTCATAGGCCTAACAAATACAATTTCTACATTTAAAATGGTCCCCATTGATAATTTCTTAAGTAGTTAGGAGTGTTTCTATAATAAAAGGAACAAAAAAAAATTTAGTAGTAAGGTTAATTAAATTGATGTTATCGACAATGCCCAATTTAAATCGGTCAAGAGATGGACTACATAGATTTTAATTAAATGGAGCCCGTTAACAAACCCAGCCCCTTTATTCAAAACCAGTTCCTGATTTTCGTCAGGAACAAATTCATTCGCTTCTGAGTTCTTTACTCGATTATCGAGGCAGTAGGAAACAAAATGACTGAAATAAACAATCTAAAATTATTTATTTTATGTTTAATCCGAATGGATTAAATCAATCTATTCAAGAGAACCTTTTGTTCGTCTCCAATTGTGAACCACGTAGCGCCTCTCCAACTCCAGGGCCAAACGACACACCCCCAAACCCACTTCCGACTTGGAAACAAAATACAACTAGAAACTTTCATGACTTTTAGAAATCACACCGTTGCAACTTATCTACCAGTTATTTACTTAGTTTTTTTTACACCGACGGAGTTCCGTCACAAATTTTGGATCAAATATAACTCCAAATAAAGGAATTATTTAAATTGCATACGAGGCAGATATCCTCAAGTTTTCCACTTTTAACATTTAACCGCGATGCTATAAAATAGAGCAACTTAAAAAAGACAATGCAATAAAGGTTTAAAAACCAATAGATACTTATCAATTGTTTCAACATATTATTAAAATAATCGTTATTTAAAACGGCGATTAATAAACAGTTCACTAGTTTTTAAATTGTGCCGGAACTTTAGAAATCTAGTTAATAAATTCGCCTCTAAGAAACGTTTTTAAAATAGCTAAAATACATCATACGGACCTAAATGTTTTTCCAAACGACTTGAAGACGGGAGTCAGATGTTCAGCCACCTTCACAATACATTGATTTAAATTTTCATATTTATAAGAGCCCTATCCCAAGGAAACCGCGCATGATTTGGGGATTAGAGGGGTGGAGATGGAATTTGTCGAGTAAAATACTCCCGGACAACCTTAATACAGTGGTTTAAGGCGTTCTTTTACCCCAAGAACGAAGAACGTGCACTCACACCGGATAAACTTCCCTCCCCCATTTCCATTAGAAACTCTCAAACAGGCGCGCGCGCGCACTCGCTCACTCGTCATTTACCTCAAAATTAATCCAGTTTTTCTACAGATAAACTATACCCGTCCAAAGCTGTTCTCAAACATGTCTGCTCGATAGCTGACTCCCGGGATGTGTTTATAAATTTTAAATTATCGGGTTCTCCGTAAACGCCCCACAACAGCACCACCCCCTCCCCTCCCCGCACGCCCCAAGGCTGGCAAAGCCCAGAAAGGAGACAAAATAATTTATTTTACGCATCGAAAATGCTTCTAATGGTCTTTAGATGTACTTTATTTCATCATCGAAAACACATTTCGATTAGCTCTCATTACTTCCTTCAGGGCACCATTTAAAAATATTTCCAAAAAAAACAACCTTCCAATTAACTGCTAATACACTCACTTTCACTCCATCCTCGCTCACTCCGCTTCAATATTCAATCAGCTTGTTGGGAATTATTTTGCTTTGTTTCCGAAGCAGAGGGTTAAATTTCTAATACAATTTCAAATCTATAAAATCCCTGTCGGGAAGCAGAAATACTTGAAGCGAACGGCCATCTTGGAAGCCCTGAGAAAGGAAAATAATCCCGCGGACTTGATTTCACTTCTCCTTCCGCATGAAGCTGGATTTAAATCAGAAAAAAGTCAATGTGAACTATTTTGGCATTTTTTCTTTTTAATTGGATTGATTTTTTTAATATTTGATTCTGCGGAAAGATATTATTTTAGGGCTGAGAGCAGTCTAATCTCTTTGCAGCAGCGCTCTGACGTATAATCATCCGCAGAGTTTAAAATCTCATATTTAAAGCGGAACATCAGACCGTCCGTTCGCGAAGTATTTATGTTAAAACATGTAGTTCGGTGTTACAATAATTTTTAAAAGTACTTTCTGAAAGATTTAATGGGAAAAGTTGTTATTGCTCTTCATCTTTTAAATATGGTGAGACCTTTAAAAGACTGGACAATGAAGTCTGTAATGTATTACGTGCTGAATGTTTTCTTAGCTGACTAAACTGTTTGGCTATCGGACCCAGCACCATGGTGAAAAGTGGGAGGAATTTCACGTGATTACAACATTGAATGCAAATTTTCTTTATTTCTCTTTTCATCTGTTGGAAGTCACTGGGCGCTAAGATATAGTTCAACTGTGAATTGCCCAGGTCGTTAAATTACAACCGAGAGTAAATCTGTAGATGCTGGAAATCCAAGCAACACGCACACAAAATGTAATCAGTTGTTTCAGCGGATAAAGAAGTCATTGGATACAATTTAACTGTTCTGCCTTGCTGAATGATCTCCCTTCACTTTGAGTTCATCACATTTTACAAATAGGAGTCGACTTCGTCAATTCTGTTTACAGCACCGTCCCAAGTCTACACCACAAAATGTACTTCGTGCCGTATGCTAAGTTGTGTCCCCTCATTGCCAATGCACCACAAAAATGTCTTTCGGTAGTTTGAATATAGCTAGAAAAGCCATTTACATCTTTTTTCACCCGAGGCATCCCTTCTGTCGCTTATTTACTCTCCCACATCTGGAAATCTACAGTTTCAGACCACCCCCCAAACTCCGCTCATCTTGTTAACATCACCCTTCTGAGTTCAGCTATTCGCTTGCAATGTTTGCTCTGAACGCAATACCAAGATTCACAGGTCCTACTACAGCTCCCTCAGCTTCAACACTAACCAACCTGCAACAAAGAGAATTGGTGACCCTTAAAGTGGATAGCAGGAATATACGAGTTCGCGCTTGATGTAGCTCACTATTTAGAACATCGAATAATACAGGCCCACAATGTTGTACCGACCTTTTAACCTACTAAGATTAATTTAAGTCAACCCCCCCCCCCCACACACACACACACACACACGCAGCCGTCCATTTTCCTATCCTCCATGTGTCTACCTAGGAGCGTCTTAATGCCCCTATTGTTAAACCTCTACTACCACACACACACAGCCCGTGTAAAAAAAATCCTGCTTCTGACATTCCCCTATACTTTCCTTAGATCACCTTACAATTAGGACCTCATGAACCATTTTTCACCCTAGGGGGGAGAAAAAGGTGCTGCCTGTCCACTATCAATACCTCTCGTCATCTTATACACCTCACATCTTCCATTTTTAAGAGAAAAGCCCTGGCTTGCTCAACATTTCTTCAGAAATGCTCTAATCCAAGCAGCAACCTGGTAAATCCCCTCTGCATCCTCTATAAGGCCTCCTCATCATTCCTATAAAGGAAACAACCCAAAATGAGCACAATACTCCAAGTGTGGTCTAACCATGGTTTTAATAGAACTGCAACATTACTGGCAGCTCTTGAACTCAATCCCCTGACTATGGACTATGAAGGCCAACACACCTTCTTAACCACCCTATTAACTTGTGCAGCAACTCGAGGGATCTACGGACATGGACCCCAAGACCCCCTGTTCCTCCACACAAGAATCTTGCAATCTTTACTGCCTTCAAATTCAGCATTCCAAAACAATCACTTCAGTTTTCTATTCTAGGTTGAACTTCATCTGCTATTTCTCAGCCCAACTCTGCATCCTATCAACATCCTGTTGTAACAACGAGATCTAGGTGTTCTTGTACATCAGTCAATGAAAGCAAGCATGCAGGTACAGCAGGCAGTGAAGAAAGCTAATGGCATGCTGGCCTTTATAACAAGAGGAATTGAGTATAGGAGTAAAGAGGTCCTTCTGCAGCTGTACAGGGCCCTGGTGAGACCACACCTGGAGTATTGTGTGCAGTTTTGGTCTCCAAATTTGAGGAAGGACATTCTTGCTATTGAGGGAGTGCAGCATAGGTTCACAAGGTTAATTCCCAGAATGGGGGGACTGTCATATGTTGAAAGATTGGTGCGACTGGGCTTGTATACACTGGAATTTAGAAGGGTGAGAGGGGATCTGATTGAAACATATAAGATTATTACGGGATTGGACACACTGGAGGCAGGAAGCATGTTCCCGCTAATGGGCGAGTCCAGAACTAGAGGCCACAGTTTAAGAATAAGGGGTAGGCCATTTAGAACAGAGATGCGGAAAAACAGAGTGGTGGATATGTGGAATGCTCTGCCCCAGAAGGCAGTGGAGGCCAAGTCTCTGGATGCATTCAAGAGAGAGTTAGATAGAGCTCTTATAGATAGCGGGGTCAAGGGATATGGCGAGAGGGCAGGAACGGGGTACTGATTGTGTATGATCAGCCATGATCACAGTGAATGGTGGTGCTGGCTAGAAGGGCCAAATGGCCTACCCCTGCACCTACTGTCTATTGCTTATTGTAACCCATGATGAACTTCTACACTATCCACAACACAACCAAACTTCATGTCATCTGCAAACTTCACAATCACCGAGCAGAGGTCCCAGAACAGGTCTCAGTGGAACACCACCAGTCTCCAAGCAAAATACACTTATGAGCAAACTAGATCTGAATTCACACAACCAAGTTTCACTGGATCCCATGCCTCTTGACCTTTTGAATGAGCCTGCCACAGGGAATCTTAAAGACCTATTACTATTGTCGACCAAGTCACAGAAATGACAGTACTATTGAGTGATCTTACCAGTTGAGAGTGCACATCTTCACTTGTGGCCCTGCTCCTTGCAGTCTACTTGGAAATAGCACATCACCCTGACTTGCATGTAACGGGACTTCCATAGCTAGCCTCCAGAAAAAGTTTTCCAGCATTTCTTACTGAACACTTGAAATTGGAACCAAAACTTTCACTAATCCATCGGGATGGATTATTTTTTTTATAAAAGTTTATCTTCTGTTCAAAAACAAAATTGTACACCTTTTAATAGTGGGCAGATCTCAGTTTTGCCGTGAACCTCAAGGAAACTGACACTATGCACCAAAGCCCAATTTTCTTGCTTGGAAATTTCCAATGAGCAGGTTGATTATTCATGCAGAATAACAAAATGCTGGAGGAACTCACCAAGCAAGACTGCATCTATGGAAATGAACAAACAGTCAATGTTTCAGGCAGAGACCCTTCTTCAGGACTGGGAAGGAAGGGGGAAGATGCCAAAATCAAAAGGTGGGGGTGAGGGGAAGGAAGATAGCCAAAGCCAGGTGGGTAGGAAAGGTAAAGAGCTGGAGAGGGAAGAATCTGATAGGAGAGGAGAGTGGACCATGGGAGAAAGGGGAGGAGGAGCACTGGGGAAGTGAGAAGAGGTAAGAGGCCGGAGTGGAGAATAGATTGAAAGGAGGCAAAAATAAAAAGTCATCACGAGAAATCGATGTTCATGCCATCAGTTTGGAGGGTACCCAGACAGAATACAAAGTTTTGCTCCTCCATCCTAAGGGTGGTCTCATCATAGCAAAAGAGGTGGCCATGAACTGGCATGTCAGAACAGAAATGGGGATAGGAATTAAAAGTCAAAAACACCATGTTTAAGCACGTTGAACCACAAAGGGGCATAAATCAGCAGTTAATCTAGCAGTTCCAACCATAAGTGTTAATGCAGCAATGCAATAAAAAGTTTCTTACAATATAGCTTAGAAAACAAGTGTCTTGTGATTATTCAAAGGACGGGGGCAAGTTACAATGTTGATGAAGCTAGGACACATTGGCAGGAACTGGCACTTATAGCCTAGGCATAATTAAACTATTATATAACTAAATTTTGTTAGTTGTGAATAATGCTTTAAATCATAAATACCACAGATCAATACCAACTCACGTTTGAAAGGAATTAACTGAGGTATTGGGTTTGTCCCAGATATCATATCAATGCCAGAGTTGAAAGCAAGGACTTTGATTGCACATAATAGATTACAGCAGCGGTATGCCAAGCAGGCCCTGTCCCTTTAGACTGCTCAACAGATTAGCACACAATGGAGACTTCCTTGTTCAACTGTTTGTTCTTTGGACCACACACCTTACCTTACCCCAGATCCTGCACATGAAATGAAGTCCTTCTGCTGTACATTCAGGAGTATCAGCCCAATAAAAACATTTGGTCAAAACTTTTGACTTTCACTGCTGTCCTAGTGCTGCCATTAAGTGCCCATGGCAGGAACACTTTGGCTTCAAGCTGGTGGCTGGGAAGATCTACTATAGCTGGAACTACTTTGGTGTTACTTCAAATCAAGCACCATATGCTTTTTCATTTCTTCAAAATACTAAATTGATTGAACCCCAACCCAACTTTTTAGTTAATTTACAGCTTTCAACAATTCCAAAACATCCTTACATTGCATAAGCATATTTATCATTACATAGCAAACCTAAACACCAGAAAATGCTTGTTTAAATTAGGTAAAAGGGCAACTACTAATGGATAATAGCAGATCAAGGTATAGATTTGTACATAATACATTGTAAGATAATAGTCTACACTAAGAATCTCTTAAAAGGTGAAAGATTAAAAATCTATAAAGCATCAATAAGGAAATGTTTTAAGCATTTCATTTACAAAGCCAAAAACTTGGTTTGACCATTTCAACTATGAATGAATCTAGAGCTGAATGGTGGTGAGACACAATACTCAGCCATTTAATTGTGGAGGGACAAATAGTTTAAAAAGGTCAGTGATCTTTCATCATTTCTTTAACCACTGCAATCCTTATGGTAGTACATCCAGTGGAGTTATTAGGTAGGAAGTTCCAGGAGAGGCAAAGGAACACAAATAAAGCCAGGACTGTCTGCGACTTGGAGGGGAACATTCAGGTAGCAGCATATCCAAATGCCTGTAGCTCTCAACCTTCTAAGTGAAGAAACTGAGCTGTTATCAAAAAGCTTGATGAACAAATGCTGTGTATTTTATAAAATATTCTCATGAGTATTATCCAGAAAAACAGTCGGCAACTATATTTTAACCAATAATTACAACTTATATGCATGGGGGAAGTGACATTTGCTACAGCAAATCTAAAATATTCAAAATTGCTAGGCCACTTTCTTTACCGTTTCTTCCTTCAAGACAAAATAACTTCACCACCCTATAGCAAATCCTTAAATTAGTGTTAAGTAGCTTACTTTACAATAAAAAGACATCACAACTTAAATGTAGTCAGATTCAGACTCATTCATTTTTCACATGTACATCAAAATAGTGAAATGCATCACTTGTGTTAACAACCAACACAACCCAAGGAAGTGCTGGAGGAAGCTTGCAAGTATCACTACACATGCTGGGCCAACATAATGTGCTCACAATACACAACCAACAAAGCACCAACAGACATTCAGTTCTCCAACCTCAGGACAGGATGTCCCTGGCCTCAGATTCCAACTTGGGCTTCAACTTATCCAGTGGACTGCAGACTCGTGGTTCTGTTATTTGGCCTCTACTTCCGATCAACCTTCAGACTTTGATCTTTGGCATCAAACCCATGACTCAATGACAAATAAGAACCAGGACCTCACTCACCCAACATTGACATATCTACTGCCTAAGCCACCACATGCAACAACAGGTAATTCAGAACAAGGTTTTGTGCTTTTCATAGAACATAAAGCTCATTGGATAAACTCAGCCATAAGGCAACTTCCATTGCTTGTCATCTTCAACCATGGAACCACAGATGCATTGCCTGCTCTTTTGACATCCTCCCATCTCCAGGGATGGAAGCACTCCAGAAGCAGCAGGAATACACTTCTTCCAATTTAGTATACCACTTGATGGTCACTATTAGGCCCCTACATTGGGCAAAACTAATGCAAATTGAGTGACTGTTCCAAAGGACACTCCCATCCATATGCAAGCATAGCCTTGACCTTCCAGTTACAAATCACTTTAATTCTCCATCCCACTCCCAACTCTACTTGTCTTTCTCCTAATAGTTCATGCAAGATGTGTTGCCATTCCACCTGGGCACATCATAGTCCTCAGCATTGCAATTCAATTTCTGATAACAGCCTGAATTTCCCAGTTCTAATACTGAATCAACATGCAAGTCAGTTTCTCTTTCAGACACTACTTAATCTGCTAGATATTTTCAGCTCTTGTTTGAGCTTTGTAGCAACTGCTCTGTAATAATTCTTAGTTCCAAGTGTCTGCCACTTCACTGGCCACATTCATATCCATCAACTATGATTACCACTTTGTTCACTATAGCTATGAAAATATCGATCAAAAAGGCCAGGTGGCTTGTTTTCCTAAATAAATATTTCAAACATACTAGTCAGTATTCTATTCTGAGATGCCTTTTAAAAAGTTCAGAAATTCTTATTTGATTGCAAATGTCATCCCATTACTTAAGGGAGGAAAACATTCAAGTCAATAGGGTACCAGTTTCTCAAAATATTGGGAGTTTATTCAAATCGATGAAAGAAGTATTTCAACTCTCAAGCTGAAATCTCTCCGGAGCTGCTGTTTGAGCTCATGAACATTTCCAGTACTGTTTTTATTTTCAGATAGAGGAAAGGAGTAATACAAAAAATGCAATAGTGTTTGTATATCAAAGTTCAGAATTATGATAATTTATTGAATTTGTACAGTACAGCACATAGCTGTATAGGTTAATGCCAGTTCAAAAATCAGATTGGGTTTAAAAGATCAATATGCATTCTGCTCAGACTAAATATCACATAACCAAGTTTAAGCTGTCTCATTACAAGTTGATAGCTGAAGTCATCATGGGAAATGTGATTACCTTTACAGGTCAGAAAAGAATGCAAAGCAGCAAATATTTCTCAAAAAATACTGCTCAGTTAAGCAATTTTAAAAAGCGGCTAAAACACCTACAGTGAGAGAATCACATGTGCCCATGTCTGTACAAATGCAGTCTGGAATTTACATGTTGTCCCTGTTAGTGTACACATCTCCTGTAGATGCTCTGGTTTCCTTCCATCTTTCAAACATTTGAAGGCTTGTGGGCCATTTGGCCACTGCACATTGCTCTTAGTGGGTCACTGATAATCTGGGTTTTGAGAATGTGAGAAGAGGGATTAGTGCAAGTGAGTTGTTTATAGTCAGATGGCCAATGGATTTAAGGGCCTATTTCTGTGCTGGATCCCAATAGTTGAAGCATTGAGATCTAAAGTTTAATTTCATTGCTTTGCTCATAAACAATCAGGAAAATAAGATCAGAGTCAAGTAATTCTGTAGTATTTTATTAAGCAGAAGTCCTACAAATCAGTCTCACATAATAAACAACAAAAAATCATTAAGTTGTCAAAACCCAAATAGTGTGGGTAATGCACTACAGAAATGTATTACTCAGACAAGATAATTACACATTAGCCAACAATTAACTGTTGTATTTAGTAGCTTAAAGTTAAGACCCAATTACATCTTTAGATCACACAAGAAAAAAAACAAAGAATTCAAGGCACTGTTTCAAAGGCAATGTGGAAACAGTTGACCTTTTTTAATCCCAAGGGTGTGAGAAAAATCAGAAAAGGCCAACTTTATCAGAATACAAATACTTGAATGGTCAGAAACATCAAAATTAATCTCAATTTACAGTACAAATTTCCATGACTGAAAGTGCACTTCAAACATCACTTAAAGGTACTGCTAATTACTCCAGTTGAGCGCAAAAATGTTCAGACTAGTTCTCTCCAAATAGCAGCAATTTCTGACTAAATAGCAGCTTTTTTTCTGACCAAATTTGACAAAAGTATTTTTATCCCAAAAGAGTATTGCACAAGTCCTATCATTAACACTAGGAACATGTTTAATTTAGAGTTAGCAGGGCTCTCTCATGATAAGCCTGGCTACAACATGACATTTTGTTACATAACAATTACACAAATTTGATTAAATTGAAAACAAGCTTAACAGGCAACTTGTAAGCCAAAATTCTGTATCAATAGTTACAAACATTGCAGTACAATGGTCATTAAAGTACAAATACCCTGTGTGACCGAGTTTTTTAACTAGCATATTTGAATATTTATCAACAAAACAAATCAGTTATTTATCAACAAAACAAATCAGTTGATCCAAGTCAACTATCAAAATGATTTTGCAAAAACTTAGCTATCCCTTACCAAAAAAATTCATATTGCTGCACAGCCTAGCCCAAATCAACTTTCTATCCATCAGCAATATTTGGTGTCACATTCAAACAAAAAAAAACACACACGCTAGAAAGATAGGAAAGGGATTTAAGCATGAGTTGCTTCTTAAGAATCAGCCAAGACCCATTCCATAAAGCATTCTTGACATCATACCAAATCATAGTAAACTAATGATTGGTCACTGAACCAGTAGATTTGGCAACAAGTTACACTTTGTATTCACAAACCCAGTTATTCAGCTTAAATAACCCATTACAAACAATATTCTTGAAGACTCCACCTACTGTTTAATGGAGTGACACAGTTTGTGTGGCTGCAATTAATTCTTCCTTTTCCCCAGTTTAAACTTTGAATTTTTAACTTTTATTTGTTGGATCTTAGAAGGGAATAGATGTTATTATGTCACAATCTCTAAGAAGTGGAAAGCAGCTTCCTGAATCCAGCAATAGAAAAGGGAAAAAAATTAGAGGATATGCCGGTTTGGGCTGAGCATCTAGAACGTTCACTGATGGTTCTCGACAGGAAAATAGACAACAACACGGTAAAACTTGATGCTACCTCTTCTGAGATGAAGTCGTTACAAAACAGTTTTCAATTTGTGCAGGAAAATATTATTTCCCTGAATTCTGAACTTAAAGAGATGAAGCGTCAGATAGTGACTATCTCATCCCGCTTGGAAAAGTCTCAAAATAAGATTATTGATTTGGAAGCAAGATCTCGTTGGAATAATGTTCGAATTGTTGGACTGAAGGAAGGATCTGAGAGTGGGGATTTATTGGACTATTTTGCTAACTTGTTTCAATCTGTTTAAGTGCATAGAATTTTCACTTCAAAATCTCAGGATCCGAATAAACCAAGGTCAGTTTTGCTCTACTGAGCGAATTAACACAACGGACAGATTGTTTGATTATTTGTTTCTATCCTCCTTTTTTCCATTAATTAAGTGATAGTTTTCATAGTTCATAAGGACTTTTTCTTATATATACATAGTTGTAAGTGTTTAGTAGATAGATACTTAGTTTTTTTTCTAAAAACTGTTTTTTTTAATTGGGTGTGTTAGTTAAATGGAAAATGGTGCTGATTTTTCTTAACTGGAGATTACATAGGCATTCTTCTCTTTGTTTAATTTTATTGTTTTGGCATTTTTGGAGATTGTTTCTGCATTCCCCAGCTTGTTTTTAAGGATTAAGTATAAACATTTTTTTTCTCTGAACTTTTATGCTGGATGTGGGGAGCCAGATGTTGTAGAGAAATACTACACAGTACAGGCTCTTTGGCCCTTGATGTTCTGCTCACCCTTCAACCTACTCCATGATCAATCTAATGCTTCCGGCCTGTAGAGAATTCCCTTTGTCTTTCATCATGAGCCTATCTAGGAGTCTCTCAAATGTCCTTACTGTGTCTGCCTCTATGACTACCCATGGCAGATCTTTCCACACACCCACTGGTCTATGACTAAAAAAAATCTCTAAGATCCCTATACTTTTCTCTAATCACCTTAAAACTGTGCCCTCTTGTATTAGCCATTTTTGCTGGGAATCCATTCCATGTATTAATGATTACTCAGCCTCACCAGTGTCCATTGTTCCAGCACAATAATACTCTGTAAAGCAATGGAAGGCATCAAAGTAAATTGATATTTAAATTGCATATATATTAGTTAGAAGCAAGGCCTGTAAGTGGGCAGAAGAACCTGTTAACATGACTTGATATGGTGATGTGTTGCTCTGTAGTGTTTGGCTTTTTATATTTAGCATAACATTTTTTTTCCCTCTGAAGGGCTTTTCTATTTTAGGGCTGTATGTTTTTTTTGTAACTGGGGGTAGGGATTAAGGAAAGCTTTTTAAAACCACTATTATAAAATGGGCAGCTCACGGAGTCTGTTTTTTACTCTATGGGGACGCATTTTGGCTTTTTTTGCCGAATTTCGGGCTTTTCGGGGTGGTGGGAGGATTGGGGTTAGTTTTGAGTTATAGGATTAACTATAGGATTAATTTTAGTTTTCTTTTTTGTATTTTTTTCCCATTACGGAGTTCCAGAGCATGCATGTTTTATATATGGTTATACTTATCACTGCCAATTTTGATTAACCCGCACTGGTATGTGTGTATTTATGTGTTAAATAAAATAAGATGTTTTAATGGTAACTAAACAGATAAACATTATAAGTTGGAATGTACGTGGTTGGAATCATCCTATTAAGCAAAAGAAAGACTTTTAAAATCATTAATCGATTCCAACCCAAAATAATTTTTGCTCAAGAAACATATCAAAACGGGCGATCAAAATAGATTTTTTAAAATGTGGGCCTTCAATTTCACGCTACTTGTCAAAATAAAACAAAGGGAGTATCTATTTTTATTAAATCTAATATTTCATTAATCCAAGAAGACATTATGTCAGATATTAATGGTAGATTTTTAATTGCTAAAAGAACAATTTGTAATAGAAAAATTGTTCTGGTTAACCTATATGGATCTAATATAGATGATCCTTTTTTTAAAATGTATTTGCTTTACTGCCAGATTTAAATGAATATATGTTGTTAATGGGTGGTGATTTCAACTGTTGTTTAAATCCTTTGATTGACAAGAGTTCAACCAATCATTGGCTTCTGAGTTGTTCTGCATCACTTATTAACTCTTTTTAAACTAATTTTGGTCTGGTTGAAATTTGGAGACATTTACATCCTAACGATAGAGATTATTCTTTTTTTCACATGTTCACAAAAAATATTCGAGAATCGATTATTTATAACTGATCCCCGATTTTTGTCCAAAGTCCAGAAGTGTGAATATGATGCTATAGTTCTTGGATCATGCACCTTTAATCTTAGCTTTTGAATTGTTGAATGATGTCGTTATTGCAAATTTGCCTTGGCGTTTTCCAGAAAATTTATTACAAAGTTCAGACTTTGTTAAATTTATTGAGACTCAGATAAAAGATTTTTTCCTTTTTAATAATACGGGAGATGTAACAAAATTGATTATATGGAATACACTTAAAGCATATTTGCGCGGTCAGATAATCTGCTATTTAGCTAAGGTTAAGAAACAGACAAAAACAGAGTTAGATAAGATTTCCAAACAAATTAGACTTGAATAACTTTTATGCAATCTCTCCTAACACTGATTTATTCAAACAAAGAGTTGAACTCCAATCACAATATAACTTATTATTAGCTTATCCTATTGAAAGAAATTTGCTTAAATTGAAAAGTCAAGTTTATGTGTTTGGAGATAAAAATAATAAGCTATTAGCAACTCAATTAAAAGCAGCTAGAGCTAAAAGACAAATTTTAAAAATTTGTAAGGGAGATGGTAGTTTAGCATGTAATTATGAAGATAGTAATAACATTTTTCAAGACTTTTACATTGAACTTTATAAATCTCAGTTTCTAGTTGATTCTTCTAAAATAAATGCCTTTTTACAAAAGATCAATTTTCCCTCAAATTTCTGTTGAAGATCCGATTACTGAAAACAAAATTCAGAAAGCTATTTTTTCAATGCAATTTGGTAAAGCTCCTGACTAGATGGTTATTCTGTGGGATTTTATAAAAAATTTGAAAAATTGCTCTCTTCATATATGTTGGAAATGCTTAAAGATTCTTTTTTGATAGGAGAGTTACCTCCCACGTTAAATGAAGCTTCTATTTCTTTAATTCTAAAGAAAGATAAAGACCCTACTGACTGCTTCATATAGACCTGTTTCATTATTAAATGTGGATGCTAAAATTCTTTCAAAAAATAATGGACTTTCTAGCTAAAATTATCTCTCAAGACCAAACAGGTTTTGTAAAGGGCTGTTATTCCTTCTCTAATGTCCAGAGACTGTTAAATGTTATATATTCATCCTTTTCTAAGACTCCCCAATGTGTTGTCTCTCACGATGCTGAAAAGGCATTTGACAGAGTTGAATGGAAATACTTTTTTAATGTTTTAGAGATGCTTTGATATTAATTTTAATAAGTGGTTCAGAATGATATATAAAAGCCCTGTTGCTACTGTTATTACTAATAATTGCAGATCTTTTTTTCGGCTTTCGCAGGGCACGAGACAAGGATGTCCGTTAAGTCCTTTGTTATTTAATTTGGTGCTGGAACTCTTGGCTATTGTACTTTGTGAAGCTAAAGATATTCATGGAATTCTCATAAATAGGACTGTTCATAAGATCTCTTTATGCTGATGTTTATATTTCAAATTCTGAAAAATCCATTCCTAGTTTATTGAAACTATTAAACAATTTTGGAAAGTTTTCAGGATATAAACTAAACCTTCATAAATGTGAATTATTTCCCCTAAATGATTCTGCTTCTATATATGATGACATTCCTTTTAGAGTTGCGGACTCATTTAAATATTTAGGTATTATTATTACTAAAAATCATAAGACCTTTATAAAGCTAATTTGGTTCCTTTAGTGGATTTTATTAAGTAATTATTTTGTAGATGGAATCCATTTACACTTTCGTTAGCCGGTTCTATTCATGCAGTTAAAATGATGATTTTACCAAAATTTTTATATGCATTTCAAAATATCCCTTTTTTTTTAACTATGAAGTTTTTTGATCAGGTTGACTATTATTTCATCTTTTGTTTGGAATAATAAAAGACAAGGAATTGGTAAGTATCGTTTACAAAAATTTAAAAAAGATCTTGCTCTGCCTAATTTAAGAATGTATTATTGGGCTGTTAATATACATTATATGTGTCTTTTGTTATATCGGGCTGATTTGGAATTGAATGCTGTGAAACAGTTTCACTTAACCTCATTATTAGGAGCTTCTCTAGCTGTACAACTGGCCAAAATTACTAATTTAAATTTATACCCTGTGATTAAGCAGTCTTTACAAATTTGGTTCCAGTTTCGTAACTTTTTTAATCTCAAAAAATTTAAGCTTTTTAGTTTAATTTATCAAAGTTATTTATTTAAACCTTCATTAAGTGATCCTATCTTTCTTCTTTGGAGGAATAAATTCCTTCATGGATCTGTTCGAAGATAGCCGATTAATGTCTTTTGAGAAATTAGTAACTAAATACTCTCTCTCATATTCACATTTCCTGCAATATCTTCAGGTCAGACACTTCTTACAAGAATATTTAATTTTCCATATATACAGGATTCTGACCTGTTAGATATAATTTTAAAAATGAATCCTTTAGTGAAGGGTTTTATTGGGAAAATTTATAATTTATTGTTACAACAGCACAATTACCACTTAAGATTAAGCAAGATTGGGAGAGAGAGCACTTAACATGACCTTGATAACAGAAGAATGGTTGCAAATTTTGATGGTTAACTCTTCTTTGATCTGTGCCAGTCACTCTTTAATTCAATTTAAAATTGTACATTGTTACTATTTGACAAAGGAGAGACTGTCTAAAATGTTTCCTAATGTTGATAGTCAGTGTGATAGATATAAAATCGAGACAGCCACATTGACACATGTGTCTTAGTAGTGTTCTGTATTGAAACATTTTTGGAAGTCTGTTTTCTCTACAATTTCTGAAGTCTTAAAAATTAATTTACAACCTAATAAATTGACAGTTTTATTTGGTATAATCTCTCAATATTCATGGTATTTCTCCATCAGACCAATGTGTAATTGCATCTGTTACATTATTGAACAGAAGGGCTACTTTGTTGAAATAGAAAGATTCATTCTGCTCCTACTTTGATACAATGGTTTTCTCAGGTGATACTATGTCTTAGGTTGGAGAAAATCAGAAGTCGAACTTTTGATCCTCAATATGATTTTGAGAAAAGGTGGGGCTCATTCATCCACTACTATCATCTGATTTGAGTTAATATGGTTTCCTTCTGATTTTTCTTTAAATGGATTTGAGTTGGCAGGTTGATGTTTTTCTTTTATGGAAGCTTGTATGATGTATAGCTCCAGGTTTGTGCTCCCAATGTGTTTTTTTTTAAGTTAGTAGGGTTTTTTCCTCTTAGTAGGGATTTTTTTCTTTCAAAAAAAATTCTTAACACTTTATTTTTTCTTATTGATATATTGCTTAGCTTTGTTAATCAGTTATTTGCTAATTTAATTCTTCATTGTACATAATGACACATTGACTTACCGGTAATGTATTTTTTGTTGATCTTCAATAATAAAGATTTTAAAAATATTCTTGCTTGGACAAGAATTGCAGCAGTTCAGGACTCCATTATTACAATCAAGACTTTGAACAATTTCAATTTGCTATAGTCTCTAATAAACAGACTTAAATGTCTACCACAATAAGAAATACATTTGAAACAATTGCATTCATCCCCACTATGTAAACAATCTTCAAACTAAAAAGGCTATGATAAAGTGCCAGTCCTAGTAGACACCAAAATGTATTTAGTAGATTGCTCATTAACTAAGGCCACCAATTGATTTTAAGTGATGGTGCAAATAGGCAGGTTTCTGATTGCTTAACGAATACTTTATTTTTAAATGAGATTCTCTAAAAACTTGTATTCCAAGCAAAGACTTACACATCAAACACCACATGTACAATGATCTAGAAAATCAAGTCAACTAGTATGCAGCAGTTGTGGTACTTTAGGTACAAGTAACAAAACAATCAGGTCTTGTAACTGCCTTCATTCTTCAGCAAACAGAGGAGTATCATGGCCACAAAGCTCACTACATCATGCGACATTTCTTGGTCTGGACAAACCCAACGGGTTTTTCAATTTCTTGGATCATTGTTTCAAATATTTGCACTGTACTCTGTAAAAGAACAATTCAGTGACATACACAATTTTAATATTTCCTGCTCAATGTCTACAATGCAAGTACTATGCCAGAGATAGCAATTACTTTCACCCTATCCTTATACACGATAGCAGTTACAATAGAGGGAAGTCAGGGTCAGTTTCTAATCCTGTTGTACTGAATTTTCACAGTAAACTACCCACAACTACCATTTGTTCTGGGATAGTTTATTTTGTGTTGTCTAGTCAATATGAAAAAGGTACTTAACCGTTGCTCTGGGGAAAAAAAAACAAAAAAAAAAAATGGGAATAAAGTTTGGGTTGAGATGCCACACTGCAAAACAACAACTGCAACCTGGTATTCCATAGTAATTCACTGGAAGTAATGGGATATATTCAGAGGTCATAGGCAAGCATGCTCCCTAGGAAAGGAGTAGGGCTACCAAATCTTGTGCTCTGTTAATGACATGGTCCATGCAGGGATGGAAAAGGCAAATAAAACTTTGTCAGAAATCAAGAACTTTGCACAATTTCTCTCTATTTGTAAGCATATTAAAAAATTGGGAACAGCATGTGATGGCATTCATTAGTCTTGCAAGACCATGGATCTGAACCTGGAATGTCTCTCTCCAGGGCACAGGCCTGGGCAAGGTTGTATGGAAGACCAGCAGTTGCCCAAGCAGCAAGTCTCCCCTCTCCACGACACTGATGTTGTCCAAGGGAAGGGCAAGGGCCGATACAACTTGGCACCAGTGTCGTCGCAGGAGTTGCCAGAGTGAGGTTGAAGGCAACGTCGGACTGCCTTAGGGACTCCAGCTCCCCATTTGTCCTCCGTTTACTCCCGAACAGCAAATAAGTACAAAAAATACACTAGTGGACATAAACAAGTCAGAATGTATAATGGAACAAAAAGAGTAACTTTGTATTGAGGCAAATGATTAGGTATAGTTCTTAGAATACTTATTGCTGACTTTACAAATGAGGGGGCAATATTGATGTTTAATTAAGGGAAGTGCAAGAAATATTATATGGGTTAAGAAAAACAAATTCAAAGGAGTCTTAACTTCTTTTTGAAAGGATCACTCAGCCTGAATAGCCATTGAATACCATGGACAATGGAAAATTGAATCCAAAGGGTAAACAAATGACAAGTGCTGTGATTAAAAGGATTCCACAAGGCTCAGTCCATACTCCCTCATTTTTGTTGCATCTATATTTAGTCTGATAAGATGACAAGTTTGCAAATGAGACAAAAGATTGGCCATCCGGGGACAGGGAGGATTAAAGCTTTCAATTTCAGAGATGTAGATGGTTTAATTAGATGGACAGACAAGGCAAGAAAATACATTCAGTGGCTAATTTTATTAGGCATCTCATGTACATAAAGTGCCCACTCTGTATGTTTATGGTCTTCTGTTGCTGTAGCCCATCTACTTCAAGGTTCAATGTGTTCTTCTGCACAACATTGTTGTAACTCCTGGTTATTTGAGTTAGTTGCCTTTGTGTCAGCTTGAACCAGTCTGACCATCCTCCTCTGGCCTCACATTAACAAGGTGTTTTCACCCACAGAACTGGCATGCATGGGATGTTTGGCTTTTTTTTTGCATCATTCTTGGTAAACTCAAAAATCCTAGATCAATTTTTCTGATACTCAAACCACCCCCTCCGGCACTAACAATCATTCCACAAAGTCACTCTGATCACATTTCTTCCCATTCTCATGGCCTGAACAACTGAACCTCTTGATCATGTATTGTGCTTTTATGCACTGAGTTGCTGCCTCACAGGCTGATTAGATATTTACATTAATGAGGTGTTTATTAATAAAGTGGCCACTGAGTGCATATTATAAATGGAAGGATATTAAATAGTATGGAGGGACCTTGGATTGCATATACAGTCATACGAGACATTTTCCTTTATTAAGCAAGGTACATAATACAAGAGCAAGGACATCTTGCACGAACTGCATAGAACATGAGGCCATACCTTGGGTCACAAATACACTTGTCTCTGGATTGTGGGAAAGGTGCAATTTCACTTGAATGTGTACAGATTTAGGGAGATGCCACCAGGACTGGAAAATCTTAGTTATGAGGAAAGAGCAAATTTTAAAAAATACAATTTCCATTAGCAGAGAACTCAAAAGCCAAGGGGGAAGGGTGGTGAGGAGCAGAGAATAGCTTTAAATAATTGGCAGGATTAAAGGGGAAAGATGAGCCAGGACATCTTCAGAACCCTTCCACAATTTGCAGAACATGGGGGAGGGTGAAGAAGAGGAAGAAAATGGCCTCTTCCATGAATTAAGCTTGAAAGTTAAAGTCTGTCCCGAGACTTATAGGCTCATCAGGCCGATGCTTATGCCTGTTTTTGTGGCATGAAGCAACTGAGAGTACGAGACTCCCCCCACCCCGGATAGGACCCCAGTCTATCGCAAGGTTAGCCCCCAGCATTTTACCGGTACCCATTTTCAGCTGGGTGGACTGGAGCAGTGTGTGGTTAAGTACCTTGCTCAAGGACACAACACGTTGCCTCGGCTGGGGCTCGAACTCACGACCTTCAGATCGCTAGTCCAACACCTTAAACACTTGGCCATGCGCCACACTCTTCCATGAATGTTTGATTAAAATTTTGTGACACATGGGAAGAACAATCTCATGGCAGTGTGAGCAGCACAAGCCCTCACTAATTTAATACATTGCTTCCTTTGAGAGATTAAAATTGGCAGGCAATGAACTTCTTTCCAATCACTTACATCATTCTGTTTAGCTGAGGATTCCAAGAATGCAGCCCCCCAAGAATCAGCAAGTTTCTTCCCTTCTTCAGGTTGCACAACTCTATGGAAACAAGCAAAGATAAAACCACACTATTGAAGGCATCTTCAAACATCTATCATTTCTGGATATTCTACAATTTTTTTAATTTTTTTTTAAATTTTATTTTATTTTATTTATTTTTTTAAACTGGTGATGGTCTACTAGTTCTTGTTTTCTGCATGTTATTGTCAAGAATACCAAATCATAGTCATGCAGTTATGGGCAAGTTCTCTTTCTCAATATAATACTCAATGTTGTGGAGGTATTGTAGAGTGCTGTTAGATAGTGTTCCAGGATTTTGACCTTATGTCAATGCACAATAAGTGCTCAATTCAGGTTTGCTTGCAGCTTGGAAAATGGTACCCTCATTTGTCAATGATGGATATTGCAGGTTTGGTAATATAGAAACACTGGCCTACATCTTGCAAAAAATTAATGGGGATTGGAATAGGTAAACAGACAATATGATTGGAGTATAATGACAGCTAGTAGAGCTGCTACCTCACCCATGTTCACTCCTGACCTTCAAAATTGTCTATGTGGAGTTTGCACATTCTCCCTGGGACAATGTGGCTTTCTTACAGATACTCTAGTTTCCTCCAATACCCCAAAGACATGCTAATCAGTGGGGTATCAAATTATCAAACTACTATATGAATTAGACTGGGAGGTGGGAGGGAGTGGGGGGGGGGGGGGGAAGAGAGAAGGAATGGGAAAGAAAACACCAAAACAAATTGGCATGAAGAGGTATTTGATGCCTGTTCCCATGCTCTGGTGACCCCATGGATTGTCAAGCTAACAGCTTTACCCTGAGTGAGGGCCAAGTTTCAAGGACTAATGTTGTACTCATCTGGGAAAATAAAAGAATGCTTCACACATTTTCCCCCACTCATGAAAAATTTTCTGGTAAGCCAAGACACAAGTGGTTCAGCACAGAATACCCCAGTTTTGATCTGCTCAACCATGTGTGGCTGAACCAAAGTAGCTCCATAATATAGAAGATACTACAATGATACCCATTGGCTCTTGACACTAACAAAATTATTATTCAATTGATTACTTACATCCTTCATACACTAGGAGTAACGATCTTTACATTACATCTATCTAAATGTGCAATTATATTAATTTATAATAAATTTATGTAAAACAGGATAGTCAATATAACAGAAACACAGTTGTATCAGCATGAATTAATCAGTCTGATGGCCTGGTGGAAGAAGCTGTCCTGGAGCCTGTTGGTCCTGGCTATTATGCTGCGGTACCATTTCCCAGCTGGTAGCAGCTAGATTAGTTTGTGGTTGGGGTGACTCAGGTCCCTCCCAGTGATCCTTCAGGCCCTTTTTACACCCATCTTTGTAAATGTGCTGAATAGTGGCAAGTTCACACCTGCAGATGCACTGGGCTGTATACACCGCTCTCTTAAGAGTCCTGCGATTGAGGAAGGTACAGTTCCCATACCAGGCAGTGATGCAGCCAGTCAGGATGCTCTCAATCTGCCCCTCTAGAAATTTCTTAGAATTGGTTGGGGGGTGGGGGGGGGGGGGGGTGGAATACCAAACTTCAACTGTCTGAGGTGAAAGAGGTGCTGTTGTGTCTTTTTCACCACATAGCTGGTGTGTACAGACCGCGTGAGATCCTCGGTGATGTGGATGCCGAGGAACTTAAAGCTGTTCACCATCTCAACCCCAGATCCATTGATGTCAATAGGGGTTAGCCCATCTCCATTCCTCCTGTAATCCACAACCAGCTCCTTTGTTTTTGCTACATTGAGGGAAAGGTTTTTTTTTGACACCACTGTGTCAGGGTGATGACTTTTTCCTCTGTAGGCTGACTAATTATTTGAGATAAGGCCAATCAATGTATCATCAATAAATTTAATTAGGAAATTGGAGCTGTGGGTGGCAACACAGTCATGGGTATACATCGAGTAAAGGAGGGGATTTAGGACACAGCCAAGGGGCACCCATGTTGAGGGGCAGAGGTGAGGGAGTCCACTCTTACCACCTGCCTGAAATCTGACAGGAAGTTCGGGATCCAGCTACACAAGGCAGGGTCAAGGCCGAGGTCTCTGAGCTTCCTGTCGAGCCTGGATGGAACTACGGTGTTGAATGCTGAACTGTAGTCCAAGAACAGCATTCCCCCATAAGCATCCCTCTTCTCCAGATGTGCAAGGACTGTGTGTAGAGCCATGACTATTGCATTCTCTTCTATTCAAGCTGTTTTAGGTCCTCATGAAGATTCCAGAATTTCCCTAAAGTTTCCTCACATACCACTCCCCATTCATTTGCATTAAATCCAGAGAATTTGTTAGACTTAAATCCCCAATTTCTGAAGTGTAGAAACCAATCCCCTTTCCTGCCACTTCACTCAGAAGTAAAAGGTTTTTTAAAAAATATACAATCACCTTTTGTTATAGCCTTACTTCATACATTTATAATTAACTTCGCTAATAACTACATACCTTTGTTTAGAAAGGTCTCTCTTATTTGCAACCAGGACTGTTGGTATTCTAAATGATTGAGTGGAAAAAAAAGTCACATTAGTTACAACTGTCAAGGCCAGAAATTGACACCTCACCCTAGCAGTTCAGCTTCTGTTCACATTCAGAGCACAGCTTTAAATTAAGCCTTAGTGTCTACTAGTCCTGAAGTAACCAGACAGCATCACTAGTCAGCAGGGTACTGACAAGTGTTATTTCACTGGGATTCATTATGATTCAAGAAGCAGCACTTGTCTGAATTGGCTTGACTTGTGTGGATAAGATATACTTGGGCAACTTTCAATATTGTGGCCTTGGCCAAACGTACTAGTCTGTACCATATGGACTTAGTACATGATCTTTACTGTATTCAGCATGCTCAACCATTTTTTAGCGTCACAAACACTTGTGTTTAGAGACTTTGCTCTACCTTCTGCACATTTTTCTGCAGTCCCCAGACTACTCAAAGGTTTTGGGGGTTGGGGAGGGCAAATGCAATTATACTTCAAATCTAGACCATTATCTCCACAATGTATAGTTCTAGACTTCTCATTTAGCAGAATGGTAGTACCACACAGCCTAATAGTGGGGCAACACCAATGGGATTTGGCTTTCGTAGTTAGCATTCTGCACAGTGGGTAAATGGACTAAGAAAATTTTTCTGATTTGTTTTTCCTCATTACTTTCTCATTTTAGAACTCAGCTCTATCAGTACTATGGATCCAAATGTAATGAACAGAGGTTACATTCTGTGTTCTTGCTATCTACACACTGGTGTTCAGCTTTGAAGATTGCCAATTCATCAGCTGAGGGATGGAAAACAGGAGACTTCATGTGCATTTGTGTCTTGATATTACCCATCCTCATGGGGTGCAGAAAAGTCCCAGGACCACTTTCTCTTTAATGTATACCACTATGTCTGCTACAGGGGTGGGTTGCCAAAATGAGTGGAATGTTACATTTGGAAATTGGTAGGGCACTGGGATCATTCGGTTTATATGACAACTTCAAGGTGGCTTTGCATGGTGGACAGCTGGGAACATATTGCTGTTATGTTAGATTCAGTGCCAAGGATAGCTGCAATGGCTTGCTCTAGCAGAGCGGCCTTTTGACAAGCAGGTGGCAATTAAGCAGGGCTGTAGGTCATTTAAATTAGACTAGGTAAGCTCAGTGGGTTTCAAATCAAATGCTGTAGATACTGAGAATTATTCTTTAAGGAACACAAAATGTTGGAAATACCAAGTGCGCAATCTTTTTTTAAAAAAAGATTTTAATCTATAATTTTTGTTATACATTCACAAGTACACATTGAGATAATATAAGTAATAAGGCACTTAAATAGAGAATTATGTGCAGTTGTAATTCCACCCTATTAGACTAAGCAATGACAATAATTGTTAAGAAAAATAGTAATAATAGTGAATTAATAATAATTTCCATGTATCTCTTCTGAACCATTACTTCTGGTCCAAAATATTATATGTAATCCTACGTAACTACCATTGTAGGATTTTATGTCCTAACTCGTTCATGTTTGCTCCACCCCCAAACATAATTATCCAATCCCTATGTACTTATTTACTTAATTTTTCCATATTTTTTCCCTTTCCCAAATCTTTTCCTTTACTTGTATTAATTCCCTATTTTCAAAAAAAACAGTAAACAATTGAACCAAGGGTGCTTACATTAGCGATATTACTGTGTTGATGAGAAAAGCAGTATAAATCATTAGGAGAGTCAATCAGAGTCTGCTCGCTTTGGGGTTATAAATTCAATCCATTTATTCCAAATTTGATTAAATTTTTCTTTTTGAATTCTCAAAGAGTAGGTCATCTTTTCCATTTTAAATATTTCCAAAATAATTTCATGCCAATCTTCTAATGTAGGTGATATTGGATTTAGCCAAGTGTGCAATATCTATAGAAGAAACTTAACATTGAAGGCAGATTCAACCCAAAACACTAATCACTTCTTCCCACAACTGCTCTGATTTGCTAAGAGTTTTGGGGGGAATTGGGTTTCATCTCAAGTAATCAATATAGTATTTTAATGGCAATCTAGTAGATTTCCCCCAATCACCATTACTGGATACTTTACTCCAAATTTATTCAATGAACCATACTTTAAAGAATTCACAGTTACCATGATGAGATTTGAATCCTATGGCTTACTGGACCAGTAACAACTTTGCAATCATCCACATTTGGCAAATGTAGAAGCAATCTAGAACTCTACTCAGAAGGACATTATATAAGGCATCCGTTAGTCTCGAGAGACCATGGATTTGCGCCTTGGAAAGTTTCCAGGGCGCAGACCTGGGCAGGGTTGTATGGGAGATCGGCAGTTGCCCATGCTGCAAGTTTCCCCTCTCCACTCCAAGGACCGATACAGCTTGGCACTGGTGTCGTCACAGAACAATATGTGGTTAAGTTCCTTGCTCAAGGACACATGCTGCCTTAGCTGAGGCTCCAACTAGTGACCTTCAGATCACCAGACCAACGCCTTAACCACTCAGCCACACGCCAACACAAAAAGACATTAACATTAAGATATTTGTAGCAATATGGCATTTACTATTTTCGTGCCATGAGTTCAATCTGAGACTATTGTGTGTAGCAGTTAAGCTTTCAACAATGACCATGCTGTGTTGTAATACAGAAGTTATACATTTAAAAAAAAAATCAAAACACGAAGTAATGGTCCAGTATTACGGTCCAGGCTTTGTGTCAATAAAGCAATCCTTCAAATTTCTGAACTCCAGTGCAAAACAGAAACTACAAGTGTTTAAATTATTTATTCAGCATTGATTATTCATTTATTTTAAACTGCTGGCAAGATGTACACCAACTAGAAAACACTATCATTAACCCCAAAGGAACACCAGGAGTCACTGATAGCTTTACATATTATAATTTAAACAGCATACTGAAAAGTGCACTTAATAGAAGCTGTGACAAACCCAAGAATGTTTTCAGCCTCAAGTTTCTATGTCTGTTTAGAGTTCAAGACTCTCAGCAAAAAAATCAAACTGCAACACCATCAGGAAGCATCCATGGAAGAAGAGTTAACAGTCAGCATCTTTGCACCATTACAGTCTAAAGAACAGTATAAATAGCTCATCAAAAAATCTGAAGTTGCAAAGTGGACTTGGTTGGATCACAAAGATCGATTAACTACTGAAAATTACACATCTTCCCACATATCTAATCCACCATCACTACCCCAAAATCATCCAATGGGAGTGAAGGGTTTGATTCAGTAGTGACAACTGAACATTAGTCAACAGCAATCAAATCTTCTAAGTATTTCCATGCACAAAAGGTAGTGAACATGAGAAAATACCTGCATGTATGCGCTTGCTACTCACCTGCACATTTGGCAAAAACATGGAGGTTCAAAAGGTGGAGCATAATGTGGAGAAGATGGTCGGCTGTGGGGTTAAATAAATATGAAAGATTTAACTGTTAGAAGGGTTTAACCAGCAGTTGCCTGTGCTGCAAGCAATTCAGATTTGTCCAAGCTGTAACCAAATCTTGCCAATCAGGGAAATCATTTGTCCATGGGTAAAACCCTCCCCATTGATACACCATCAATAACTCTGAGACGTAGGTTAAGGTAGGCTTTTATTGGCTGGAAGAAAGCACAAGCAGCAAGTGACCATCACACAACATCCTGGAGACTGAGGAAGGGTCTGTGGCTCCAATCGCCTTTATACCGGGGTCTGTGGGAGGAGCCACAGGAGCAGTCAGCAGGAGGGGTGTGTCCAGACAGGTATATGTAGTTCACCACACCATCATTGAGCACAGCTACAAGGAGCACTGTCACAGGAAAGCAGCATCCCATCATCAGGGATTCCCACCAACCAGGCCATGCTCTCCTCTCGCTACTGCCATCAGGAAGTACAGGAACCTCAGGACTCTCACCATCAGGTTCAGGAAGAATTATCACTCAGGCATCAAGCTCTTGAACTGGAGGGGGATAATCTCACTCACTCCAACACTGAACTGTGATTCCACAACTTATGGACCTTTTTTGGACTTTAAGGATGTTCTCAGTATTATTTATTCACTCTTGTATGTGCACACTATTTGTTGCATTTTACACATTGGTTGTTTGTCTGTCCTTTTGTTGTGTTTTTCATGCATTCCAATTTGTTTCTTTGTATTTACTGTGAATGCTCAAGAAAATGAATCTTGGGGTAGTACGTGTACTTTGATAACAAATTTACTTCCAAACTATTTAATCCTACTCTTTCTAGAACACCACCCCTCAAAATCTACCAACTTTTAGCCCAATACCATGCATTTTAATTTAACACCAACTTTGTGGGAGTTTCAGAAAACCTTCAAGTCTAAATACACCGCATCTACTCTACCAGTTACGTGCTCAAATTGTAGCAAGGTTGTCAAATTTCCCTTTTAGCAATGCACATTGATATTCAGTATCCTTTAAAATAGCTTCAAGTATTTGCCCTACAACTGATGTTAACTGGCCCACAGGTTTTCATTTTCTATCCCTGCTTTTATTTACAAAGTTATATTTGCCACTCTCCAATCATTGGGAACTATTCCATGATCTATAGAATTCTCAAAACATCTATTTCCAAGCTGCCTCCTTTAGTACTCTGGATGCAAATTAAAAAGCCATGGAGATTTAATGAGTGTCATTAATTTCTCTAGCATCATTTCCTCACCTTTATTAGATACTTCCTTAACATTTATTGAAAGTTAACCATTTTCTTTTCAGTGAAACAATATTTACTTGTTAGAAGAGGACAACAGAAGTTCTGACGAACTTGATGTTAGTTACATTCAACTATTTTCATTAAGTCCTGAAGGCTGCAATGTGCCCAGATAGATTAGATGCTATTCCTCAAACCTTGCATTGGTTTATTTAGAATAATGCAAGAGGCCGAAGATTGAGGTTAGATCAGGATTTGAATGAAAAATGATGTTACATCTCCTGCAGTCTCATGAGAAAGTATAGCAAGAAAAGGGCAATGGGCAAAGATGGAAGGTGGACAAGGGCACCAGTGGTTTCAGATCTCAGAGCCTAACTTGCATGTCAGAGTTTGTCGTCTTTGTTCACTAACTACCAATTTGAGAATTAGCTGTCAATGGGATTATCTCAGCATCCCTGCCTTGCCATAGAGCAGGGGTGTCAAACTCATTTTAGGTCACGGGCCGGATTGAGCAAAATGCAGCTTCATGCGGGCCGGATCAGTCGGACGCGTGCAAACGCAGCTTTCGTTGCCTCCGTTTTTTCAGCCTGCTCTCACGTGTCTCAGTCTCTGCTATAACTACAAAGTGTTTCACTTTACAAATTCCGTTTCTTATGAAGAAGACTGCCGAATAAACACTAAAAACCCTGAAAACCTGGTACCTGAATAAACTCAGCATTAGCCATATCATACGCCATAGGCGCTTCGATTACTGGGGCCAGCTTTAATAGTAATTAGATATTATCTCGCGGGCCAAAGATAATCCCACCGCGGGCCGGATTTGGCCCGCGGACCTTGAGTTTGACATATATGCCCTAGAGGCATTTCCTTTATCCTATCCATCCCTCAATTTCTGCAATTTAGAACTAATGTTTCCCAGTTCTAATGAAGGGGTTTCAACCTGGTTTTAGTCATTGCTGTTTGACCTACTTAGAGGGTACAATTTTTAATTTTTTGTTACTTTTATTAAAGTTATTAACTTAGCCCAAACAAGGTTAAATTTTGCCAAATTGTAACTATGACATTGAGTTTGGTGGGATAGAAACAATCATCAGAACAAATTTCAGTAAGTGTATTGTTAACATCCAAAACTTTATTTTGTTAGGTTTATTAGGAGAGCTCAAACCTCTAGGCTGCAAGGAGGAAAGCAAGTACAATTCAAAACTTCCACCACATCCATTGCCAATTCCACTAGCTGTGCACTAGTCACTATAGTACTAACAGATCAAGAGTCATGCATGTATTCCAACATAGGTTTGGTAGTGTCATGATTAAACACTATTCAAATCAACTAGGAAAATAAACAATGCTTCCCCCCCCCCCCACCAAGTTAATACTTACTGTACTTTTCCCACCACATCCAGTAGTTTACTGCGAATGGTCTTAATCATTTCAAAACTGCAAGAACACCAAAGGACAGACATCAACAAAGTTAAAACAGTTACTCTTATCTGCAAAAACTTCTGTCCTTTCTGACTAAGACACACAACCCTCTGACTATATAAAAACATCTTCCACAGCAAGTTACCAACTTGCATCAAAACACCAGTGACAGACAAGTGATGGTGGTAGAAGCGATCCTATTCTGGTGCAGTGATTCAACTCATCCACATGTGGTTCCAAGCCATAATGTCTTCCATCAATTTCAAAGAAAGCAGCCCAATGCATTGAAAGCCTGAATTAATGTCATAAGCCCGTGTCTCTGGCTCTGAAGATGTCTAGCTAAATCTCAAATGGTAGAAAAGCCTCATTATGCACCCAATTTTAGGTGAAGAGGCATGCATACTAAGACTTAAAAGCAACAAATTTTTGCTTTTGGATACATGACCGGAAATCACTTGCTCCCAGTTCAAAGCAGCAAGTGCATAGAATAGAATAGCATTTCCAGCTCTTCAGTTCATGTCCATGGCAACCATGTCTATCCAAATTAATCCCATCTACTGGTAAATGATACCTCCCATTCCATTCTAATCATATCCACCTCTATCACTTTACAATGCATTCCAGGCAACTACCACAAAAAAAAAGCTTCATAAATCTCCTTTAAACTTTACTCTTAACCCAAAGCTAAACCCACTACTATTTAACATTCCAACTCTGGGGAAATAAAAGTGACCCCATCTATGCTTCTGAATTTTATACACTATCTGGTTTCACTTCAGCCACCAATGCTCGAGAAAATCTAGTTATCCAATCATTCCTTTATAAATACTCTAATCCAGTCAACTCTCCAGTAAAATAGAGGGCTATGCTGTAGGGAAATTCTAGGCAGTTTCTAGAGTAGGTTACATGGTCGGCACAACATTGTGGGCCAAAGGGCCTGTAATGTGCTGTAGGCTTCCATCTTCCAACCTCTTCTGCACTCTTGCCAAAGCCTCCAGTTCTGATCACCATGTAACAATAGTTACATACAACTACAAAATCATGTTGGGCTGGTGGCAGTGAGATCAGTGCTGGGCTCGAGAACGGAGGTTCCCAAGTTCAATCCAGTGACGGACCGCTCCCGAACTCGCTCTCTATCCGTGCTGGGTTGATGTCAAGCTCGCAACCTCGTAAAAAAAAAAAAAAAATACCCACCTCCAGTTTAAATTCCCACGCGGAATATTGTGGAGGATCAAATACCCAAACATGACTGATTATTATGCTCAACACCCTGACTGATTAAGTATACCACCTTATTGGCTCATGTTGCCACTTTGAGTGCAATGGATTTGAATCCCAACATCAATATTCCCAAGGATCCCACCATAAAGATAAACCTTTATGCATTTCAGCTTATAGTTGCTGCCAGTTACATCTGATATTAAAGTTATTGTATCTTGTTCTGAATTATTTACCATGGATTACTCACCTCTTCATTGATGTTACTGAGTAAACCAAAATATACCCATGAATGTTCACTGTGTGGGAAAGGCTGAAAATTGAATACTCGTCCTAAAGGTTGAGTAGGGGGATAAAAAAAGTGTTACAAAAGTAGGAAAGTGATTAATAATCACCAAGCTAGAAACTGAAGGCTATAAACAAGTAAGTTTTTGCTAGGTAGGATTTTATTTCATATATATATATATAAATAAACAAAAAATATTCACAGTAAATCACATTGCATTTTCCAAAATTTGTGCTGCCCATCAGATTGTAAACCTCCCTTCTACAAGGTTATACACCCAAAACTCTCACCTGCCCAGCAGTATCCACCAGCTGGAGGTAGAAATCTTGTCCATTGAAGTTTACGGTTTTATTAAATGCTGCAAAAAAAAAAAAAAAAATTCACATGAACAGCATGCATTCAATATTGCAGGTGATTTCTGCACAATCTAATCAATAACCCAAGGTGCAGTATTTCAGCTGATGCAATCTCAGTTCTACAGGTGCTATGTTCTACCTGCACATTTCACCCTCAACCGCCAAAAGAATCCTAAGATACAGTATTTAAGCTACAAATTGTTCCATCAATAGCCCTACAGCAAATAACTACCAAACTAAAAATCTCAATAATCTTATAATGTGTAGTGTTTTACCTCAAGAAGCAATCAAATGCACAAGCAAAATCAGAAGCAGCTGTTTCTAGGGAAACCAGCATACATCAACTTAAGAGTGAAGGAAGCCAAGTACAGTACACATTTATCTGATCTGTTTGAAAATTGCCTGATATTAGGTTAGGATGTCATAGACTTGCAACACCACATCCTTTGCCATGTCCACAAGTATTTACCAGAGTGAATTATGAACCCATCATTTGGTGTCATTGTTCACTAGATATCAACTGGTAGCACTCTCACCCAAATCAAATGCAGCCTTACTCAGAAGTCAAGCATAAACTCTGATCAGTTTCCATTACAATACAAAGTGTGCGCTGCACTGTGAGGGATGCCATCTTTTGGAAGAAGAAGAAAAAAAAAATCAAATCACAGGCAATATGCTTCTCAAATTGCAAAGACCACAGAGCTGGAATAAGGAATTTTGCTGTTACACTGCTGCTAATGCTCATTCCTTAGTCATAATGTAAAGCAAATCACCTGGTCATTAGCAATTTTTGTACACAAAATGGGCACAGGGCACCAAGTCCAACAAAAGCAAATTAATTTCAAAAGAACTTCACAGCCATTGAACACCTTTGAAACATCCCTTTGTTCTTAGGGGTACTGGATACTTTCCTACCACACAGTGAACGGTTAAACAAAATTGTTATTTCTGCATCCTCTACCTCCGCTCTCAAGAGTATTTTGGAAAAAACTCAGTCCCATAATATCCTAGCAATAACAAAGGGCCACAAGTTGATGACTAGATCACAAATACTGTATAGCAGAAATGGCAAGTTTGCACTTATACTAAAATAGGTGATGTCAAATAATGAAGAATTGCAGCAGAATCTTGATTGGTTGAGTAGGTGGGCTGCAGAAGGGCAAATGGAATTTAATTCAGATAAATGCAAAGTGTCACATTTTGGAAGGACAAATCAAGGTAGGACATTTTACATTGAACAAAGGTCCCTGGGCACTGTTGCAGGCACATAGTTCCTTAAAATGGGTTCACAGGTAGACAGGGCAGTGAAGACACCTTTTAACATCTGGCCTTCAGTAAGTGCATACAATACAAAAGTTGAGTTATATTGCCATGACACAAGACATTGATAAGTATTGTGCTCAGCTTTGGTCACCCTATTAAAGAAAGGATGTGATTGAACTGGAAAGAGTGCAATAAAGATTTACAAGGATGTTGTCAAGACTCAAGGGGCTTACTTATAGGGAGAGGTTGAACCAACTGCTCCCTTACTAAATGAAACAGTTTATTGTCATGTGCACAAATACACGTACACACAGGCGTAAAGAAAAACTTGCAGCTGCATCACAGGCACAGCTTCAAATAAGCAGCATTAACAAGAAAAACAAATTAAGCTCCACTTACACACTTTTTTTTAAAAACAAGTAAACATTACATAAACATGAGGGACAAAGCTAGTGAGCAGTTTTTCTTCCAGGGTTGGAAAATTAAACTAAATAAGTAGTTTAAGATTAGGAGCTGCAAGGCTAGATAAGAACCTGAGGGGCACACAGCAGGTGGTAGGTATATGGAAGCAGTTCCCAGAAGGAATGGTTGAGACGCTTTCCACGTGCAGTAAACTATCATTCAGTTCCCCGAGACACAAAAACCCAAATCCGCAAAACTTTAATTTACCCGTGAGAATAAATCTGGTGCCCAGCATATCATGATCACAAAGAGTGAAGAATGTTCAAAAACCTGTTGATTCACTCCTGGAGTTGACTTCAAATCTGCTCAGTTGGGACACTATGGATGATACAAGACAGGTGTATCTGTGGAATTCACTGCCACGGACAGCTGGGGAGGTCAAGTCATTCGGTATATTTAAAGTGGAGGTTGATAGGTTCTGATTAGTTAGGGTGTCAAAGATTATGGGGAGAGGACAGGAGAATAGGTTGAGTGGCATAATAAACTAGCCATGATGGAATGGTGGAGCAGAATCAATGGGCCAAATGACCCAATTCTGCTCCCATGTGTTTATGGGCTTATGATAACTACATCTTAAAGACCATACTCACTATTCTCAATTGTAGGGTCATAGCATTCCATGAAGTGTCCATCCACAAACTGGACCGCCAGTGATGACTTTCCTACAAAAGCAAATTCAAAGCCAGAACAAGTCATTATTGAAGAATTTTGTTTTTTCAGCAACTGAAGGCAAACTGTACTTGCCTTAATTATTTCTGCTAAAATATTAAAATCAATATCACCAAAGCACTTGCAGCATTTTTTTCATTTAACCTTGGATTTGCAGCACCTGCCCTGCTTGAAGCTCTAGCTCTTTAGGCCCCTACCCATCCCTTGCACTCCTTCATCTCATTATTTTTAAATCTCAAGATTTTTAAGCTTTCACCACTGCTATTTATTCCACAATGATGATTCCAGGACTGGAAGGAATTCAGAAGGATGGGGGGGGGGGGGGGGGGGGGATCTCATTGAAACCTTTTGAATGTTGGAAGGCCTAGACAGAGTCAATGTGGAAAGGATGTTTTCCCATGGTTGTAGAGTCGAGGATAAAAGGGCACAACCTCAGGATATAGAGGGGGCGCCCTTTCAAAAACAGATGCAGAGAAATTTCTTTAGCCAAAGGGTGGTGAATTTATTGCCACATGTAGCTGTGGAGGTCAGGTCATTGGGTGTATTTAAGGCAGAGATTGATTGGTTCTTGATTGGGACATGGCATCAAAGGTGACAGGGAGAGGCCAGGAACTGGGGTTGAGGAGGAGAGGAGATTTAAAAAAAAGATCTGTCATGATTGAATGGCGGAGCAGACTCGATGGGCCAGAAGACCTAATTCTGCTCCTGTGTCTTATTGTCTATTTGCATCACTCTTGGTTTCTACCCCATCACACCTTTCCATTCCTGCAATTTAAAACATGGCAGTTTACTGATCTTTCCCAATATTGAAAAAATATTAACCCAAATTGGTTAATATCCATCTTGGTTTCCATCTAAACAGGTGCCACCTGGCTTATGAATTTCCAACATTGTCTGCTTTTAATCTAATTAACTGTTATCTTCAAAAATTTGCATCCCAGTTGGAGACAAGACAGACAAAGTTGCAGAAAAGTGATATTTACTTTTAATAATGGTAACTTGCAAAAGTCAGCAGGAAGCAAAATGTAAAACCCCCAGAGCTAGCAGAAATGATCAAAAGGGCAAAACAAAGGCTCCACTTTTGCTCTCCTCTCACTTTTCCCATCTTGGGAATCTTGATCCAACCAGAATGCTGCTGACCTTCCAGAACCGATGGATGGGATCCAGAACTCCAGTTCTGAAGGACAGAGTACCACAAAAAAAAAGTCATTCAAATATAAACAAAAGATCCAGAACTATTCAGAACCCCTTGCACATTGTTACCCAAACCACTATCAGTGGTTCAGTATTCAAGAAACAGGAACAAATTCAGACCTATCTGATCATTGGATTTAAAAAGATAAACCACATTACTTATGGATTTTATATCTAGAGTTTTATAAAATGCACAGAGCCTTGAGGTTAATAATGAACTCCCAAAAGGTAGTGATAACCCATTTGTCAACTTACCAAAATAAAGTCAGGAATACAATATTCACAGAAAGTACCAACTGAGAAGATTGACAATCACTAACTAAAAACAAAATAATGGCTCAACTTTTGTTCTCTCACTTTAAACAATTACATACATAATTCTCACGTGACCAAAACCAAGATTTTTCTTAATGGATACCAGTGGCTTTAAAAAATTCCAAGTACCAGCTGCAATAAAGTTGATACCATTCTCACTTTGGGTCAGAAAGCTTTGAACCTATGGCCGTTTCCAGAGTGACAGCAATCATCTATACTAACCCTCCAGTACAGTACCGAGGAGCGTGATGTTAAAAATGAAGATTTTGTCTGCCTACACCACTGATTTACAATGCTGAATTCAGATCATTGCTGGAAGAAAAGCAGTATGCCGACCCAAAGTAATGAACTAGTATCACTATCGTGGGCTATCGCTCTCCACAATGACTGCAGTAACTGACCAATCCAATCATTTTAGGCAAATGTAACACGTGAATATCTGAGTTATTCCTTGCATCACATAATAACGCTTTCCAAAAAAGGAAAGCAAATAGGCTTCTGCTTGCATTGTAAAGCTTTAAAAGTCCAATTACTTTTTGTAATAACTCCTCCCCCTCCATCAAACACCGAAACCCAAAAGACCACTTACGTTCAAATTACCGAGAATTTTTAGCTCGATTGACGTACAAAATTTTTTTGGCCAGCAAAATATCAGCTAGTTAAAATGGACTCCCTTTAAAAGTTACTCCAGCAAGAGATAAGCAATAGGAACCAACATAGCAAATCTATCAGGACATAGTATGGCTAATATAAAACAAATAAGGCTATGTTTGCAAACAACTCGCTATCATTTAAAAACAAGGAGATCGTCATGTCCCATTATTTCCGTCACCCCAACACCCTTCGGGGGGGGGGGGAGGAAGAAGAGGCAGGGGCTAGTTTTAGTTTAAACTCTGAAGAAAACCCGACTCACTGAGGCTACATATATAATCAAGCAGCGGGTTAACGGGGAAGGAAAAGCCACCTAACAGAATTAACTGCGCTTATGTGTTACATCTCACGCCCCTTTCGCGATATCATAAAACGTTTTCGTGTAAATGGTACACTTCGAAGTGTTATTATAGGAAATTAGAGCAGTCAATCTACCCTCTATAAGCTCTCACTAACAGGAATAAGAGGAAACAAATCAATCCTAATAAAACCAAATGAAAGACATTCCTCTGCTAAAAACAACTTCGACTTCTCTTCCCTTACCTGGGGGTGGGGGGAAAAGCAAATAAGAAGGTATCAAGAACACATAGGAAAGGTTTGAATATTATAGCGGATAACTGAGCTGATACTAATCCCCATGTGAGGATTTACAAGACTTCACACAAACCATCTCAAAAGAACGGGAAAACCAGCAAAGAGAATGAGGTGAGATTTAACCGTGTGGCGTTGACTGTGAAGACAAATGTACGGAAAGTAAAGCCACTCACCAACTGATCTATACCCCAACACTGCAATCTTCCGAAACTTTACTGGAGCCATCTAATGAAGGTTTGCTGAGCAGGAGGATGTGTAAATTTGAACAACCCGGGCTTGCACCCAGCCACGTGACCGCAATGCTTTAAAACGCGTGTTTACACCCGGGAGACCACGAATATAAGTGAGATGCTCTTACTGTGGTCCCCCTTTTCTACTCCAAGCTATGAAACCACCCACTACCCCTTATTCGCCAACGAAGGTGTCATTTTTTATTAGTATATTATTTGTTTTCCTCTCAACACAGAACAACAAATGGTTCACACCATTTACGGCAAAATGGTTGGGGCGGAGCAAGACGCAAAGAAGTACCTGCAGTCGCTCAACATCAAGTCCCACCTCCTTCTTGCGCGCCACCTCTTGGGCTGATCACAGTGAGTGTGCCTTGGTAACAGTCCGCCCCGCACCTGTGGAAGTAGCGGGCGTGGCGTTGGAGACAGCGGAATCACGGTGAAGGCTCTAATGGTTAGAATCTAATCCGACCCCCTTCCAACTGGGTCAAGAGCAGTTCAGCGAGTTCATCCCGAGATTTAAACTGTTAATGTGCACCGGACCGTATAGCGTCTGTTGATCTGCCATTTGGACATGTGGAGGTGGGATGCTGTGAATGAGAATGATGATATTGCCAAAATAATGTGAACGTTGATACAAAAACAGGATATTGTAATACTCCCGCAAGTGAAAATTTATGAAGTAACTGCAAATGGTGGAAATGTGAAATAAAAAACAGAAAATGCGCAAAAAAAAAAACCCTAAGTAGTAGCAACTGTGGAAAGGGGAACAGAGTCAATGTTTCAGGCCCAGCATTGGCAGGTTTTAGTTCAGATTTTCAGAAAATACAGTTCTTGACTTTTTTGAGAGTAAAAAGAACTTGTGAAATGGACAGTTGACTTTCAGGTTCAGATCCCTGAAAGTTCTCCACTAAAAACATCCACTGTAACATTGACTGTCCATTTCCCTCCACGGATGCTGCCTGACCTGCTGTGTTCCACCAGCATTTTGTGTGTGTTGTTGTTGACAGACCGACGGACATACTTTATTGATCCGAGGGAAATTGAGTTTCGTTACAGCCATACCAAACCAAGAATAGTGAAGAAATATAGCAATATAAAACCATAAATAATTAAATAATAATAAATTAATCATGCCAAGTGGAAATAAGTCCAGGACCAGCCTATTGGCTCAGACTGCCTGACACTCCGAGGGAGGAGTTGTAAAGTTTGATGGCCACAGGCACGAGCAGTATCCCTAATTTGATGCACTGCCCTATCACTGTTTCCACATTCCATATCCTTTCTTTTTTAAATTTTTTATGAGTTTTTACAATGCAACAAAACGTACAAAACCAATAAAAGAGTTTATACAGTGCAAAACAAAATACCAATGTACAGTTCATAACAGTTAAGAAAAAGCACACATAGTAGAATTGTATAAAGTTAATTACCACCCAACCCTCCCACTACACAACTCCAAGCCAACCTCACGATGTATAAAAAAGTTAATCAGAACTATATCACCACAGAGCTGTATTTATAAAAAGGTATATTGCCTACTACCTGAACAATAATATGTTTACACATAAAAAAACCATAAAGCTTAACAGTAAGAAGCTGAAAGTAAGGGATTTAAATACAAAAGAACAAAATGAGGGATGAACCCTTAATCTAAATGGGAATTATGAAAATATTCAAAAGGGTCCCTACACCTTTTGGAACTTTATATCTGAATTAAGAAGTGAATAATGAATTTTTTCTAGGTCTAAGCAGGACATAATGTCTCTGAGCCAGTGAGCATGAGTGGGTGGGGCAGCATCTCTCCACCTAAGAAGGACTGCACGTCTGGCCAAAGGACAGGCGAAAGACAGTGTACGACGCTTAGTCGGAGTTAAGTGCATCCTTTCAAAAGGAAGTTTTGTGTCTCTGTCCTAAATCTCTTGTTCCAGAATCAGACCCATTTATCAGTGAAAGCAATTCATTCTATAGATTCTATCAGACTACACACTCCTCCATATTGTTAAACATCCCTTCTAAGTCATACTCCTTTGTTCTTTCTATCTCATTCATAATAGGACATACAAATCTGCAACAGAAGTTGGCCTTTGTACCCTTCAAATCTGCTCCACCGTTTAATAATATCATGGCTGATGTGACTATCCACCCATGGTAGCCTTTACACTTGCTGGCTTATCAAATATCTTTCTAAATCTGCCTTAAACATGCTCAAAGACAGTGTTTCCACCACCCTTTAAGAAAGAAAGCTTCAATGAACCTTTGGGAGAAAAAAAATCATTTCATCTCTGTATTAAATTCCCACAAGAGTCCTTCAAGACCTCTGGGATTTTATATGTCTCAATCAAGTCTTACGTTTCTAATCCTACAGTGAATACAAGCCTAACCTTCCAACTTTTCCTCAAAGGACAACCTGTCTATTTCAGGTATTAGCTTAGTAAACCTCCTCTGAACTATGGTCATATATAAGGAAGCCAATAATGTTACACAGTGGTCCAGATGTGATCTCATCAATGCCTTATATAACTGAACCATAATGTTTTACATTAATTTCCCTTAACAATAAGTAATTTTCTCTTCTTGTGCTGCCCTTTGGGACTGATGAAGGCTTGCCTCTACGCTGTTTTTGTGGGCTCTGAGGTAACTAATGCAGGAAACACACACTCCTCCAAAGTGTGGGTCAGGAAGTACCTACTGGGATAAGTAGGTAGGTAGTTTGTGAAGTGATGCGCTCCTTCCAACATTTATCCAGGGCTGCTGTGTGCTCCCAATGCATGGACTCGAGATTCTCAATACTATCTCAAATCCACCTATCTACCTGGAGACTAAGGAACATTGCATTTCTTCACAGAGATTTTGAACACATCCTTAAATGTTTTCCTCTGTCCACTGGTGATCTCGACATGTGATAGAAGTCCAGAATAGAGTGTCTGGTTTGGGAGTCTGATGTTGGATACTTAAACAATGTGGCGTGCCCAACAGAGCTGATAGTGTGTAGCCAGGACATCAGTGCTGAGGGTGTTGCCTTGAGGAAGGACCCTGATGCTGCTCAACACGCACAAAATGCAGAGGGACTCAGCAGACCAGGCAATCATCTATGGAGGGAAATAAATTGTCAATGTCATGATAACAACTTGGGGTGTTTCAGAGTTCAGAGTTCAATTCAGGTGCTGTCTGTAAAAAGTTTGTACGTTCTCCCAGAGAACCAGTGGGTTTCCTCCAGGTGCTCCAGTTTTTTCCCCACAGTCCAAAGACGTATTGGTCAGTAGGTTAATTGGTCATTGTAAATTGTCCCGTATTAGGCTAGGGTTAAATCAGGAGTTGCTGGGCAGTGTGGCTCAAAGGGCCGGAAGGACCTATTCTGCACTGTCTGTCTAAATAAAAAAAATAAACTGTAGGTGGCTGCACCTGGCTGTAATGTGACTGGCTTCAATCCTGATCTGCTGATAACTGACTGTAACAAGGGTACGTGAGCACACGGTTTGCTTTTCTTCGTTCAAAATGGTTTGGGCTGGTTTTTAGATAAGAAACCAGTTGAGCAGGTAATGACTGTATCACAAACACAAGAGATTCTGCAGATGTTGGAAATTTTGAGCAATGCACACAACATGCTGGAGGAATTCAGCAAGGCACGTAGCATCTGTAGACGAGAATAAACAGTCGAAATTTTGAACTGAGGACAGATGAAGAGACCAGTTGAGTGAAAATGCCTGTTTCCATGGCATATGACTCCATGACTTAGGCTACATCCACACTAGACTGGATAATTTTGAAAACGCCGGTTTCATGTAAAAACGATAGGCATCCACACCAAGCGTTTTTGAAAATACCTCTGTCCACATTAAAACGGGTATTTGGGTGAATCTCCTCCTACTGGGCATGCGCAGGACACATCTACAGAAAACAAGCGACATGTTTGGTGTCGAATCTCACTGTGAAAGTGCGCATTTGTGCAGTTACAGACTAGAAAAACGTAAACGACAGACAGCTGTTGGGTCTCGCGCAGGAGGACTTAAAAGTAAAAAAAATTGGAGCATATGGAGGCAAACGACAGGGAGTTCACGGACAGTATGACCCGGCTGACGGCAAACATTGAAAAACTGATGAACTCTGTTGCATTAATAAAGCCCCTTGTTAAATGTATAAAACATGTCTACATCAGTATTATCTTGTACTTCCATACAATGTTACATTAGGCTGTTACACGTCTATTGTCAGAGAAGTACTTGCATAAGTAGGTAAACCACCTTCATACGAGCAAGGACAGAAAACAGGGCAAAGTGAGTATACTTATTTATTCAGTAAGTTATGGGTCAAAGTATTTGGTGAGCACATTACTAATTCTTCTGGCTTCAGTCTCATTGCCGTCTGTTCTGAAATTGTTAGGTTGCGTTCAAGAAAACAATGAGGTGGCACGCTGCCGTCACATTCTGTTCTGGCACGTCATGACAGTGTTTTCAGATTTCTCCGGTTACCCCGTCCACACTGCTCCGGCCAAACGGCGTTTTCAAAATTACACACCCTGAAGAGTGTTCTGAAAATCTCCGGTTTCGGGGGACGAAAACACCGTTTTAGTGTGGATGGAGGGTAAAAACGAAGAGAAAAGCTTCGGTTACAGATTTATCCAGTGTAGTGTGGATAAAGCCTTAGTCCATCAGGTACTGTCTGAGAAAATTATACTTTGTGCAATCGTTAATAATTTCAACATTGATCTGTTGGTAATGTTTCTGCTGACACTGATATCTTTGGGCCTTGTTGATGGAGATACTAGAGTGGATTAAACAGTGATTGCCTCATTACCTTTGTATTCATTTCCGTTACAAGAATAAATAACATTCTGTTAGCTTTCCTAATCACCTGTATGCCAGCCTTGCACAGATCATGCACTAGTACACACAAATCCCATCTGTGTCTTAGAACTCAGTAACCTCTCACCATTTAGATCATGTTTTTCTTCTTGTAAAATGAACAACTTCATATTTTTCCAATTTATTTACCAGGTCTTCACCCACTCATTTAACTTTTGTAGGCTCCTTTTGTCCTCAGCAGTACTCACTTTCCTACTCATCACATAAACTCATAAAAATATCACTTCCTTAACTCTGCAAATGATCTGCTATAACCTGGAGTCAAATGTATGCTTCTTTAAGATCCTGGGAAATTTCCAGTCCATTGTGTTGAAAAGAGTTTATCATTGCATTATAAAATTTTGAGAAAAACTGGTAATTGATAATAATGTGCTTTGAATCTTGAATCTGGAGGAGGAGGATGTCAAAGATGTCACCCTTGCTTGCATTGTTCACTAGCAGCATCTTTGTTTACCTCCAGACAGTTCACAAAACTATTTAATTCACTTCTTTTCCTTCTTCTTTATCTTTTAAAAGTAGTTCTGCTACTGTTGGAACCTGTGATTTCCATTTTGGTGGTGTATTTTTGGGCCAATTGAGCAATCTGGCACTTTACTGTCTCCAAGAGGGTTGCGTGAGGCTTTGAGTGAAATGTGCGGCCTTGAGGCTAAGAAGTCTGGAGATGGGGCGTAAGCCCATGATTAACTCCATTTCTCGCCAATCTCACCAATCAAAGCAATCGTGAAAAATTGAAATCATAGAGGCGAGAGCGGAAGGTGAGTGGGTGTCCAGCACCATCTACCAGCCTCTTGCTTACTGCTGGTGGAGGAAGGTGTCTCTGTGTGATGGTCTGTCTCTCTCTCCCACAATGCTGTTAGAGAATGGTGCCGGAGTTTTATTTCTGGGTCTTGGGCAAGGTTTAATTGACGTGGTTTGTGGATTAGACTTTGTAGTTCACGTTATGATGTGTATCTGGTTTCTCCTTTTTTTGTTGCTATTTTGGGTGACTTTGAATTGGGGTGAGCTAAACTGAAATATACCTTTCAATTTTGTGTTTTATATTGTGTTTTTCGCTCTCTTTTTTGTTGGGGTTTGCACAAATTGTTTTTTCTGCACGTGGGGAGGTGTTTGACGTTGTTCTTGAACAAATGGTTTCCTTTGTTTCCTGGCTGTCTGTGGTTGTATACTCAGGGTTGTATATGGGATACATACACTGGACAACAAAGATTTTGCTTCCTGAATACTTTTAGGTGTATCTTATGAATTTTGGGCTACTGATCATGAAAATCACCATGAAATTTCCCTATCACGCACCATTTTTAAAATAAACTTATGTTTATTATTTCAATTTATAATTCAAGTCAGTTAAAATGTTGCCTGCAATGTAAGCTGGAAAATTTCCTATCTTGTCCAGGAATGCTTGGGCATGCTTAGGCGGCGCGACTGCTGCATGGCAGGGCAGGATTTGGTAATAATTACTGGGTTCAGGACTGTAAGGATGGAATTTCTATGAAGGATTTTGATATCTGAGACAGATGCTTCCCAGAATAACTGATGCCAAGATTAAGGAAAGCATTTTTGTTGGTCCACAAATCAAACAGGTCATCAATGACAGACAATTTGAAGAATTTCTAGTGGGACCGGAGAAAATCACATGGAAGGCATTCAAGGAAGTTGTTGAAATTTTTCTCGGCATCTACAGAGCACTAAGCTACATGCAGCTGATTGAAAGCATGCTTTAAGCATATAAAACCATGAAATGCAGTATGCCACTAAAGGCAACACGAGTGAACCTGCAGATGCTGGAAATAATGCCCGAAACATCGTCACTACCTCCTCCCATAGTTGCTGTCTGGCCTGCTGAGTTCTGCCAGCATTTTGTGTTTTTTATTTATTTCTAGCATCTGCAGATTCACTCGTGTTGCCTTTGAATTCACTACTGCGAAGCCTCTTCCAGTGATGCCTACACTGAAGAAGTTCAGATCTTCTCTCCGACAACTCCTGATGAAGGGTTTCGGCCTGAAACGTCATCACTACCTCCTCCCATAGATGCTGTCTGGCCTGCTGAGTTCTGCCAGCATTTTGTGTTTTTTATGCCACTAAAGATTCATTTTCTGCATTCCCATTTAGACTTCTTCCCTGCAAATCTTGGTGCTGTTAGTGACAAGCATGGTGAAAGGTTTTAGCAGGATATTGCAGTCATGGAGAAAAGATACTAGGGCAACTGGAATCCATCAATGCTGGCGAATTATTGTTGGACACTTAAGTGAGAAGTCTCAGACACTGAGTACAAATGAAAATCCATTAACAAAATATTTTTAACTTAGTTGAACAATTGCAAAGCATCAGCACCATTATGCAATTAAGCACATTATATTCAATAAAAGTTAATTTGTTGTTTCTCCAAATTCCTACGTGATACAAGTAGTCTGAAATTATATTTGTGTTCATCTTCAAGCAGTCTATCATAAACAAAAAAAATTCTGAGGAAGCAACACTTTTGAAAAAATTTGTTGTCCAGTGTAATAAATGCACTTTGGATCTCTGAATTGTGAATCTTGAACAAAAGGCCTCTCAGCCATAATTAAGTCAAACATGACATGGAGTTGGTTGAATACAGTTATAAAGCGAGAAAGTGTTGAATCTGATGAGGATATCAGACATGTTTTTGTAGATTGTGGATGTTGGGTTTGGACTTAAGAGTTACACTTTCTTTGTATTTCAACAATAGTTGCGCTTGCAAAATAATAAAATCTAATCAGTATTATTTTGGGAACTAGTCCTCCAATAGATTGCCAAGTGTCCACTTTTCACTTATGAGCTTTGACAGTGGTAAATTGCTTTATTATTGTCATGTGTATCAAGATAGAGTGAAAAACCGGTCTTGCATACTGTTTATACATATCGATTCATTACAATGGTGCATTGAGGACAATAACAATGCAGATCAGTTATAGAGAAGGTGCAAGACAGGCAAACAGTAAGGTGCAAGGTAGATTGTGAGGTCAAGAGTCCATCTTATCATACTAGGGAAATATTAAATAGTCTTATGACAGTGGGGTAGAAGCTGCCCTTGAGCCCAGTGGTACATGCTTTCAAGCTTTTGCCAGGTGGGTGGGACCTTTGATTATGCTGGCTGGTTTACCAAGGCAGTGAGAGGTAGAAACAGTCCATAGAGGGGAGGCTAGTTTCTGTGTCTACAACTCACTGCAGTTTCCTGTGGTCATAGGCAGAGCAGATGCCATACCAAGCTGTGATGCATTCGGATAAGATGCTTTCTATGGTACATCGATTAAAATTGGTGAGGTCAAAGGGTACATGCCAAATGTCTTTAGCCTCCCTTAGTCTTTAGTAGAGGCATTGGTGAGCTTTCTTGGTCGATGAGTTGCAACAGGGCAGGCTATCGATGATGTTCACTCCAAAGAACTTGAAACTCTCAACCTTTTTGACCTCAGCACTGTTGACATAAACAGGAACATTTGCACTGCCTCCCCTTTCCTGAAATCAATGACTAACTCATTTGATGACACTGAAGGAAAGATTGTTGTCATGTTACTAGGCTCTCTTATCTCCTTCCCGTACTCCAACTCACTATATGTAATATGGCCCACTACAGTGTGCAAATATCTGCAAATTTGGGAGCAAAATGAGCAACCACCAGTGGTGTGAAAGCCAAACCAGATTCTGTCTTTGCCTAGCATTTATCTACATAATGTACTTAATTCACTGCAAACTACTTTTGGGCATTCTGAAAGAAATTTAAAACGTGTTAACTATATGCAATTTTTTTCCTCATCAGGAGTGCTGAATTGAGAGAAGGAGCAATAGCCCAGTTATCCTGTCTGTGTATTGAATTTGAAAAGTTTCTCCTCTCTTATGCTCATTGAATTAACTTATCAAACCATCAGACAGCATTGTCTCACTATTCTCCATACAATATTGAAATATCATTAATGCTACGTCCACACTAGACCGGATGAATCCGTAACCGAAGCCTTTTCTCTTCGTTTTGACCCTCTGTCCACACTGAAATGGCATTTTCCTCCCCTGAAAATGGAGCTTTTCTAAAACACCCTCGAGTGATAGATAGATAGATAGATACTTTATTCATCCCCATGGGGAAATTCAACTTTTTTTCCAATGTCCCATACACTTGTTGTAGCAAAACTAATTACATACAATACTTAACTCAGTAAAAAAATATGATATGCATCTAAATCACCGTCTCAAAAAGCATTAATAATAGCTTTTAAAAAGTTCTTAAGTCCTGGCGGTAGAATTGTAAAGCCTAATGGCATTGGGGAGTATTGACCTCTTCATCCTGTCTGAGGAGCATTGCATCGATAGTAACCTGTCGCTGAAACTGCTTCTCTGTCTCTGGATGGTGCTATGTAGAGGATGTTCAGAGTTATCCATAATTGACCGTAGCCTACTCAGCGCCCTTCGCTCAGCTACCGATGTTAAACTCTCCAGTACTTTGCCCACGACAGAGCCTGCCTTCCTTACCAGCTTATTAAGACGTGAGGCGTCCCTCTTGGAAACGCTGCTTGGGCAGAGCAGTGTGGACGGGGTAACCGGAGAAATCTAAAAAGGCTGTCATGATGTGCCGGAACAGATGGCGGCATTTCATTGTTTTCTTGAACACAACCCCCCCCCCCCCCACACACACACACACACACAACCTAACAATTTCAGAACAGACGGCAATGAGACTGAAATCAGAAAAGTTAGAAAAGTACTCAAAAAATACTTTGACCCATAACTTACTGAATAAATAAGTATACTCACTTTGCTCTGTTTTCTGTCCTTGCTCGTATGAAGGTGGTTTACCTATTTATGCAAGTACTTCTCTGACAATAGATGTGTAACAGCCTAATGTAACATTGTATGGAAATACAAGATAACACTGATGCAGACATGTTTTATACATTTAACAAGGGGCTTTATTAATGCAACAGAGTTAGTCAGTTTTTCAATGTTCGTCGTCAGCCGGGTCATACTGTCTGTGAATTCCCTGTCGGTTACCTCCATACGCTCCAGTATTTGTTTTTTTCAGTTTTAAGTCCTCCTACATGAGAGCCAACAGCTGTCCGTTGTTTGGCAATTTCCTTTTAAGCTTTTCTAGTCTGTAACTGCACAAACGCGCACTTTCACAGTGAGATTCGACACCAAACATGTCGCTTGTTTTCTGTAGATGTGTCCTGCGCATGCCCAGTAGGAGGAGATTCACCCAAATACCCGTTTTAATGTGGACAGAGGTATTTTCAAAAACGCTTGGTGTGGATGCCTATCGTTTTTACATGAAACTGGCGTTTTCAAAATTATCCAGTCTAGTGTGGATGTAGCCTAAGTCATGGAGTCATATGCCATGGAAACAGGCATTTTCACTCAACTGGTCCATGCTGACCAAGGTTCCCATCTAGACTAGTTTGCCTGCATTTTCTTTCCATATACCTGTCAAAGTACTTTTTAAATGTTGCTAATGTACCCACCTCAACCACTCCTTCTGGCAGGTCATTCCTTATACTGACTACCCTCTGGGTAAAAGTTTTGCCCCTCAGGTTGTTATTAAGTCTCTCCTGTCTCCCCCTCTAGTTCTTGATTCCCTAATCCAGGGAAAATGACCAAGCATTTACCCTAGCTATGCTCCTCATAATCTTATACACCTCTTTCAGATCACTCCTCTTTCTCTCACGCTCCAGTGAATAAAGCCAACCTGCTTAACCTTTCTCAATATCTCAGTCCCCCCCAAGTTCCAGCAACATCCTCATAAATCTGCTCTGCACTCTTGCCCATAAAGCTTAATGCTTTATGACTTGCATGTGAAAATCCTAACATGGCTGCACTGCCTAATCATGATTGTATAACGATAACTGCAGTTAAATGTGAGAGTGCCTTATATATTCCTCTCTCCCTCAGTATCAGAAGGAATATAAAAGAATCACAACTTAACGTGATCTACACATTTTCCAATTTTTGCAGTTATCCTATTCAACCAGCACACACAAAATGCTGGAGGAACTCAGCAGACCAGGCAGCATCTAGGAAAAGAGTACAATCGATGCTTCGGGCCAAAACCCTTCAGCAGTTCCTCCAGCATTTTGTGTGTGTTGCTCAGATTTCCAGCATCTGCAGATTTTCTCTTGTTAGTTATCCTATTCACCAGTTTCTTGGTTTTAGGCACATTTATTGGAGCTCCATGAATCCTGACTTTGCTGAAAACCAAGTTTAAGTTCGACCTGACTACTCTGATTTCTCCCTCTTCTTTTTCTTTATGTCATATTTTTCATTTTGCAATCTATTGAAAGTACATGAACATCAGTGACCACAATTCCAAAGTACATCATAAACTGTAAATGCTTGCTATCTCCTGAGACTGTGAAAAGTGCTGTAGATAATAGAAGTCATTCTTTTCGATGTTCTGCTGTTGCTGTTGTTTACCACCTTCGAACCAGCTAACATTGATCTTCTGTGGCTAAATATCTCACTCATTAAGTTAATTTATTGATTCCATCACACTCAGTACTCTCGAGAGGCCAGTTTTTGTCCATTTGCTAATTCAAAAAAAGAATGAGCATGAATTGGCAATGCCCAATTTCCATTTGATGTTGATTTTGGACCAAAATTAATGAGTAGTGCAAAATGCATTGCAGAACCTTTCCACTTCTTGTCAGCAAAATTCATTGCTTCTAATTTCCCTATCTGGGCTCGCCTCAAAGTGCTGCAGTTGCTCCTAACCACCCAGCTTGTTGAGTGGAACGACCTCAAAGAACCCGTGAATTAATTGATCTGAAACAATTGCCCATTGATCCCTCACCCTGATGGCCAGCTTTGTGTGTGGCTGCATCAGGTTGTGTGTGGATCCCAGGTACGTGGGCACCAAGTACCACTATGTGCCCAGGTTCTACCTGTTGCCCTGGCTACGAAGGATGGGTCTGGCCCCTTTCCCGCGCAACACCCCTGTCAGCGGGTCGTTGCCGCCATACTTGTCCTTCGTAGGAAAGTTCTTCCAGGTCAACGCCTTTGACCACAGGGCCATCAGGCAGTGGTCAGCACATAAGGTCCTGCAGGCACTGCAGGAGAAGGACGTGATGGACACAGTGGGGTGGTTGCCTGAGCAGACTGTCCAGTTCATCTGGCAGAATGCCTCATTGCTAGACCTCACCAACAGGCATCAAGACCTCGCCTGGCTGGCGGTGAGAGGGGCCCTCCCAGTCCGATCCCTCCTGTACGCCCGGAACGTCGTCTCCACACCCCTCTGCCCACGGGAGGACTGCAATGAGGCAGAGTCGGTGACCCACCTCTTTGCACCCTGCGGGTTCGCGGAGAAGGTGTGGAGGAGGATGGAAGGGGCTGTGTCGAGATTCATCCCCAGCATCTGCGTAACAGAGGACTCTCTGATCTACGGGCTGTTCCCGGGGACTGCTGGCAGATCATCAACTCGGTCAAAGACGCTCTTTGGTCGGCCCAAAACTTGATGGTCTACCAGCACATGGAGATGTCCGTGGGGGAACGCTGCCGACTGGCACACTCTCAGCTGCAGGAGTACGTGCTGAGGGACACACTGAAACTTGGTGCAGTCACCGCAAGGGCCCGGTGGGGAAGGACCACACTCTAGGGTTCTTCTCCCATGGGAGTGGGAGGGGTCGGGTGGTGGGGAGTATACCCCTCAACAATGGTGTGTAAAGATGAAACAACAGAGTACCACCTGAGTGGCTGAAAGTGTGGAAATGTATAAAATATAGTGGAAATGTCTGTATAGGATTGAGAATCATTGAATGGTTTATTGTACATAATTTTATTTTTGAATGAAGTATATTTTGTTAAAAAAATTGCCCATCTATTTGTGGACTGTTCATTTGCAAAGAAGGTCTGGAAAATAAAGCAAAGGTTTTCATCAGGTTTCATCCAGAGCAGCTCTCTGATCCTGGGCTGTTCCTGGGGTTACACGCAGAGACAGACATCAGGTACTGCTGGAAGGTCGTCAACTTAGTGAAAGACACACTTTAGTCTGCCCGAAGCTTGTTGCTCTTCCCATATAAGTAAGTGTCCATAATGGAATGCTACCAAGTGGCATATTCCAAGATGCAGGAGAACATGCTGAGGGATACACTGAAGCTCCATGAAGCCAATGCAGAGTCTTCAATGGGAAGGACTGCAGGCTACAGTCTGAATAAAGTTTATGGCTAATATGAAAGGACACAGTTTTAAGGTGCTTGGATCTAGATACAGAGATGTCAGGTAAGTTTTTTATGCAGAGAGTGGCGAGTGCATGGAATGGTGGAGGCAGATACGATAGGGTCTTTTAAGAGACTCCTGGATAGGTACATGGAGCCTAGAAAAATAGAGGGCTATGGGTAACCCTGGGTAATTTCTAAAGTAAGTACATGTTTGGCACAGCATTGTGGGTCTAGGGCCTGTATTGTGCTGTAGGTTTTCTATGTTTCTACGGTCCTGCTGTAAGTGGACACTGAGTGGTTGTAACTGCATAACAGCCCTGCTAACATTTATAGGGTGTCTTGTTCAGAGGCTACATAATTGCCATTGGTGCTTTGTACAATGAATCTAAATAAATACATGTGGTGATTGTATTGTACTTCATGTGTATATTTTTAAGAATGAAGTTTATGTTTGAAATTAAAAATTCTGCATTCCATCATCCAATTAATTAAACTTTATGTTTAATCTTAAAACTTAAACTACATCTATTTGAACAGCATCTAATCAAAGATCGTGAGCGAGAGAAGCGGTGACTCATACAAGTCTGCAAGTGTACTTCAAAAAGCAGCACTTTGCGGGAGTTTTGGTGTTTGAACAGCAGCCAATCAGAGATTGGGGTTAATTAGCAAGGGCAAATAAAAACAAGACAGGTGCAAGCGGAGTGGCCTTTGTTAGAATGGACAGTGTTAGAGTGGGGTTTTGATAGTTTTCCTCTTCAAGACTTCAGCAAGGAAAAGCTTGAGTGAGAAAAAGTGAAGAGCTGTCAGGAGTTTTTTTTTCCAGTTTATTTATTGTTTCTTTCTTTATAATTGTATGGTTAAAGCAGTAGGGATGCCAGGAAGGATTTTGAATGCTCACCTTGTGGGATTTGGGAAGACAGTGAAACATCCAGTGTCCCTGACGACTACATCTGCAAGAAGTGCATTCAGCTGCAGCTTCTAACACGCCAGGTTAAAGAGTCGGAGCTAGAACTGGATGAACTTTGGATCATTCCAGAGACTGAGAGGTTGATAGATAGGATATAAGGAGAGGTACTGTAGTTACACCCAAGATGCAGGACACAGGAAGTTGGATGACAGACTAGAAGGGGAAAGGGGTTAAACAGCTAGTGCAGAGTACCCCCCCTCAGCAACAGGTATGGGATACTGTTTTAGGGATGACCAAGCAGGTAAAGTCACAGAGGTCAGGTCTGCCACTGAGTCTGGCTCTGTGACTCAGAACAGAAGGGGGGAGAAGAGGCACACTGTGGTAACAGGGCATTCGTTAGTTAGGGGAACAGAAAGGAGGTTCTGTGGACAAGAACGAGGTTCCCAGATGGAATGTTGCCTTCCAGGTGCCAGGGTCAGGAACATCTCGGATCGAGTCCTCAGCATTCTTAAGCAGGAGGGTAAACAGCCAAAGGTCATGGTCCACATCGGTAACAATGACTTAGGCTGGAAGATGGATGAGGTTCTGCAAACTGAGTTCAGGGAGTTAGCTGCTAAGTTAAAGGGCAGGATTTCCAGAGTTGTGATCTCAGGATTTCTACCCGTGCCACGTGCTAGTGAGCCCAGAAATAGGAAGATCATACAGTTTAACACATGTCAAAGGAGTTGGTTTTGGAGGGAGGGTGTCAGAGTTTTGGATCATTGGACTCTCTTTCAGGGAAGGTGGGACCTGTACAGAAGTGATGGTTTCAGCCTAAACTGGAAGGGAACTAATATACTAATATCCTAGTGGGAAGGTTTGCTAGTACTGCATGGGTTGGGGGGGGGGGGGGGGAGGTGTTTAATCTAGAGTTGCAGGGGGATGGGAACCAGAATGCCAGAACAGATGGAGAAGAGGTTGTGGAGATAGATATTGTTAAGACCTCAGACAAAGTCAGGAATCAAAAGGTTGAACACGGTGTGGCGAGTGTCCTGAGCTGCCTATATTTGATTAAATATCATAGGAAAGGCAGATGAGCTCAGACATGGATCAGCACATGGAATTATGATGTTGTAGCCATTAGCAAAACTTGGTTGCAGGAGGAGCAGCACTGGCAGCTCAATATTCCGGGGTTTTGTTGTTTTAGGCATGATAGAGTGGGAGGCATTAAAGGGGGAGGGATGGCATTACTAGTCAGGGAAAATGTCATGATAGTGCTCAGTCAGGACAGACTGGAGAGCTCATCTAGTGAAGCTCTATTGGGGAAACTGAGGAATAAGAAAGGTATGACCACATTAATGGGATTATATTATAGACCACCCAGCAGTCCACAGGATTTAGAAGAAATAATTTGCGGAGAGATCGCAGAGTGTTGCAAGAAACATCAGGTTGTGATGGTAGGTGATATTAACTTTTCACATATTGGCTGTGACTCTCATACTATGAAAGGACTAGGTGGGATAGAGTTTATCAAATGTGCTCAGGAAAGTTTATTTAATACATAGAAGTCCCAACAAGAGACAGTGTGTGATGCTTGATCTGCTATTACAGAATGAGGCATCCGTGATCATTGAAAGCTAAATCAGAATCAGGTTTATACTGTGTTTGGTGCTCCCAGTGTGGCCTCCTGTATATTGGTGAGACCCATCGTAGATTGGGAGACCGCTTCGCCAAGCATGTCCACCAGAAGAAATGGGATCTCCCAGTGGCCACCCATTTTAATTCCACTTCCCATTCCCATTCCGACACGTCTATCCATGACCTCCTCCACTGTCGTGATGAGGCCACACTTAGACTGGAGGAACAACACCTTATATTCCGTTTGGGTAGCCTCCAACCCGATGGCATGAACATTGATTTCTCAAACTTCTGGTAATGCCCCCCTTCCCCATTTTAAATCCCCTTTTCCCTCTGTCACTTTATCTCCTGCCTACCCATTGCCTCCTTCTGGTGCTTCTCCGCCCCTTTTTCTTTCTTCCATAGCCTTCTGTCTATTTCACCAATTTACTTCCCATCTCTGAACTTCATCTCCTCCCCTTCAGGTTTCACCTATGTCCATGAGGGAGGTGATAGGCAGCTGGAGGAGGAGGCAGAGTGAAAGTGGGATGGTGGAAGGGACAGGGAGGGAATTACCGGAAGTTGGAGTATTCAATGTTCATGCCAAGGGGCTGGAGACGCCCGAAACGTTGACTGCTCGTTTCCACAGATGCTGCCCGACCTGCTGAGTTCATCCAGCATGTTGTGCGTGTTGCTTTGACCCCAGCATCTGCAGAGTATTTTCTGTTCACCTATCACCTTGTGTTTCTCTCTCCACTCCCCCCCCCCCCCCCCAACCTTTTAATTCTACTCCTCAGCTTTTTTTCTCCAGTCCTGCCCAAGGGGTTTCGGCCCGAAACATCGACTGTTTACTCTTTTCATAGATGCTGCATGTCCTGCTGAGTTCCTGCAGCATTTTGTGTGTGTTGCTCAGGTTTAATATCACTGGCATATGTCGTGAGATTTGTTGCTTTGTGGCAGCAGTACATTGAAATATATAATAAAAGAGAGAAAACTGAATTACAGTAAGTATATATAATTAAATTAAATAAGCACATAATGAAAATGCATACACTACTGTGCAAAAATTTTAGGCACTTAAACCTAGGGTACCTAAGACTTGTGCATAGTACTGTAGTAATTTTATGTACTGCTACCGCAACAAAAAACAGATTTCATGACACATGTGAGAGGTGATAAACCTGATTCTGATCCGGGTCTCTATTGTGGACCGAGAGTGGGAAGGGGGCAGGGAGAAGGAATCGTGGTTAGGAAAAGGGGAAGGGAGAGGGGAGGGAGCAGAAAGCACCAGAGAGACATTCTGTAATGATCAATAAACCAATTGTTTGGAATCAAATGAATTTCCCTGGTGTCTCAGGGCTGGGATGTGTCTGTACCCACGCCATCCCCTGCCTAGCACTCCTCGGCTACCTGTCTCACACCCCTCCCGTGATACTCAGTCCTCGCCATTCCCAACATCCTTTGCTCCTGCCAGATTTACAAACTCGGTCTCTGCTTCATGTTGACAAATACAGTATTGTGCAAAACTCAAAGGCACTCTAGCTATATATACTGTATGTGCCTAAGACTTTTGCACAATACTGTATGTAAATTAAATAAATAAATAGTACAAAAAAGGGGGGGGGAATGTGAGGTTGTGTACATGGGTTCATTGTCCATCATAAATCTGATAGCGGAGGGGAAGATGCTTTTCCTGAAATGTTGAGTGTGTGTCTTCAGGCTCCTGCATCTCCTCCTTGATAATAGCAATGAGAAGAGGGCATGTCCTAGTTAATAGGAGGGGTGGGGGTCCCTAATGATGGATGCAGCCTTTTTGAGGCATTGCCTTTTGAATTTGTCCTCAAAGCTGGTGAACCCATGAAGTCCTTTTGACAGCAAGTACATAGTACAATTACTGTTGTTAGCCACTTGTTGAGTAAATGACTCAACCTCCAGAGATCTGACAGCAAATTGTAAAATTACATTTATATGCATCATGCAAACTGCTCTTACATCTCAATCTATAAATGAAGCTTGCTTAGAAGGAAGATTCTAGTGTTTTTAAACAGAATTATTAGCCCTTGCTTTCCCATTGGGCTAGATGGAACTGAGGCTGGAAAGCGAATAAGGTAGATGCCAAAAGGAGACTACAGTTCTCTTAAATTCTACTTTGCTGATATTTTTATTGATAATCAAGGAATGTTATTGAAGCAGCCAATTGCAATTTTGAACAAGAGAAAATTTGCATATGCTGGAAATCGAAGCAACACACACTCAGCAGGTCAGGCAGTGTCTATGGAAAAGTGTAAGCAGTCAATGTTTCAGGCCGAGACCCTTCATCAGGACTGTGCACTCTTTTCCATAGATGTTGCTGAGTTTCTCCAGCGTTCTGTGTGTGTTGCAATCTTGTTTCATTCTTAATCCCCTTTTTCGATAACATACAGTATTTTCACTGACCGTTGCAGAGAGCAAGAGTGTGAAGATTGAGAGGATTTCTCGTTTCAGCCCCAAGAAATGCCACAGGGTAATGTCCTGAGTCCAACCATCTTCAGCTGCTTGATCTATAGTCTGAGGAGGTTTGTTAATGACTGCACCATGTTCAATTCCATTCACAACTGCCTTCCCTCCATGTACAAAGGATGAAAGGCGTGCAGTGGAGCACTTTCTCTCCACGTACCTGGGTGAGTGCAGCAAGAGGCTCAACACCAACCAGGACAAAGCAGCTGCTTGATTGGCACCCACTCACCATTTTAATGTTCATCCCCTCCCCAGCAGGGTGGATGGAATGTCAAGTCAAGTCAAGTCACTTTTATTGTCATTTCAACCATAACTGCTGGTACAGTACACAGTAAAAACGAGATGTTTTTCAGGACCATGGTGCTACATGACACAGTACAAAAACTAGACAGAACTACGTAAAAAAAAACACAGAAAAAACTACACTAGACTACAGACCTACCCAGGACTGCGTAAAGTGCACAAAAACAGTGCAGGCATTACAATAAGTAATAAACAGGTCAATAGGGCAAGGTGTCAGTCCAGGCTTCGGGTATTGAGGAGTCTGATAGCTTGGGGGAAGAAACTGTTACATAGTCTGGTGGTGAGAGCCCGAATGCTTCGGAGCCTTTTCCCAGATGGCAGGAGGGATAAGAGTTTTATGAGGGGTGCATGTGGTCCTTCATAATGCTATTTCCTTTGCGGATGCAGCGTGTAGTGTAAATGTCCATGATGGTGGGAAGAGAGACCCCGATGATCTTCTCAGCTGACCTCACTATCCGCTGCAGGGTCTTGCGATCTGAGATGGTGCAATTTCCGAACCAGGCAGTGATGCAGCTGCTCGGGATGCTCTCAATACAACCCCTGTAGAATGTGATGAGGATGGGGGGTGGGAGACGGACTTTCCGCAGCCTTCGCAGAAAATAGAGACGCTGCTGGGCTTTCTTTGCTACGGGGCTGGTGTTGAGGGATCAGGTGAGATTCTCCGCCAGGTGAACACCAAGAAATTTGGTGCTCTTAACAATCTCTACTGAGGAGCCGTCGATGTTCAGTGGAGAGTGGTCGCTCCGTGGCTGCAGAATTCACAGAATTCAATGCTATTACTCAACTAAGTTTAGGACGAGGAGGAGGATTCATTAATATGTCCCTGAACAGATTTGACCGCTCAGTTAGATTGCGGCTACTCCAGCAACGCCTCCCAAGCCTACTACAATGTCTCTCACCAAGGACAAGGACTGCCACCACTTTCACATAATTCTGAATTGGAAATATGTTGCTAATCCTTCATTGTCTAATTCCTAGAACTTCCTTCCCAACAATACTTCACCAGAAGGATGTTCAAGAAGACAATTCACCACCTCATTGTCAAGGGTAATTAGGGATGGGCAATGCACGCTGGCCATGCCAACACTGTCTGCATTATAACCATTGGATTTTTTAAACTTTTGATGCCAACTAGTCTATTGTTACTGACTGTCTGTATGGAACTGATGAGTTCTCAGGGAAAGCACCTTATGAGGGTGTACCATAGTCAGAAGTGATTTTATTGTGGGCATGCTATGTTGGTGCCAGAATATTTGGCGACACTTGTGGGCTGCCACTTGGGTGTGCTGGTTGTTAATGCAAACAATACATTTCACTGTATGTTTCAATGTGCATGTGATAAATAAAAAAAACTGAATCAGAAAGGACAGTTGAGGGGCAAGCCAAGAGGAGAAAAAGCAGAGGTACTCAAAGGATATTAATGGTTTTATCAGTTAATTTGTAATTGTGAAATAAATTCATCGCACTCTGGAGGTCAGTAGCTCCCTTAAACCAGTTCCTCAGACATTGCTCTCAGCGCTACTACCATCAAAACAAGAATATTTTACAGACTTACAGAAAATACTTCACAGGACTTTAGAGAGGAAAGTCACAATCATTTTCTGTGTTTGTGGGGAGTTCAATTCACATAGTCAATGGAATTCTCAAAATTCACTTTAAACATTTACAAATGACTCATTATTTCTATGCAATGTAACAATTTTACCATGAAAATCACCCTCAAAGCATGAAAGTGGCAACTTTAGTAATATCTCAGTCAAAAATGACTGGGTGAGGTTGAGGTCAGGACAAGGTCACGGTTCCTAATGCTGCTTTTATATTGCTGTAATACACCCCAAGGGTCCCACTACTATGGAATCTGCCCTGTTTACGTTACAGGGCAAATTCCAGGACAACAGGCAAACAATTGTTAAAGCTTCTGCTCTCAACTTTGTTTGCTAGTTACCAGCCCTTGTTGGTAATAGGGAGGGATGCACAATGGTGGGAAGAATACTCAGTCCACAATAAATAGAAGGCTCTGTCTTTGTCTCCAGGGACAGTATTTATATCTCCACCATATGTTCTCCTGTCCTCAAATAATATCTAACATGATGACAAGATAACTCACATCTAGAGGGTTCTGAGTCTGGGTATGCTAAGGCCAGAGGTCACAGTACAAACCATCATGGCCACCATGATAGTGTAGTGGTTAGTGCAACGCTATCTCAACTCAGGCATTGGAGTTCAATTCTGGCATCCTCTGTAAGCAAGATTGTACGTTCCTTCCCATTTGTGTGTTTCCTCCAACTGTCCAAAGACTTACTGGTTAATAGGTTATTTTGCCATTGTAAATTGTCCTGTAATTGCACTAGGGTTAAATCGGTTGGTTAATGGGTGGAAGGGCCTGCTCCACACTGTATCTCTAAATAAATGAATAAATCTGAACTTGCTGGTCTTAAATGCAAGAAAGCTTATAAATTTCACATTACCTTAAAAAAGGAAGCCTTTGAAAAGCAGATCTGATGATCCGGTTGACAAACACAAACCAGGGAGATCACAGGTTCGATATCTGGTCTGTACAAGTTTGTTATCACAGCCAGAGTTATCTTTTGTGTCACTTGGTGAGGAAGGAAAGGAAAACCTTGTTGCTTAAGGTTGTGTAGTAATGACCCATGTCAGAAAGTGAACTGTTGAGATATCTGGTCTTGAATAAGAGCAAAAAATAAGCTCTTAGTAATGTCCAGTCAGAGAAATAGGAACATAAAGATCAGCAGACAGAAAAAGATCAAAGTCCGTCCAGTTCTCCTCCTGAGGTCACACGGTCTAACATTAATTGAGCTGTTGACTAATCATTGCAATCTGTCTTTCTCCGTTCATCTGCAACTAAAGCACATTTGACAAAGGCAAACACCGAGAGATGGACACCTCAGGAAATCACAGATCCAAGTCACCTGCTCTTTTCAAACCTTTTTAAAATTTTGCATTTATCACGTCACAAATTAAACTCATCACAGACTGTGTCCCAGGAAATTATAGAACATAGAACAATACAGCAAAGTACAGGCTCTCCAGCCCATGATGTTTACCAACCTTTTATCCTTCTCTGAGATCAATTTAACCTTTCATGCATAGCTTTCAATTTTTCTGCCATCTACGTGCCTCTCTAACAGTCTCTTAAGTGTCCTTAATGTATCTACCTTTATCACTACCATTGACAATATGCTTTACACACCCATTACTTTCATATTAGCCATTTCTGCCCTGGGAAAAAGGCACTGGCTGTCCACTCTATCGATGCCTCTTATCATCTTATACACTTTGATGAAGTCATCTCTTATCCTCCTTCACTCCAAAGAGAAAAGCCCTAGCTTGCTCAACCTATCCTCACAAGGCATGCTCTCTATTCCAGGCAGCATTCTGGTAAATCTCCTGTGCACCCTCTCTAAAGCTTCCACACCCTTCCTATAATGAGGTGACCACCGGAACAGAACACAATACTCCCAAGTGTGGTCTGGCCAGAGTTTTATATTGAACTACGGCTATTGAACTCAATCCCCCCAAAAAATGAAGGCCAACACACTATACGTCTTCTTACCCATGCTATCAACTTGCACAGGGAACTTCTATAGTTGTACCGTGGAGAGCATTCTGACAGGCTGCATCACTGTCTGGTATGGAGGGGTTACTACACAGGACTGAAAGAAGCTGCAGAGGATTGTAAATCTAGTCAGCTCCATCTTGGGTACTAGCCTACAAAGTACCCAGGACATCTTTAGGGAGCAAACACGAGCAAATCTGCAGATGCTGGAAACTCAAGCAACACACACAAAATGCTGGTGGAACGCAGCACACTCAGGTTGAAGGAATAACACCTTATACACACTCAGGTTGGAGGAACAACACCTTATATACCATCTGGGTAGCCTCCAAACTGATGGCATGAACATTGACTTCTCTAACTTCCGTTAATGCCCCTCCTCCCCTTCTTACCCCATCCTGATTTATTTATTTTCCCCCTCCTTTTTTTCCCCTCTCTCTGCCCATCACTCTTTGCCTGTTCTCTATCTTCCTCTGGAGCTCCCCTCCCCCTTTCTTTCTCCCTCGGCCTCCCGTCCCATGATCCTTTCCCTTCTCCAGCTCCGTATCACTTTTGCCAATCACTTTTCCAGCTCTCAGCTTCACCCCATCCCCTCTGGTCTTCCCCTATCATTTCGCATTTCCCCGTCCCCCTCCTACTTTCAAATCTCTTACTATCTTTTCTTTCAGTTAGTCCTGACGAAGGGTCTCGGCCCGAAACGTCGACGGCGCTTCTCCCTATAGATGCTGCCTGGCCTGCTGCGTTCCACCAGCATTTTGTGTGTGTTCCATCTTCAGGGAGTGGTGTCTCAGAAAGGCAGTGTCCATTATTAAGGACCCCCAGCACCCAGAGCATGCCCTTTTCTCACTGTTACCATCAAGTAGGAGGTACAGAAGCCTGAAGGCACACACTCAGCGATTCAGGAACAGCTTCTTCCCCTCTGCCATCCAATTCCTAAATGGACATTGAACCCTTGGACACTACCTCACTTTTTTTTAATATACAGTATTTTTGTTTTTCAACATTTTAAAAATCTATTTAAAAAATTTCTTTCTTTCTATTAATCCACTGGGTAAAGGTTTAATATCACTTATTTGTGATAAATTAGCATTCTTACGGCGTGCCCCTGTGGATAAAATTAGAATGGCTTGGGAGCATGATTTAAATATCTCTTTATCTGATGGGATTTGGGACTCGATTCTCAAATCGGTTAATTCAACCTCTCTTTGTGCTCGCCATTGCCTTTTACAGTTTAAGATTGTTCACAGAGCCCATATGTCTAAATCTAAATTATCTCGATTTTACCCTAATATTAGTCCTCTTTGTGATAAATGCAAAAGGGGCGAGGCTTCTCTTATTCATATGTATTGGTCCTGTCCTAGCTTAGAGAAATTTTGGAAAGATGCTTTTATAACTTTATCCTGTATTCTGAATCACCACTTAGAACCTAACCCTTTAATTGCTCTGTTTGGTTTTTTGGGTGAGACAGATATATGTTTGAGTTCGACTAAGTGTCGAATATTATCTTTTGCTTCTTTCCTGGCTAGATGTCTAATCCTCCTTAGATGGAGAGATGTTGCCCCGCCCACGCATGCTCAATGGCTTAATGATATTATGTCCTGTTTAGACCTTGAAAAAATTCATTATTCAATTCTTAATTCGGATATAAAGTTTCATAAGGTCTGGGGACCTTTTATTGAGTACTTTCATAACCTTCCTCTTAATTAAGGTTTTTTTTCCAGTCCCTTACTTTCAGCTCTTTTTTTTGGTAGTAGGCATTATTATCTTCTGTTTTCAAGTGTATTTACAGTTTTGGGGGTTTGAATGTCCTGATTTATATTCTCTATATTGTGTCGTGGTTGGTCTGGAGTTTTTTTTGTTGTGGGGCTTGGGGAGGATACTAACTTTACATGACTTCAATTTGGGTGCTTTCTCAATTATCTTTTTTGTATTATATTATTATTGTATGTTTATTTTTGTACTGTATTTTTTTATTCTGGTTTGGGTTTTTAAAAATTTGTAGTGTTGTAGAAAATGCAAAAAAAAATTTAAATCTATTCAATATACATAATTGATTTACTTGTTTATTATGTTTTATTTTATTTATTGTTATTAATTTTTCTCTCTGCTAGATTATGTATTGCATTGAACTGCTGCTGCTAAGTTAACAAATCTCACATCACATGCCGGTGATAATAAACCTGATTCTGATTCTATGGATGTGGACCCCAAGATCCCTCTGATCCTCCACACTGTTAAGGGTCCTGCCATTAACCCTGTACTCTGCCTTCAAGTTCGAACTTCCAAAGTGAATCACTTCACACTTTTCCAGATGAAACTCCATCTGCCACCTTGGACAAAGGAATAACATCATCCGGTACTAGACCTGTGGCCAGTGAGGTTGCCAAAGGAGCAGATTCAGATTCAGAATTGCAGAACAATCTCTTCTTTCATTCATTGAAAATAACATTGTTATTGGAAATAATATCTCTACCTCACTGATAATCAGCATTGGCGCACCTCAGGGGTGTGTGCTTAGCCCACTGCTCTACTCTCTCTATACCCATGATCGTGTGGCTAGGCACAGCTCAAATACCATCTATAAATTTGCTAATGATACAACTATTGTTGGCAGAATATCAATGGTGATGAGAGGGTGTACAAGAGCAAGATAGATCAGCTGTGATGGGCGTGGAATGGCTGCCGACAACGGTGGTGGAGGCGGATACGATAGGGTCTTTTAAGAGACTTTTGGATAGGTACATGGAGCTTAGAAAAATAGAGGGCTATGGGTAAGCCTAGTAATTTCTAAGGTAGAGACATGTTCGGCACAACTTTGTGGGCCGAAGGGCCTGTATTGTGCTGTAGGTTTTCTATGTTTCTATGTTAGCTCAACTACAGTAAGACCAAAGAATTGATTTTGACTGTCAGGAAGGAAAAGCCCAAGGGAATTTCATCAGGGATCAGAAGTGGAAAGTGTGACTAGTTTCAAGTTCTAGGGTGTCAATATCACTAAGGATCAATGCTGGGCCTAACACATCAATGCAGTTACAAAGAAGACACAATAGTGGCTGTATTTCCCTATTTCCTGGAGCCTGAAGGAACACACTCAGTGATTCAGGAATAGCTTATTTCCCTCTGCCATATGATTTCTGAATCAACATTGAACCCATGAACCTCACTACATTTTTTCTTTCTTTTTGAACTACTTATTTAATTTATCTTTTTTAATATATACATACTTTTTACTGTAATTTACAGTTTTTATTATTATGTATTGCAATGTACTGCTGGTGCATAACAACAAAGTTCATAACATGTGCCAGCGATGTTAAACCTGATTCTGATTTAGTTACCCATAGGACCCAGTGCATATCCCGTTTGGCCCTGTTTGGTATCATTCTGGAGTTATGGATAGCATAATAATAAATTAACTAAAATGAGGACCAGTCTTCAGGAAGTAAAACATGTAAACAATTTAACTTCCAACTGGTATTTTGTGCCCAGTGAGTGGATTCTGATTCTGTCCCATTGAAAGACAAAAGGTGAATGTTCTTGCTATTAGCACATTGTTAAAGGTGAATTCCTGCTGCTTTAAGGACAGATCTGTTTTGCCTCTTATCCTTCTGGTTAGTTGTATATTCATGGTGCCATTGCTCAACAGTGTAACAAAAGGGTGTCTGGACTTTGTACACAGAAGCTTTTGGAGCAGAAACCAGTGTTGAATATTCAAAGTGGTTCTGCTAGATGGAATGTGCTGCCACTGTAAATCTGTGAATGCAACTATAGTCAGATTGTTAAAGTTAAGTAGGTGATTATAGCAATTGAAATGGTATTTAATTTTTTATTCTTATCTTTGTATTAGGCCAGAAGACATAGGAGCAGAATTAGGCCATTCAGCCAATCAAGTCTAGTCCGCCATTCCCGCATGGCTGACCCCAGATCCCACTCAGCCTCATACACCTGCCTTCTCACCATATCCTTTAATGCCCTGACCAATCAGGAAACAATCAACATCCGTCTTAAATATACCCATGGACTTGGCATCATTGAAAGGTTGAAGATGGCACCAAGCTGTGGACTCCATTGAGGTTGTGCTCCTGCTTTAGTTGTTTAGTGGGTATGCTTGGGGACAGAGAGGAGAGTTAGGGATCAGGTCAGGGTTTAAGGACCCACTCCACTCTTGAAGAAAGGAGGGAGACAAAAGGCAGGAAGTTAGCCTGACTTCAGTTGTTGGAGGCCATTATTATGGATAAAGTTTTGAGGTCCTTGGAGGCACTTTGCAGGTTGAGTCAAATGCAATGTTAGCCTTCATTTCAAGAGGACTATAATATTATAGCAAGCATATGACGCTGGGGCTTTATAAGGTATTGATCAGACTGCACTTAGAGTATTGTGAGCAGCTTGGGTGCCTTATCTAAGAAAAGATGTGCTGGCATTGGAGAGAGTCCAGAGAAGGTTCACAAGATTGATTCAGGGAGTGAAAGGCATAACTTATAAGAAGTGTTTGATGGCTGTGGGCCTGTACTCACTGGACTTTAAAAGAATAAGGGGAATATCATTATCAAATATTCAAAGGCCTAGATAGAGCAGATGTGGAGCTGATGTTTCTTATAGAGGGGGAATCTAAATCCAAAGGGCACAATCTCAGAATAGAGGGGTGTCCCTTCAGAACAGACATGAGGAGGAATTTCTTTAGTCAGAGGGTGGTGAATCTGTGGAATTCATTCCCACAGACGGCTGTGGAGGTAAAGTCATTAGGCATATTTAAAGAGGTTGATAGGTTCTTTATTAGTAAGGGTGTCAAAGGTTATAGGGAGAAGGTGAATGGGGTTGAGGGGGGATAATAAATCAGCCATGATGGAGTGATGAAGCCATTTGGAGGGCCAAATGGCTTAATTCTGCTCCTATGTTGTATGGTCTTAAAAAGTTCAAAGTAAATATTATTATGAAAGTACATATATGTCAGCATATACAACCCTGAGATTAATTTTCTTGTGGGCATACTCAACAAATCTGTGGAATAATAACCAATATAGAATCAATGAAAGACTGCACAACTAGTACAAACGTACATTCAGCCAGAGTGCAGAAGACAACAAAACTGTGCAAGTACAAAAATAAGAAATAATAATCAATCAATAAGCAATAAATATTGAAAACATGAGATAACAAGTCCTTGAAAGTGAGTCCATGGGTTGTGGGAATATTTCAATGATGGGGCAAGTGAGGTTGTATGAAGTTATCCCCTTTGTTTCAAGACCCTGATGGTTGAGGGGTAATAACTGTTCCTGAACCTGGTGGTGTGAGTCCTGAGGCTTCTTTACCTTCTTCCTGATGGCAGCAGTGAGAAGAGAGCATCGCCTGGGTGGTGGGAGTCCCTGATGATGGATGATGCTGCTTTCCTGTGACAGTGTTCCATGTAGATGTGCTCAATGGTTAAAAAGGCTTCACCTATGATTTAATGTGGGGGAATTAGAGGACAGACTGGAGTCTTAAGTCTCTATTCCATGTTCAAAGTCCAGTGACATGGACATTGGCTGGATGTCAGGCTGGCAGACCAGTGTGGGTAAAGGCTAGTGGCTCCCCAGGTTTAGCAAGTTGCTGGTGGGTACCGGAGCTGGAGTTCCATGTGGGCAGGAGGAATGAGGCCTGATGACCCTCTTGGGTTTGCGAATCAGTAAGACTGGAGCTTAAGAGCTAGTGTTCGGGCCCAAGGGTCAAGTTTGAAGTTCAGTCATCGAGGCTGGCTGCCAGAGCTGGGCTTGCGAATCTCTGTGAGTCCACTGAGGTAGTCAAAGTGTCCGAGTCCGCTGGAAGCAGAAGAAGATGGTGTGTGCATGGTTAGGAGGGAAGTACAAGGCTTGTTTTTGCTGTTGTTGTTTTGTTCCTTGTGTATTGTGTTGTTCTGCTGAGCATTGTGGGTATGTTGTGTCAGCACTGGAATGTGTGGTGACACTTGCAGGCTGCCTCCAACACCTCCTTATACCTCCTTGGTTGTTAATGCAAATGACGCATTTCACTGTATGTTTTGATGGAAAGAATCAGGTTTATTATCACCGGCACGTGACGTGAAATTTGTTAACTTAGCAGCAGCAGTTCAAGGCAATACATAATCTAGCAGAAAATAAATAAATTACCGTATACATATATTGAATAGATTTTTAAAAATGTGCAAAAAACAGAAATACTGTATATTAAAAAAAGTGAGGTAGTGTCCACGGATTCAATGTCCATTTAGGGATCGGATGGCAGAGAGGAAGAAGCTGTTCCTGAATCGCTGAGTGTGTGCCTTCAGGCTTCTGTACCTCCTACCTGATGGTAACAGTGAGAAAAGGGCATGTCCTGGGTGCTGGGGGTCCTTAATAATGGACGCTGCCTTTCTGAGACACCACTCTCTAAAGATGTCTTGGGTACTTTGTAGGCTAGTGTCCAAGATGGAGCTGACTAGATTTACAGCTTCTTTTGGTCCTGTGCAGTAGTCCCTCCATACCAGACAGTGATACAGCCTGTCAGAATGCTCTCTATGGTACAACTATAAAAGTTTTTGAGTATATTCGTTGAAATACCAAATCTTTTCAAACTCCTAATGAAGTATAGTCGCCGTCTTGCCTTCTTTATAAGTACATCGATATGTTGGGACCAGGTTAGATCCTCAGAGATCTTGACACCCAGGAACTTGAAACTGCTCACTCTCTCCACTTCTGATCCCTCTATGAGGATTGGTATGTGCTCCTTCGTCTTACCCTTCCTGAAGTCCACAATCAGCTCTTTCATCTTACTGACGTTGAGTGCCAAGTTGTTTCTGCGACACCACTCCACTAGTTGGCATATCTCACGCCCCTTCATCATTACCTGAGATTCTACCAACAATGGTTGTATCATCAGCAAATTTATAGATGGTATTTGAGCTATGCCTAGCCACGCAGTCATGGGTATAGAGAGAGTAGAGCAGTGGGGTAAGCACACACCCCTGAGGTGCGCCAGTGTTGATCGTCAGCGAGGAGGAGATGTTATCACCAATCCACACAGACTGTGGTCTTCCGGTTAGGAAGTTGAGGATCCAATTGCAGAGGGAGGTACAGAGGCCTAGATTCTGCAACTTCTCAATCAGGATTGTGAGAATGATGGTATTAAATGCTGAGCTATAGTCGATGAACAGCATCCTGACATGATAATGCAATGACATGTACATGATGAATAAATCTGAATCTAGAAACTTGAAATTTAAAACATTGGGTCAGGAGAGTGAGATTCTCTTGGTTTCTCTTGGTCTCTCTCCTGAAGGTTCACTGGATGATTAAAGACTTTTATGTTTCCCAGTTACTACTTCTGTGTGGCTCAGTTTTGGTCAGTCACAACAGGCCTTGGAGATTATCTATCCGAATGTTTTTCAAAAGTTCGAGCACATTCTCTTTTTTAACAGCAACATGTTCTAGCATATCATCATGTTTTACGCTGTCCTCACTAACGTGAGATCCTGATGAAGGGTCTCAACCCAAAACATCAACTGTTTATTCATTTCCATAGACACTGCCTGGCCTGCTGAGTTCCTCCAGCATTTTGTGTGTTGCCTTGGATTTCCAGCATCTGCAGACTGTCTTGAGTTTGTCATTAAACTCCCTACCTTTTTCAACCCCAGATACATGTTTCCTCTTTTACCTCTGTTCTATCCTACCCTCACTCTAGTCATCCTCCTGTCTCCACATATGTGTAGAACACTTTGGGGTTTTTAATTTTACTCACCGAGGCCTTCTTGTGTCTCCTCCTAAGTCTCTTAAGTGCTGAAAGAAATTATTTCAGGAAGAAATCATCCAAGTTTGCAGTTGTATGACTCCCCAACACATTCTGTGTCCACTGTCTCCCCAGGGTGGTCTGACGAGAATGGTCACTTGTTCAATGAAATACTGTGTTGGCAGATTAGTTTTGAGCCCTTTGTTTCCACTGGGCTGGACAAAGTGTGTCATGGTCGACATTCTGTAGTCTCTTTGGAGTCCAAGGGTCAATCATGTCAGCTTTCTACCTTCCCTTTTTTTTACAGCTGGAACCCTCAGAGAAGGTAGTGCAACATCATAGGTTGTATGGTAACTGGAAAAATTGTGCCCTATACATTAGTACGTACTTTAAAATCAGATTGGGATAGGTTACCAAGTATTGGTAATTCATAGTTCAACCAGCAGAGGGAAGCCTCTGCATTGATTCAAGATGTTAGAGCTACAATTGTATTTAATCTGAAATCAGTAGAGAGAGAACGAGACATTTGATACCTCTTGGTAAAACAAATGCTTCTCTGAAGCAGTACATCAATCCTTTACTAATTTAATTTACATCTTGATGTTACTTTGACATTTTGTAGTGACAAACAAATGAGAATTATGAAGTTACATAAGTAGCAACCTCAATTTATTTTTTATTATATCAAGTTACTGGTTCAACAAATGAGGAACATGACCTTTTTAACCCTTCCCTTAGTGGATCAATTTATTTAACAAGCAGGAAGCACACTGTGTGGCATATTCAACACAGGTCAAATGTCAATGGAAATGCTTTGATAAAAATATGCAAATTATTTTGGCTGGCTGAATTGAAATATTTTAAAAGATTACTCAGCAAAAAAAATAAGAATTAGTTTGGTTCAGTCCTTACTCGTCTCCACGTTCAGCCAGCATTATATCAGGAGTAAGACTGCACAAAAGGTGAAAATATTAACTCACCATGATATTGCCATTCATTCTAATTTCTGAGCACATCTTCGCTCTGGTGACCTGAGCTCGAACTGAACATATGTACCTCAATGGTCACTTCACCAACCAACCACAGGCGGTATAAATCAGGAGGTGACCATTTCCAGCAATAGTTAAAAGGATTTTCAAAGCAGCTCTTTAATATTGCCGCCAACAAATGTTCACTACTATTACTCACCTATGCTTCACAGATAACGCTCACAAAACCATGTGTTCCATTCCAAAGCGCACCAGTCTCATGGGAACATCATTGCCTCCATCTCTCACACCATCCAAAACACCTGAAGGGAATAAACATCAACCTTGCCAATAATGCCCATACCTCAAGGATAAAGTTTACAAATATAAGTCCTTAAGAGCAGCTGGTGAAAGCTGGGAGACATTCTGCAATGACAGCTGATTATGGTCTTTGAATTGCAAAGGTTCTTTGTTCAGTGTATTTGCAGCGTTGAGCCCATTGGGAACAAAAAACTTGAGATGGCCACTTGGTTCAAAGTAGCTCCCAGAACAGAGATTCCAACACTCAATGAAAGGGACTCCTCCATTTCTCAGAAATGGTTTTAAAGATCTTTGAAAGGCCAACTTCCCATTTTATTGTTGCTATCGTTTTATATGCTGTTTGGTTTATGTGTTTCATGACTGCTTTGGGGATCTATATCCCTTTCCTATTATGTAGAACTCAGAGAAAGAGCTCCACCAGTCACTGCTAGCTGCTCATGTGTACTGTGCATTTCCTCATATAATGTACTTTTCTTATGACACTGAAGGAGGCCATTCAGCTCACTGAGTTTACGCTGGCTCTCCCCTTTCCACACATTTCCCTGTAACTGGTTCACTCTCTCACATGCCCATCTACCCCAACCAGTTTCTTTGGCCACCCACCTTCCCTAGGAGTAATTTACAGCAGCCAATGAAGTGGAAGACTCTCCAGCACAAAGCTCCAGTGCTGTCAGTGTGGAGTTTGCACATTCTCCCTGTGAACTGCATGGGTTTCATCTGGTGCTCAGGTCTCCTCCCACATCTTAAAGACATGTTGATTGGTTGGTAAGTTGATTGGCCACTGTAAGTTGCCCGGGTTTGTGGCTGAGCAGTAGAATGTGTGGAGGGGGAGTTGATAGGAATGTGGGAAGAATAAAAGAAATAGGATTGTTGTAAAAAATGTGGCTCGATGGCCAGCCTGGATTTGATGGGCCAAAGGGTCTGTTTCTTTACAGTGTGACTCTATAACCTCATGAACCTATCGATGGAACCTTTGCACTAAATAAGAATTGGCAACCAGAGTTAGGGACAGAAGCCTTGCTGGCAACACTCATATTCCAATAATTAATTAAAAAATGTCTCCGCAAACATTCCTTCCTGCTCTCAATTGCTGTTTTACTTCATTCCATGTGATTTTACATTTATTTTAAAGACACAGTCACAAGCCCATTTGCCAACACTAAAAGATATCTGACCTCACAGTGAGAGTAACTCTTCTTTGAGTTTAACACTTTGGCATTCCCTGAGCTGTTTATTGGAGGGCACAGTTGGCAGGAACTTTACAATGACGAACCGCCACCTACACTTTGCCCTTAAGGCAACCACCATGTACGTACGACCCACCCATCTAAATAATACTCAGAATAACAATTGCCCCTCCAATTTTTGAAGTGGCTGAAGACCTCCTAGTTTGACATAAAGTGATATATTCTATAATCTAAACACAAGAGACTAGCGATGCTGGAAATCTGGAGGAACTGAACAAGCCAGGCAGCATCTGTGGAGGGGAATGAACTCTTGACATTATTTTCTACTAATGACATTCACATTGTCATGTCCTGCCTTTGGCACTTGGCGTTAGTATTAAGTATCTTCAATACCGACAAGAAATTATAATCTGATCTCTTAAATAACATTGTCTAAATAGTTAGATATAATTCATTTAACTTAAATATTGATTGTCATCTGATATTTTGGCAGATGGTTGTCACATATGCAGAAGTAAGTTTAGAATTTGCAAGGGCACTAAAGGTTCATGACCAAGATTTGTTACTACAATAGTAGAGGGAATTTTTAAGAGATCCCCACAACTGGGGTAGAGAGTGCAGAGGGTATGTAGTGTGGTTAAGCTATCGGCAGCTAATTGTAATAGTTGGACCTCATTAAAATGATTGAAAGGCATACCTGAAAGCTGGCTGGTTGGGACAAATAGTTCCAACAACAGCTGAGTCAGGACCTCAGGACTTCAAGCTCCCGGGGTCACTGGTTGGAGGGTCCAAACATGATCTATGTCAGCCTATGACCATGTCTGTCTAAGTTTCAGGGAAGCATTTCACTGAAATGAGCAAAATGAGCAGAAGTTCTTTAATGATTGTGTTTGGGTGGACAATGAGACCGTGATCACACAGAACTGATCCATGAGTTTGTATGGCATATTAGCCATTGACATAAAATTTCTCACTTCTTATTGATCTGAAACATTAACCATATTTCTCTCACTGCAGCTGCTGCCTGGCCTGCTGAGGATTTCTAGCATTCTCTGCTTTCTTTACCTTTTCTGAGGCAGCAAGAAGTATAGACAGAGTTCAAAGAGGGGAGACTGGTTCCTGGAACACAGCCCAGCACATCACTGAAACCAGGCTCCTATCCATGGACTCTGTCTATTCTTCTCACTGCCCCAGTAAAGCAGCCAACATTTTCAAAGATGCCACCCATCCCAGACATTCTCCCTTCTCCCCTCTTCCATCAGGCAGAAGATACAAAACCTCAATTCACTGAGTAATGATTCGATCTGTATGAACAGTATGCAAGCCAAGCTTTTCACTGTTTCTTGGTACATGGGACTATATAATCAATACTTTAGTTGTGGATTTCCAGCACCTGCAGATTTTTGCTTTTCAATGTAAAAGTGGTGTCAATGTTAATATAAGGATTGCTCAGACTATTCATGCATTGAGGGTTGGTTCCCTTTTTCAGAAGGTTGCCTAAATTAATCCATCCTTTGCCTTTCTGGTTCTAAGGCTCTGGAATATTCATCTAATCTCTACTTCTCAGCCCCACCAGGTATTCCCTACTGCCTTCCCCAACAGCCTGCTACTGCACACCCATGGTATTAGATCACCTCAGAGCAACAAAACTTTTTGGACAATGTTTCTCATGTTAAGGAAGGCTCTGGACAGCACCACAGCACTTTCCGTTGCAGAAAGCCAACTGGACAGGGCAGATCTTGAGAGGTGAGACAGAGAGGACCAGAAGAAAGATCCTGGGGAGACACCAGGAGATGAAAGTGGAATTGGCAGAAGACCCTGAAGGCCCAAGTTTAGATGTTTCTCTGCTGCAGGAATTCTTACCTTATCAGGATTGCCCATAAAGGGAGTTTTGTAAATGCTACTCAGAGGGTTTAAATTAGTTTTGCAGGGGGCTGGGAATTGGAACACCAGGTCAGTAAGTGAAGGATTGGACCCGAAGGTAAATATCAGTGGAAGTATGGCCAGGCAAAATCAAATTTACAGGTAATTTCTAAGGTTGGGACATGTTTGGCACAGCTTTGTGGGCTGAAGGGCCTGTATTGTGCTGTAGGTTTTGTATGTTTCTATTAATGAACTGGGAAAAAAATTCCTTTGAGATGCTGAGAATGTGAGAACAACATAGAAATAGTCAAGTACTCTTGACTATTTCCTTTTTTAGGCTGTACTGAGGCACAGAAAAGGAAATAGTCAAGAGTATTCCAGCATAGCCACTGGTGTTTCCAGGTCTGTCTTCTAAAAGTGGGATCCTTGCAGACCCTGGTCCAAAACAGAGCAACACAGATGTTGAATACTACTGAAGCTTAAGGCTCCATCTTACAGAGTCTCTCACTCTGAGAAACTAGGAGCTCAGCTTAAATGAGACTGGATGGTAGACTTCAAACTAAATCAGGCACAATTTGTTAACTCCCAGTTCATCTGTAGAATGCTAGGCATCCAAGGACTAGAAGGATGAGGTCCATTTCACATGCACACAGCCCAGCTGCCCGTCAGAAGGTGAAAGAAGTAGCGGGTAAACAGCACAGCCAGCTGACTGATTGGCTGGCAAAGATGGAGGCCCATATCATGACCCAGCTCAACGTGCCATATGGCAAAGAGCACCTGCCAAAGAGTAGCAAATTGCCATTGGACTTTCTACTCCTATAGAGAGAGAGCACTTTTACAGAGGTTAACTTTATTTGTTACCTGTACATTGAAACATACAGTGAAATGTGTTCTTTTGCATCAATGATCAACACAGTCTGGGGATGTGCTGGGGCAGCCCGCAATTGTCGTCATGCTTCCAGTGCCAACACAGCATGCCCACAACTAACTGTATGTCTTTGGCAGGAAACCAGAGCACCCAGACAAAACCCCTGAGGTCAAGGGGTGAATGTACAAACTCCTTATAGACAGTGGTGGGAATTAAACCACGATCACTGGCACTGTAAAGTGTCTTATTAACCACTATGCTACCATGCCATGAAGAAAGGCTAGATTAGGTAAGACATCTACCGCATGCCATGCACATCCAGAACAAATGTTAAGAGCAAAAGGATAGTAAGGGATAAAATTGGTCCTCTTGAAGATCAGAGTGGTCGGCTATGTATGGAACCAAAAGAAATGGGAGAGATATTAAATGGGTTGTTTGCATCTGTATTTATTAAGGAAACTGGAATGGAGTCTATGGAAACAAGGCAAACAAGTAGGGAGGTCATGGAACTTATACAGATTAAAGAGGAGGAGGTGCTTGCTGTCTTGAGGCAAATCAGAGTAGATAAATCCCCAGGACCTGACAGGGTATTCCCTCGGACCTTGAGGGAGACTAGTGTTGAAATTGCAGGGGCCCTGGCAGAAATATTTAAAATGTCGATATCCACGGGTCAGGTGCCGGAGGATTGGAGGATAGCTCATGTAGTTCCGTTGTTTAAAAAAAGCTCAAAAAGTAAACCAGGAAATTGTAGGCCGGTAAGTTTGACTTCTGTAGTAGGTAAATTATTCGAAGGAGTACTAAGAGGTAGGATCTACAAGTATTTGGATGGACAAGGACTTATCAGGGAGAATCAACACGGCTCTGTGCGTGGTAGTTCATGTTTAACCAATCTATTAGAGTTTTTCGAGGAGGTTACCAGGAAAGTGGATGAAGGGAAGGTAGTGGATGTTGTCTACATGGACTTCAGTAAGGCCTTTGACAAGGGCCCGCATGGGAGGTTAGTTAGGAAGATTCAGTCACTAGGTATATATGGAGAGGTAGTAAATTGGATTAGACATTGGCTCAATGGAAGAAGCCAGAGAGTGGTAGTGGAGGATTACTACTCTGAGTGGAGGCCTGTGACTAGTGGTGTGCCACAGGGATCAGTGCTGGATCCATTGTCATTTGTCATCTATATCAATGATCTGGATGATAATGTGGCAAATTGGATCAGCAAATTTGCTGATGATATGAAGATTGGAGGTGTAGTGGACAGTGAGGAAGGTTTTCAAAGCTTGCAGAGGGATTTGGACCAGTTGGGGAATGGGCAGAAAAATGGCAGATGGAGTTTAATGCAGACAAGTGTGAGGTATTGCACTTCGGAAGGTAGAACATACAAGGTAAATGGTAGGACACTGAGGAGTGCAGAAGAACAGAGGGATCTGGGAGTACAGGTACATAATTCCCTATAAGTGGCGTCACAGGTGGATAGGGTCGTAAAGAGAGCTTTTGGTACATTGGCCTTTATAAATCAAAGTATTGAGTATAAGAGTTGGAATGTAATGGTGAGGTTGTATAAGGCATTGGTGAGACCGAATTTGGAGTATTGTGTGCAGTTTTGGTCACCTAATTACAGGAAGGATATTAATAAGGTTGAAAGAGTGCAGAGAAGGTTTACAAGGATGTTGCCGGGACTTGAGAAACTGAGTTACAGAGAAAGGTTGAATAGGTTAGGACTTTATTCCCTGGAGCTTTGGAGAATGAGGGGTGATTTGATAGAGGTATATAAAATTATGATGGGTATAGATAGAGTGAATGCAAGCAGGCTTTTTCCACTGAGGCTAGGGGAGAAAAAAACTAGAGGTCATGGGTTAAGGGTGAAGGGGGAAAAGTTTAAAGGGAACATTGGGGGGTGTTTCTTCACACAGAGAGTTGTGGGAGTGTGGAATGAGCTGCCAGATGAAGTGCTAAATGCAGGCTCACTTTTAATGTTTAAGAAAAACTTGGACAGGTACATGGATGAGAGGTGTATGGAGGGATATGGTCCATACAGATCAGCGGGACTAGGCAGAAAAATGGTTCGGCACAGCCAAGAAGGGCCAAAAGGCCTGTTTCTGTGCTGTAATGTTCTATGGTTCTACAGTTCTAAATATGGGACCAGAAGTGAAAAATACACTGCACGTTCTTTGAGTTTTAAGAGTAAATTAAATATTCATGAGTAATATTGAGTGCTATTTAATCCCACGATTAAATAGCACTCAAGAGAACAATGTTATTGTAGGTTGCGACATTGTAGCTACAATTCTCAGACCTACCCACCTTGCAACAGGGCACTGGACCATGGTGATTAATTCAGTTCAGACCAATCTAAGGGGAAAATGAACTACAAGCATCGGATTGATTGAGAGCATGCTCATTAGAAATAACAGATGGGTAAGCACTAGTCAAGCTGTTTATCAGGCATAATTTTGCATCATTTCAGCACTAAAGACTCCATACATCATCCCAAAAGGCCAATTATTTCCTACAAATCAGATATATAAAAATATAAATTTAATTTTACACTCATCAAGGTGAAAGGCAGCAGTACCAAAGAGAACTCCTTTATTCCCAGGTCAGGTGATGTGTAGATTAGACATAGAGTAAAGCTCCTCTATTCTCTGTTGTTATTACACCTCAGCCCCAGCCTCAAAGGGGCTTAGTTTTCAATCTGACATTTTTCATTGCTGAACCAAAAAGTTAAATTTGGGCATTGCTGGGATTCTGTGATTACCAGGAACTAGAGCTTAACATCTTCATTTTCATTTGGTATGTGCCAGGCATATATAGATTAAAATAGCATATGCCCAGCCTGTGTTTTTCCATTTTAGTAATTTTAATTAACATATGAGATTGTCCAAATTTCTCTCATACAAATAGCAGATTGGAAAGAAAAATTTTTTTTTCTCTCAACATTTTGGGCTAGAACCACCAGTGAGACCAATGCTTAATGTCCCATGAAAAGAGAGTGGAAGAGCATTCCCAGCACCCACTAATCTTGTGTGCAGCAAAAGTTTATAGAGCCTCCGTGTCCAATCACCAGGTGATTCTGCCTGTTTTCTGCTCTGTGAAGTTTGGGTGTGATCACAGTGACTGAGCAGACACAGGACGCTTCAGTGATCTCTCCCAGGTGGCAGAGTTTGTGATCCATTTTATTAGATGATACTCAGCCTGGAATGTGCTTAGAATTCTAATTCCCAATTAGGTCTCACCACACAGTAGATGTCAGTTTGGCAAAAAATGCTTCACCAGGGACTGACTGACAGGCAACAGAATGCAGCTTGTAAGGCAGTGAGAAAACCCTTCTAGGCATTCCTTTCTGTCACCATGAGCAACTTCTGAGGTTATGGCAAGAAAAAAAGATCATTCTCCCTCTTCTTCCGGGTCCCCCTTTATATGGAAGGTACAGAGAGAGATGCTTTGATATTTGTCTCAGATGCACTCAAGCAAGGTAGAACCTACATGAAGATCATCTATGGCAGATGCCACTGTGTAATGCCTCTCCCATCAGACAAGATGTGTCAGGGGACACAGCTTATGTGGTGTTTTTATAATAAGGATGAGATTGCACAATGTAATGTAAAAAAGCATTTCCTATGCTTGTAAGCTGTGGATGTATGTTTTATCTTCTAGAAACTAAGGTAGAAGGAGATGAGTTATTAACTTCAAACTTTCTGCATGATCACTCAAAGAGTTGAACTACATGTGCATGTAACGAGAGCTGTATAACTCATCTCCTTCTACCTTAGGCCACAAACTTATCAATTACCCCTGCTGTGGACACTTTCTGGAGGTCCAAGATCTGTATGCTCCATGACTGCTGGACTAAGGGTGTAAATGTAGGAAGGGACTATGTTGAAAAATAAATGTGCTAGGTTTTCTAAAATCGACTCCTCCTACCTTAGGCCACGAACTTATCAATCATCCCTCATATTGAAACTTGAATTTCACAGAATTTTAATTATAAAATGCTGCTTTTTCCCCCCAGGATTCTGATTGAAAGTGGACTTTACCCAGAATTAAATACAATAATGACCATGATCAGGTTGCTTTGTGACACTCCCAAAATTTGGTCAAGCCCTTCCCAAAGTGACTCTCCTTTTGGACATCCAATGTCTTGGCCCTTGATTGCTAATAACATTTTTAAGCAGGCCATCTGTGCCCTGTTGCAAAGTCATCAGGATAACCATTTGTTTGCACTGGAATTTCGATGTAAAGTCAACCCTCATCCAGAATATTTAGTGTGAATATTGCACCAAATGTTACACTTGGCAATCTGTTGGCAACACTGTGGGCCTTCGTACACTGTGAAAAGTTGACCAGTGGAATCAAAGGAGTGGTCTAAGAAAATTAGGTCATCTCAAACTGACTAGTTTGCCCCCCCTCGTTATAAGGATATCAAAGCCAATTAAAGTACCCTAACCATTATAGTGGTGCAAACGAGGTTATTGAGAAACTGAATCTGGCATCAGGTTTGTTAGATAAAAGAAAAAGGCTTGTAATGTTGCTAAAAGTGACAGTGAAACCTGAGGACTGTGAACATTTAGAAGGAGGATTATGAAACTGATAAGAAAAGCAATATAAGAGTAACTTAGCAAGAAACAAACTATATATATATATATATACTATCTATAAGATGGGTTAAAAGTAAAATATTAGCAATAGTTAATTTGGATAACTGAAAGGAGAGAACGTATTTTGGGGAATAGGAAATGACAGAGAAATTTAACAAATACTGTGTGCCTGGAGGATGGTACAAAACACCTCCTGGAAATCAAGGAAAACAACAGGTCCAGAGTGAAAGAAATTAGCCTTAGTAAATAATAAACATTAGAATGATTAATAGGATTAAAATATGATAAATCTTCAGGGTCTGATGATCCATGTCTCAAGGGTGAATGGAGTGCCAAAGGAGATAGTCAACTTCCAAACTTCAAGGGATTTTATAAATCTCCAGGCTTGGGAGGCAACAACTGTAACTGCACTATTTAAGTCGGGAGGGAGAGAATACAGGGAGCCACAGGCCAGTAAGGCTGACATTAGTAAATAAATGTTGGAAACTATTGTTAAGAAAGTCCTAACAGGGCACTTAGAAAATAATAGATTTATGAAAGGAAAATCTTGTTTGAGTTTGTAACCATTTTAGAGGGAAATCAGAGGACGGATGGTTTGGTGATTCAGAAAAGATAGACATTTGTTTGAACTTTGTGATTCAAAGAGGCCCCAGCAGGGAACACTTGCACTTTATGCACTTGAAGGATTTGGTTTATAGATATTAGTTGACAGTACAATGATAGCATTCAAGTAAAGTATAGTTCTTCCGAATTATTTCATGATTCCTTCAAATTGCAATTTTATAAGTCAATAAAACAATCAAATTTGTACAAGAAAAATTGTGTTTGGGTCTACTGAATTCACTAAAATGTTATTAACTTACAAGTTAGATATTATTCCTGCTATTCCTGGAAAATGGATTGATACATTTTGCATAGAACCAATGCTTCCAATGAAATAGATGATTAAATGGTCAGAATTCAAATCAATCTGATCTCATGTGTTCACCTCAAATTATTTGATTTCCCAAGCTCAAGACGTCAATTTTACTTAAATATTTACATCACATCTGATTTTACCATTTTAAAACTCTTTGTAGTAACTGTTCTTCATATGGGGGAAAGGGTCATTGATGAAATCCTTGTTCAATATAAAGCAACAAAGCAGCATCTTCGATGTCTACGTGTTCTTCAATGGGAATATCTCTTTTTAAAAATTGCACTTTGAAGCTTTAGAAAAGGTTTAACATACTGGGCCAAGATTTTACTCATAATTGCATGGATATGTCAAATAAAAGAATTCTGCACACAAAGTAGCTGAATACAATGTTTATTCCACTCATGGTAGAGACACATACAATTAATAAGCAACAACCTGTCTCCTTTAATCTTGGACTAAACATGGTATTCCACAACTTGAAATACAGTATCCCCTATATATGCCTTTTGAAATCAGAAGTAACATTAGCTTTCCCCAATGTTCTCACTCTCTCTCCTGAAAATATTTCACCAAGCTGGGACAGATGCCACAGATGCACTCTCATTCTTCATTCATGTGGTTATTTATGTGCAAGATCAGAAAGTTAATGATTACAGGCTATTCAACTGAAACTCTGGTCCTAAAGAACAAATCACAGTAAGTGATACAGATTAACTCATCAAAAAGTGAATGATTCTGAAACAAATGGGTAACTCAAGTGCAAAACAGAGAAAAAATATTTAACTTGGGTCAAATAGTAAATGTTTCACTTTTATTGTATTCTCTAATTGTAATTTTATTATTTTGTGGTTTCTGTTACTCATGAAAGTAGAATGGAGCCTTATAGATCAAAAAGGGCCAGGCTCAAATGTCGATCTGAGTTAGATGATCTTTGTCAGTGCAGCAGTTGGGTTGCTAGATTTGATCTTAAGAAGTCGGCTCTTAATAGGGTGCCAATATTCATTGTCCAAGCTCATACATAGTAGGCAAGATATCAGAGGATGGGAAACATCTTAAAAATATTTCCTCAACACATAGTCATGTCTTTGGAAGGTAGAAAATACAATATGGAGCAAAATTTATGCTGCTTCCATTAAGCAGATAATTCACCATTCATGGACTCCACCAGCTATTATATTACTTGATCACTGGAGTGAAGAGGGTTTTTTAAAATATAAGATAGGAATTCTTCCAGACTTCTCAAAGGATAGGCAAGCAAGTTTTATGTGACCATTATTTTTAATTTACCCAGTAATTTCCCTCAGATTGCGCTGACACAGTGCCCAGAGACTGATTGGATTCATGCATGATGGCTAAAGGGTTAAAATGAACAATGGGGGAAGTGGAATGCAACAAGGTACAAGACTTTGGGTCTTAGTTTTGTGTACACAATAAAGTATATCAAGGGCCTCTGTAGAGATGAGACAGCTTCACACACAGACAAAAGTGTGCAAATAAACTCACTGGAATCCACTGGAAAGATACAAGGAAACCAAAAAAAAGGAAATCCGAAGTTTGAGTTATTCATTAACTGGATGGATTACATTTTATTGATCAGTGGTAATTTTCCAGCTGACAACACTGGGAGAGGCTCTCTACACAGAAACACCAAGCTGCTTGCCAGCAGCAAATGGTTGGTTAATGTTTCCCAAAAAAGACTGCCCTGTCTAAATAAAATAACAAGGTGGAGGTGTGCACCTGGAGATCAGTCTGATTTCACAAATATAAAACAAGTACTTGTGCATGCACAAACTTAGTTAAAAAGATTGGCAAAGTGTGGGTGTATGTCGAGACAAAGAGAATTTAATAAGACTACACACACCACACACACACAGTACAAAAAGATGTACTCTGCAAATGCACATTTCTTTCTGCATGAGTTTATAATAGAAACACTCAACTAACTCCTTGTACTGGTTTATAAACTGTCTGTGATAGAATTGGATTCTGACCTGGATAGTGCAGAGAAAGGTTCCTGCTCTCCTATTGTCTTAAATTTACACAAAGAATGAAAAACTAATCTAACATACTTATGGACAAGTTCCCAACTAGGCTACAGTGCAATCTGCAGGTTGCTCAAATTTGATTAGGATTAAAATTATTGAATATTAATTAAATTCCAAACACAATAAGATCAAGAGATAAATGATTACCTATAAAAATTATAATTAATATGGATATCCAAAGGTAGAAGAGTTGGTGAGAATGGGAAGCTAAAAGCCATCACAGCTCCCCATTTCTGTGGGAAATCACAGTGTTAGTGCTACATAAAATGCACTAAACCAAGACTGGAGAGCCAAGTTAAAGTGATAGGGAAACTAAGATTAATAAATTTTACTATTGACAAGCATCATTTCAGAAAAGATCAACCCTTAAGTTGAACTTTGCTGTGTTTTTAGAAAAATACACTTTCTGATGTGCTGCTTTTTGAATCTTTGATGCCACTGAAAGTGGTCCTCATTCAGGCTACATTCAACAACGACACCAAACTCAATGTTGTCACTTCATAATAAAGGAGATCTGAGGGGTACATTTTTCACAGAGTGTAGCTGATATCCAGAATGAGCTGCCTGAGGGGGGCGTGGAAACAGGAATAGTAACAACATTTAAGAGACATCTGGACAGGTGCTTGAATATGCAGGATATTGAGGGATATGGAACTTGCACAGCTAAGTGACATTAGTATAGATGGGCTGAAGGACCCGTTCCCATGCTGTACAATTCCATGACTGTATGTTGTACATAAAGACAAAATAGAAAGAGAATCAAAAGGGGAGGGGAAGAGACTAAAAGGGGCACAGAAACAGGAGAAGAGGGAATAAAGGAGAACAGAAAGAAAGGAGAGTGATATAGTGAGGAAAAAATCAGTAGGGAGAGAGAGAACAAAGTTAAACAGATAGCAAAAATATAATGATGCACACAGGAAAATGAATCAAAGAGACAAGACTGCAGGTGAGAACAATACCAACTGACCCAATTCCTGCCAAGGTGGCTGTAGAGATGCAAAACTCAGAAGAGTCAGAGAGACATTAGTTCCATTAAAACAAATTTAAATTAACAAAACATAAGATACTCCAATGATTATTAGAAATACTGCAACAACTCTATTAATATTGACTTTATCCCAAAAATTATATTACAATTCAGAAGTACAAAAATAAACTTTATAATAATTCCCCAAACTGGTTTGCTTTTAACCAAGATTACATTAACGACGCAATGTATTTAAAGTATACACATTCAGAGGGACAATTAAAAGTTATATATGTGACGTAGAAAAATATATTCTAGATGCATATTTACTGACACATAAAATAAATTCTATCCTTGGGGAGCAGAGTTCCCTTGTACAGAACAAGAGGTCCGCAATACCACTTAAAGCTGAAAAAATATGTAGGTACTTATGTGGATGAACCTGGTGTATCACAGATACACAAAGGTTGTCTTGCTACCCAGAACCTCCCTCCGACTAAGCCATCCTGCTCCCACAACTCTTCATAAAGAGTGAAACTTCTCTTTGTCCAAGACTTTCTCTCCTAGGCTATAAAGAAACCTGCAGTACCAATGGATGCCATTCTCTTGTGTGGCATTGCCATGCCTAAAATGGAAGGATGGTAGCAAATTAGTCAATGAGTGGAAGAGTCTAAGAGGTGCAAAAGCCAGGTGTGCCCAGTGATGTTTCTCTATCACAGCGTAACAAGATGTGAGTACATTATTCACCAACAGCGTGCCGTGAGATGTCAGTGGTGCATACGCACCAATGTCCTCTTTCACATAGACAGCTTTAATCCTAGATGAATGCAGATGGTTTGAGCCAACCTCTTTCATGAGGACAAAGTGACCTATTTGCACTCTGCTAGCAAACATCGGCCGAAAATCCTCCATTCTGTCTGTATTATTATCAGAAACAAAGATGAGATGCGCTGCTGTGAGTTCTAGATGGTGTTGAGGATCCTCAGTCTCTAGCACAGTGAAAGAGATTCTCATATCCTCTTCTTTGTCCAGTAGAAGCAACACTTGACTGGGGACCACCTTGCCAGTCGCATCCACTGTTAGCACTCGGTCCCCAGGAGTCAGCTCTGACATAGCTCTGATCTGTCCATCTTCTAGTGTTACTGTGGCTTCAGAAGGGAAACAGCCACCTGTTTTGGTGGCCATTGAATTATCTGCAGGAGAAAGAATGAAGAGTTAGATAACTAGCACTTAATTATGTATCTAAATTCCACAGCTTAAAGGAAAACCCTAACAATTCAACACACTCTGTCAAACTATAATACTTAGCTTCAGCACTGTTGAGTTGAAGGAATGGGACACAGAACAGGCCCTTCAGCCCACGATGTTGTGTTGACCTTTTAACCTACCCCAAGTTCTAAGGCTTCTCTCCCCTGTAGCCTTCAATTTTTCTATCATCAATGTGCCTATCTAAGAGTCTCTTAAATATTTCTAGTGTATCTGCCTCCACCACCACACCTTCCAGGGCATTCCATGCACTGATTTCACTATGTAAAGCCTGCCCCTTATACTTTCCTCGAATCACCTTAAAATGATGCTCTCTTGTATCAGCCATTTTCTCATCCTCCTTCGCTCCAAAGAGCAAAGCCATAGCTCGCTCAAACTTCCCTCATAAGACATACCCTCTCTCAGAGTATATCTGTTCCCAATTTACCCACTCAAACTCCTAGCTAATAGCAGCATAATTCACCTTCCCCATATTGTTTGCTCCTATCCCCGAACAAGGCTATGGTAAAGACAAGGGAGTTGCAGACACTGTCTCTGAGCTAGATGAGCATAGGGGAAGGAAAAGCATCAGCCGGAGTTTTATTCATAAACATACTCTAGTAGTTCCTTCTGAAAGGGTTTTATGTATTAACCTCATCCCAGTGTGCTTCCTTTCACTATGAAAAAGCAACAATCACAATCACTTGCCTAGATTAAGTTAAAATAGGGCAGATTTTACAGGGTTGCCAATGCAGGTTTGCTTTCAGCAAGGTAAGATCAGAAATATCAAATAATTAATAGATTTAAATAGAAAATATACTGTTCAGAGATACAGGACATTTGCAAGTGTTTGCAACCAATGGACTGAAAACATGATTTTTAACATCAGCATAGTCACAACATGATGCCAGCAACTAAATACACTGTGAACATCTTCATCACAAATTGAAGTTGCCTACCGAATGAAATCAGGTTATTTACTGAACAGGAACGAGCTTTAAGCCCCTGTGAACTAGGCTATTAAAGTTAAAATTAGACACTGAAGGATCATTTCCTGCTGTTTGGGTATTGAGTTATTGAGAACTTAAAATGTGACAAGAAACCTTCTACTGTTAAAGTTGAAAAATCCAGTTCAAATCTATAAACTGGATTGAAAAAGAAAGAGTTCTATTTATAATTGCAATTAAGGTCCATTTTAGTTTATATGGCAGCAGAATTAAATATAGTATCCCTAAGATCTGAATGCAATAGTTTGCTATAATACGAGCCTTTTGATAAATCAATCTTATACACTTGCCCCCCTCAAAAAAAAAGCAAAGACCTTACTCCAAAACATGATTAGGATTCATAGCAACTAGTTTGTGTTTTTTTTTAAATTCCCATGACTTTTTAAAATCTAATTTTTTGTTTTCATGAAACCAGACTCGTAGCCAGACTGGAGGACAATCAGGGAGCACATTTGCCATTTTCTGCAGGAACTTCTCTCCAACAAATTACCTAAACCTACTAAATGGAGATACCCAGTACCTCACCTAAGGAGGCATTTTTCTCTCCCAAAGCTCGGTAAAGCGTACTTCAATGACATAGGCATCAGGAACTAACCTGGTCAGCTACAAACATGGCTGTATTTTTACCCATTAAACTACTCAAACTAGTATTACAATAGACAATAGGTGCAGGAGTGGGCCATTCGGCCCTTTGTGCCAGCACCGCCATTCAAAGTGATCATGGCTGATCATCCACAATCAGTACCCCGTTCCTGCCCTCTCCCCATATCCCTTGACTCCACTATCTTTAAGAGCTCTATCTAACTCTTTCTTGAAAGCATCCAGAGAATTGGCCTCCACTGCCTTCTGAGGCAGAGCATTCCATAGATCCACAACTCACTGAGTGAAAAAGTATTAGGGGAAAATAGCCTGCACCTTAAGACTGAAAGAGATTTTGCTTGTAATAATAGATCAAGTGAGAAAACTGCTGGAATGTCCAAGTATTAATCCACTAACAATGGAATTGCACCCCTTTACCCAATTCCTTGTCAATTAGGGAACATTCCACCCTGCAAATATGATTTACTTCTCTAAAGCCATTAAAGTATAGTAAAATCAAATGATTAAATTGTGGGCTATAGTGCAGATAATCAAGAATTGAGAATTGGAAGCTTCACAGGAGAAAAGGAAAGCCAACATTCATGGGTTTTTGACAAATGTATAAACTCCACTTTCGCGCTTCTGGTTCAGGACATCTGCTTGTAGCTTTCTCAGACATTGCTTATACTTTATATAACATCTACCCATCTCTCACGAATAAACAATACACTTTAAGTTCAGATCTGATTCAGTCCCAGAACAGATTCCCCATGCAAATCTGTAATTATCACCAAACTTTTTAAGTTGCCCAACCTAATAGTATCATAATAACTTTGGTCCCTATATATTATCTTCAAAGCTACCTCTGGATTAGTGCCAGCTAACTGGATGATCCAGATTTTAGACTAAAATGTGAAAAACTGGCAACCACATGCCACACAAGGTCGGATCAACCTACTGTTAAGTAACAATAAATCATCAGTACTGAGAGCGGTCCTTTTAAGATACTCAAATAATACAATCTTTTTCCAGCCCTTTCGATGGACACATAATATACAAGAACATCCCATTTCAGGTCATCGATGCTGTAATGTCAAACTGCAATTGTGTGCATGTTATAATCAGTCTGCACCTATTGCTGAACAATACCCACTACCAGTACAAAGTCCCACTTGGAAAACATAATGATTTTTGTTACAATCCTCATCCTTGTGGAGTAAGAAGCAAGAATGATCGCGTACCATATCACTGCTACTGACAAGGACACAAAGTAGAATAAGCTGCACCTTATTGACCCATAAATGGAAGCAGTTTCTACAATGCATTCTATTTTAACTCTTCTGGTTTGTGCTTTTGTTTGATCTTCAATTATATCACTACCTTGCAACTAATTTTGGGTACTGAATACTGAATATTTCCTGTAATCAATAATGGTAAGAACTCAGTGAACCTGCATCAATGGGATCACAAATCACTTTAACATTCTTCTGTGGACATCACGCACAACAGCTCTCATAGTTTACTACAGAAACCTACAAAGAACTAAAAGGACTTTCTGGTTTTATCTCTGGTAGGAAGTTCCAAAATCACCATTTTGCATTCTTAATAGTAAAGTAGGTGATTTGAATTCATTGTGTTTTATTAGCTGGTGATATTCGAGCACTGCTGTTCTTTCTGACTCTCTGCATTTCTCTTCCCTACTCTCCTCTCCTCAGAGCACAAACCTTTGTTCTTGAGCACCAGTTCCATAACTGCCCACAACCCTTTAATACCTTGGTGATTGCTTCCCCACATTGATCCATGAGTATTGGCAGGCTATACGACTATAAGAGGACAGTTTGAAATGTTTGAAATCTGGCAACCGTGCAATGGCCAATTTGGGTCACCAGAGAACAGTCAGGATTGCCAAATGTCTGAGGCTGGAGGTCTGGGCCAAAATACAATCCTCATCATTGCTGAAGCTAAGATGAAGTAACCTGGATGGGATGGGGCTAAACCCAGGACAAGCTTGATCAGTACTAAACAGCAGTGGATGACTATGTTCACTTAACATCAAGCCATCATCAACAAGCAATGTGCTGGAGGAACTCAGCGGGTCAAGCAACATCTGTGCGAAGAAAGGAATTGTCAACGGTTTAGGTCGAAACCTAAATCAGGGCAGATGCTGCTAAATCCTCTGAGTTTGCCCAGCAGATTGTTTGTTTGTGGAGCACTAGCCAGAATCCCGGACAATTGATTCAAAGACACACATTCAATTTCCTACCTGAACACTAGGGAATTTAAATACAATAAAATCAATCTGGAAATAAATAAAATAATCTCAGAAACGGTAACCACAAAGTTGTCAGATTGTTATATAATGAATAAAACAGCTGAGTCTCTATTGCACGTCAGGGAAGGGAAGTACCATCTTTACCCAGTCCACCTGTGTGATTCCAGGCTCACTAATTCAATTGATTCTTAACCCCCAAATCAGTTCAGTGGCAATGACGAGTGAACAATAAATGCTGCTATTTCCAGTGACCTATATCCTGTGAGTGAATTAGAAAAAAGCGATGCACACAAAATGCTGGAGGAACTCAGCAGGCCGAGCAGCATCTATAGAAAAGAGTACAGTTGACGTTTCGGGCCGAGACCCTTCAATAGGACTGCCTGGCCTGCTGAGTTCCTCCAGCATTGTGTGTGTGCTGCTAAGATTTCCAGTATCTGCAGATTTTCTCTTGTTTGTGATTAGAAAAGAGTGATGTCTCCTTATGGTATCATTCTTGAGGCCTTTGTAATTGCATGGGTTAGGATGGAAAACAAGGATTAGTAGCAATCTCAATAGCACTATACCTCAATCATAACGCAACAGTCAAACACAAACAACACCTGCATGTGCGTACATTTAGGCCAAGCTCTAAGTCATCACCATTTATTCACTGAAGCTTAAAAGAGGATGATTGTTACACCCAACCTGACCCTGATGTCTGCACCACTCTCTCACAATAAGTGTTTGCAGCCAAATCCTGGAAAACATGAACCACCTCCCATATCTCAGGAGCCACTTCTCAGCAAAGGTGAAATTGATCACAGCCTTAAACGTGCCAGCAAAGACTTTGGCTGACTGAGGAAAAGGGTGCTTTAAGTTATTTCTCATAGTCTACTAGGCAGCAGTGATCCCATCCTCTTCTCATCTTCTGAGTTGGACAACATACAGCAGGCATCCCTAAGCAAGGGAGAGATACCGACAACTCTAGTTCCACAATATCCTCCAAGTTAATGTCCTGTCCCAGAACAATGTCCCTAATATTGAGGCTTTAGTTGCCTGCATACCAGATACCATGTTCCCTCTATTTTGAGCTCTGTCAAGGGAAGGGATTACTAGATGAATAGATCCAAAGATTTTTTTCCTATCAATTCCTGGGAATCCCCAGCCCATGAGCACTCAAAGTTGAAAAGAACATTTGAGGTGGCAGTAAGAACCTCAAATCCATGCCTTGGAAGCCCAGTGGAAATGGTGAAGGAATGCACCATTTCCAACACTACCCATTCGCTCATTCTGTCAGGCATTTCCTGCCCCATCTCTGATGGGGTCCACACTGACCTCAGCAATCACGTCATACCTACAGAATTAGAGCAGAAGCAAGTCATCCTCAATCTCAAGGATCATCTAAAATATATGCATACAATTTACAAACAGTGCATTGCTAAGCTTGACTGTATTAAAAGTACAATTTAGAAAACTCCAAGGCAAAGAAATTTAATGACATTGAAACTGCAGTGACTGAAATATGCATGCTATGTCTATTTTAAATACGGAACAATAATTACTGATTTTCTCTTTCCAAATATGGAAGGAGAGATGCTTTGTGGGTTTCCTCCGGGTGCTCTGGTTTCCTCCCACAGTCCACAAAGATGTACCAGTTGATAGATTAATCAGTCATTGTAAATTATCCTGTGATTAGGCTAGGGTTATATTGTGGAATTGTTGGGCAGCTCAGCTCAATATTCCACAGTGCATCTCAATAAATTTCAAATAAATCATCTCAAGAATTTTCATCAGCTGCTTGTTGTTTGCTGGCACAGTGGCACTATGTCTGCCGGTTCTTAGCTAACAGATTTTTGAGATGGAGCCACTTATTTGGCAAATAAATTTGGTGCATAGTGCCGTGGATGAACCAGGAGGTATGTCATCTGCTGAGGTCTAGTTCTGAGGCATTGAAGTCTGATGACCCAAGAAAACGAGGTATGACTTACGGAGGGCTATTTCAAGGGCAAAGAAATAATTCTGAGCGAGGTGGGAGGTGACATCAGAAGCATGACAACTCTGGCAGGGTTGTAAGACATTACTTCCTACAAAGTGAAACCCAATAGCATGAGTGGCAGCGATGTTTCACTACCAGATGAACTCAACGCCTCCTATGCCCAACTTTGAAAGGGAGAATATAACTACAGCTGTGAAGATCCCTGCTACACCTGATGACCCTGTGATCTCTGTCTCAGAGGCCGATGTTAGACTGTCTTTAAGGAGGGTGAACTCTCACAAGGTGACAGGCCTCAAGTACCTGGTAAGGCTCTGAAAACTCATGCCAACCAAATGGCAGGGAGTATTCAAGCCCGTTTTCAACCTCTCATTGCTACAGTCAGAAGTTCCCACCTGCTTCAAAAAGGCAACAATTATTCCAGTGCCTAAGAAGAGTAGTGTGAGCTGCCTTAATGACTATGGCCCAGTAGCTATCTCACGGCTACGGTGATGAAATGCTTTGAGAGGTTGGTCATGACTAGACTGAACTCCTGCCTCAGCAAGGACCTGGACCCATTGCAATTTGCCTATTGCCACAATAGGTCAATGGCAGACACAATCTCAATGTCTCTCCACACGGCTTTAGACCACCTGGACAACACAAACACCTATGTCAGGATGCTGTTCATCAGCATTTAATACCATCATTCCCACAATCCTGATTGAGAAGTTGCAGAACCTGGGCCTCTGTACCTCCCTCTGCAATTGGATCCTCGACTTCCTAACTGGAAGACCACAGTCTGTGTGGATTGGTGATAACATATCCTCCTCGCTGATGATCAACACTGGCGCACCTCAGGGGTGTGTGCTTATCCCACTGCTCTACTCTCTCTATACACAATACTGTGTGGCTAGGCACAGCTCAAATACCATCTGTAAAAAATTTGCTGATGACCCAACCATTGTTGGCAGAATTTCAGATGGAGATGAGAGGAGGAGAGGTATTTCAAGTTCCTGAGTGTCAAGATTTCTGAGGATCTAACCTGGTCCCAACATATCGATGCAGCTATAAAGAAGACAAGACAGTAGCTATACTTCATCTGGAGTTTGAAGAGATTTGGTTTGTCAACTAAAACACTCAAAAACTTCTATAGATAGACTGTGGACAGCATTCTGACAGGCTGCGTCACTGGGTTGTGGGGGGGGGGGTTGCTACTGCACAGAACTGAAAGAAACTACAGAAAGTCGTAAAATTAGTCACCCCCATCTTGGGTACTAGCCTCCTTAGAAAGGCGATGTCTATCATTAAGGACCCCCATCACCCAGGACATGCCCTCTTCTCACTGTTACCATCAGGTAGGAGGTACAGAAGCCTGAAGGCACACACTCAGCGATTCAGGAACAGCTTCTTCCCCTCTGTCATCCGATTCCTAAATGGACATTGAACCCTTGAACTCTACCACACTTGCTTAAAAAAATATTTATTACTTGTTTTTGCACTATTTTTAATTTATTTAATATACACATACGTGTATTAATATATATCTAGCTCTATATTTACTGTAATTGAACTACTTATTTATTTACTTTTTCCTTTCTGTATTGTCATGTATTGCATTGAACTGCTGCTTCTAAATTAACACATTTCGCAACAGATGCCGGTGATAATAAACCTGATTCTGATCATGGGGACAAGCTTGAGAGCATGCTGCCCAACCCTTTCCAGATGAGATATGACTTCTGTCAGAGTGCCAGGTATGATTCAACATAAAGATAGAGTAACAACAAAAAATATAATAAAAACAGTTGCAGAGTTTTTTTTTAAAAAGCTTGAAATCCATTCTTATAATGTATAATGTCATTTGAACTCTCCAATTAGGTTATAGCCTTGTAATCACTCCCTACAGTCAGTTATTATATTGCAGCACTTGTCTGAAAAAAAGATTAAAGTTTAAACAAAATGGAGCAGGAACATCTGGCACAGATTGAATATTAAACACATTTATGACTTGTGGTGAAACAAACTTTTTTTTTGGAAGGTGGGGCTTGGGAAACAAATGGCATTATTATTCTAACTAGTAACAGCTAAATGAACAGAAAACAGGTATGAAGATTATAGCTTTCCTGACCTGCATCTTACTGAATAGTGCATTTACTCACTAGACTATCGAGGAAGCGTCAATGAAGAAAGTCATGTTAGAGCTGAGAGTCAACAAACGGTCTTTCAGTCGAATCTGACGAGGACCAACTACTATTTTCTGCCTCCATCACAATCTAGCCTACATTTTCTTTTTTGATAATGGTCTTTTAATTATGTTTTTTTTCAAAAGATTTCATGCAGTTTGGCAAGAGATCAAACTGTTAAACACCAAGGACTACACAGAGTTCTCCAAAGGCTCAGTATTCCCATTGAGCAACTATGCTAAGATTCAGGCGTCAATTTGCACTGAAATGTCTATCTAATCTTTGTTTAGAGTAGTCAGAAGAGGTTGGTGGGAGGGCAGGACACAACAGGAACTTGGCTGTGGCGCTTCCAATGTTCAACTTGCTTGAGTGAAATATATATGAATAATGATCACTTGAATAAAGTAGTGCACTATATAATGCAAATCTTTTTTTTAAAAAGGAGAAAAGATTGGCAGAGAGAATAAAAAGGCTGCATTACACAAATGCAACCTTGCAGTTGAGAGAGGTGTATAGCGTTTGTGTAATTTAGCATGTCTGAGTGAGTTAGTTCTGTCTCTGCAATCTGAGTAGTTTAGTGCCCCCAGTGGATATCAGCAGGAGGCTAATTAAACATTATCAGTATTTATTTGCTGACTGCTGCCCAAAGCCTGGGGAAGGTAATAAGATTCAAACCACTAAAACTTTGAGCAGTCTTTCCAATGAATCCTACTTTAATCTCAGAGGATCGTGCACCTGTCCCTACAGCCAAAATACATGACAGTAAAATATGTTCCAGTTTATAGGGATAAATAAAATCCCACATTCTGTAATTGTACATGGGTGCCTGTGCGTAATATAGGAATAAGTATTTGTCTGGATTTGTGACAAAAGCAGCTGGAGTTCCAATCCTAAAAGATAGAATTATTTTTTAACATTTCAAAGCATGTCAACATATTAGAAAATCAAAACAATGGCAGGAATCTAGCTCCATTTTCAGAAGACATTGCTTAATACCCACAAAATACATTTAGACATCTGTCTATCAAAGCAAAATCACCAAACATCCCACTGAATTGGATTTGGGCTCTGAATCTGCCTCTCTGTGACCCCCTTGGACCCAAAAAGACATTTGGAATTCCTCCTAGCAGCAGTCTATTTGTGGTCCTTCTATCCATACTTTCAATATGGATCACATACCTAGGTTTACATTTCTTTTTAACCATTGTTCACGTTCACAGTATTTCCTAAAGCACAATAACCAATGAAGTCAGTCACTACTACCATGTAGGCAAACACAGCAGCCAATGCATACACAGCAAGAACCCATAATTTGAAAATTAAACAAATTGACCACACAATTTAATTGGGTAAGGTTGGTGCTAAGATAGAAGTGGAGATTTCATCAAAGCATAAAAATTCCTCTCCTTACCTGTCACCCCATGAGCCTCCACATCCAGCACATTATTCTCTGCAACTTAGCCATCTTTAACAGGACCCTACCACCAAAACACATTTTTACCTCCCCTCCACTCACTTCTTCCTGCAGGAATCGCTCTCTCCATGAGTCCCTTGTCCATTCATCCCTCCCCACTAATCTCCCTCCTGGCACTTATCCCTGCAAGCAGCAGAAATGCTACACCTGCCCCAACACCTCCTCCCTCACCTCCATTCAGGGCTCCAAACAGTCCTTCCAGGTGAGGCGACACTTCACCTGCGAGTCTGTCGGGGTTATCTATTGCATCCTCTACATTGGTGAGACTTGACATAAATTGGAGCACCACTTTCACTCTGTCTGCAAAAGGGGGATTTTCTCATGGTCAACTATTTTAATGATTCTCCCCATTCCATTATTCAGGAAGGGAACCAGGGTTAATCCTGGAAACTATAGATCGGTGAGTCTTATGTTGGTGGTATGGAAGTTACGGGAGAGAATATATAGGGATAGGATTTATGGGCATTTGGAAAACCACGGCCTAATTAGGAAGAGCCAACATGGCTTCGTATGGACAAGTTGTGTCTTACTAACTTGATTTAGCTTTTTGATGGTTGATGAAGGTAGAGCTGTGGATGTTGTCTACATGGATTTTAGAAAGGTGTTTGACAAGGTCCTTCATGGGAGGCTCATCCAGAACATTAAGATGCATGGGATGCATTGGACTCAGAACTGGCTTGCCCATAGAATGCAGGGGGTGCAGGGATCTGTGATGTATATACATGAGTAGGTGAAAACATAGATGGGTGGGTTAGTAAGTTTGCAGATGATACGAAGATTGGTGGTGTTGTGGATAGTGTAGAAGATTAGCAAAGGATATAGCAGGATATAGATCAGTTGCAAATAGGGGTGAAGAAATGGTAGCTGGAGTTTAACCCAGCCAAATATGAAGAGTTGCTCCTTGGTAGGTCAAATATAAAGAGACAGGACACTGTTAAAGGCAAGGTTCTTAATAGTTGAGAATCTTAATAGATTCTTATTGATGAACAGAGGGATCTTGAGGTCCAAGTTCATAACTCCCTGAAAGTGGCTCCGCAGGTTGATAGGGTGGTTAAGAAGACGTGGAATGCTTGCCTTTATTAATTGAGTCACTGAGTTCAAAAGTCAGGAGGTTATCTTTCACCTTTATAAAACTCTAGTTAGGCTGCATCTGGAGCACTGCATACAGGAGGGATGTTGAGGCTTTGGGGAGGGTGCAGAAGAGGTTTACCAGGATGCTGCCTAGTTTAGAGGGCATGTGCTATCACGAGAGGCTGGATGAACTTGGGTAGTTTTCTCTAGAGCAGTGGAGGCTGAGGGGAGATCTAATAAGATTATGAGAGGCATAAAAAGAGTAGACAGACAAGTACCTTTCTCCCCCAGAGATGAATTGTCTAATACCAGAGGGCATGCATTTAAGGTGAGAGGGGGTAATTTCAAAGGAAATGTAGGGGCAAGTTTTATACACAGAGAGTGGTGGGTGTTTGGATTGAGCTGCTTGAGGTGGTGCCTTCTTCATTCTTCCTTTCCAGTCCTGATGAAGGGTCTGGGCCCAAAATTTTGACTGCTTACTTCCCTCCATTGATGCTGTCTGTCCTGCTGAGGTCCTCCAGTATTCTGTGTGTGTAACTTAAAGCCATGATATTCTACCTTCTACCCAAGGGGAAAAAAAACTTAGTTTGAGGTGAAAACAATTGTTTTCTTTAAACTGAATTAAGATCAACTTAAAATTAGATCCAGTAGCACTCCTGGGGTAGGAATTCAGCAGAGAATTCAGAGAGGAACACAAGAACCAATTCATTAAAAATAACACACAGAGCAATTTTTACCTTAAGCTTTGAAAAGTGAATGGTGGAAGACTAATGACTCATCATGTTCTCTCTGAGTAGACTTAGGCCGACCCAGTGCTCAGATGCTTACCACCATTAAATTGTAGGTACAGCTAGCAGTCTAGCTGCCTGGGAAACAAATGATCCAACAAGCAGACTGAAGTAAATATGGATCTCAATCATATTGGATAGGATTGAAAATTTTACTGTAGAGTCATAGAAGAGGGAGATAGCTAGAAGAATGACTGCACAAACCTAAAATGCTTCATTTACTTCAGCAATGAAAATTACACAAATATAGAATATTTCAAAGTGACCTGGCTACGAACTAACACATGAAAAGGTAAATAGCCCAGTACAGGGATAGCAAGTGAACAGGAATATCACAAACGATAGAATCTATTATAAGACATAGGAGCAGAATTAGGCCATTCAGCCCATCGAGTCTGCTCCCTTAGTCACTGCTCCAAACCCTAATTTAGTGGGGTTTTTTAAAGAAACCTTGCTGGCAGCCTCCCTCCATTTCGTAAGAACATCAGACAGAAGCAGGAGCTGCCCATTCAGCTCCTCATACCTTCTCTGCCATTCAGTGAGATCTTTGCCAGCCCTTTACCTCAATTATTGCCAATTATTTGCAAATTTATTAATTTCATTCTTAAATATATTCAATTTCTGACCCTCTACAGCCTTCTTAGGTAGAAAGTCCCAAAGACTCATCACTCTCAGAGTGACATGTTCTAAATGGCCGACCCTTACTTTGAGACTGATCTCTGCTTCTTGACACTCCAGCCAGGAGAAACATCATCCCTGCATTGCCCCTGTCAAGCCCATCCTATATTCTCACCTCTTTCCTGCTTTCCAGAGCCACTGCCTTGCTTTCAGGACCAACGGGAATTGTGAAATGAATCCATTGTTCTGGCAGGACATTTCATCACTTTGGAAATGGATTTAAGAGACATCACAAGCAATTAACACTGTTCTAAATACTGGGGAGTGTTGCCAAAAAAGGGGTTGCATGCATATACAATGAAGAGGAGTTGCAAAGTCCATCCAGGAGAGCTGAGAAGCATAACCAGCCTTCTGACTGTGTATTCATGAGGAAACGACCCTATGACAAAAAGTTGATAGGGAGATAGTTGTAAAGTCTTGACCCCTACAGTGCAGGCATTGTATGTGGCACAGCAAGTCGAACCACTGGCTCACAATGTCAGAGATCCGGGTTCAATCCTGACCTCAAGTGTTGTCTGTGAGGAGCCGGCACATTCTCCTGGTAACCACGTGGGTTTCCTCTGGGTCCTCCGGTTTCCTCCCAAAGCTCAAAAAAAATGCATGGTATTATACATTACATATATCAGCAGAGTCATCTTGCAAGGATACTGAATGAAGATTTCTGAAAGGGTGGAGTAAGGGGGGGGTATTTAACTTTCGACTGACAACAGTACAAGCACGATGGTACTTTTAGTTTGTAGCTAAGCATAAATTAGTAAACCAAGTCCAACACAGACAGATTCAAACACCACATCACCAAATGGTTACTTTAATCAATTAGGAGTGTTCACCAGTCCTGATGAAGGGTCTTGGTCTGAAACGCTGACTGTTTATTCCCTCCATAGATGCTCCCTGACTTGTTGAGCTCCTCCAGCATTTTGTGTGTGTTGCCTGAATAGTTATGGCAGGTCTATCCTCAAAACTCAGTGGTTAGAAATGCCAGAAGAACTTCTACTGGATAAAAGTGGTTCCATGTTCAACAGAATAGAAATGAGTACAAAGCAAAGACATCTAACCATAGCGATATAGCACCAATCACCTTCACGAGGACTTCACAGTGAGGTATACAACACTAACTGCATGAGTTTACTAGTCCATCATTGTCTTCATTAATGTCTTTAATGTCTGAAGAACACAAGTACCAGCTTGGCTATTGACTTTTGAGGGAATCTGTTGAGAAACCTGAGGTGGGATGACTAAAATCCCATTTTGGGTCAATCAACTTGAAGTCTTATGTGCTAGTTTTTGTCAATGAGTGTAAAAGAAATGTGTGCTTTGGAGCATTTCAGATTACTAAAACTCTTTTCTATGAGAGAACCAATGGTTTTGTTAACATCAAAATAGTGTAAAACCTTGCGAGAAAATAGGGTAGGGGATTGCATTACTTTTGATATCATGTGGATGCCAGAAAATTGCACCAAGAAAATCCTTACAACAACTGTTATTAACTTCCATTGAAATATGTGCAAAATCTGTTAAGGCCATGTTAATGTTGCCTACTTCTAAGGCATTGTGCAGATGGACTTACAGGTTATTGTGTATTAACTTTGATTTTGACCCTTGTAGCAGTGGACTAGGACCTCAAAAACATAAACAATTTTGGATGCAGAATATTCTAGAACCATTTAATTTGTTGAAAAATTTACATTGATAGACTTTAAAGTGTCATGAAATGTGTTCACTGCCACATTTTCCTATTAATTCAGGTGTGTATTTTACAGCCATAAAGAGGACAAAGGTGTGTGCTTAAAATCAGTTAAAATTATTAGGCCACTTGGGGATTGTCAGGTAGTCTGCCTAATATTACAAATATCACCAAAATTAAAAAGTGAAAATTATGAATTACATTTACTACCACCGGGTAGATTTTCCTCTTGTAGTAAGAATAGATATTTGGCAAGGTCCCTCAAAATGAATTCTAGTTTTCTTTGCTGGAGTAAAAAAAAACCTCACACACTGTGGTATCTCATTAGATTAATAAAAAGTACGCTGATATTTTCTGAGCTCCACTCAATTCTCAAAGCTAAGTAATTTGAGAAATCAAAGTTCAAAGTAAATTTATTATCAAAGTACATATTTGTAACCACATACAACCCTGAGATTCATTTGCTTGTAGGTAGACTCAATATATCTTTAATGGAATAATAACCATAATAGAATCAATGAATGACCGCACCAACTCGGGCATTCGACCTGTGTGTAAAAGACAACAAAACGCAAATACGAAAAGAAAGAAATAATAATAATAATAATAATAATAATAATAATAATAATAATAATAAATCAGTAAGCAATAAATATCAAGAACATGAGGGTTATGGGCTGAGTGCGGGCCAGTGGGACTAGGTGAGAGTAACCATCCGGCACGGACTAGAAGGGCCGAGATGGCCTGTTTCTGTGCTGTAATTGTTATATGGTTATATGAGATGATGAGTCCTTGAAAGTAAGTCCACGGGTTGTGGGAATATTTCAATGATGGGGCAAATGAGGTTGAGTGAAGTTATCCCCTTTAGTTTAAGGGGCTGTTGGTGACCATCAAGGATAAATTTATTATGAATTGGTAAGGGGGAAGAGGAGTTTTGATATCACTAAACTATCATTGATTTTCCCCTCCCTAACCCCAAAGTTCTGAAACCAATTATGTCGCCACCAAAAGCTCCTCATTGACTTATATTATTTTATATCATAAAATGTTATAGCTAAATGTAAATGAGATATGAATAATTAAATATGTCAAGTGAGAAGTATTACAAATGGCTCTCTATAACCTTTTCATTAAAAGAGTGCTCCAAAATAACATTAACAAGAGAAAATCTGCAGATGCTGGAAACCCAAGAAACACACACAAAATACTGGAGCATCTATGGAAAAAGAGTACAGTCGACATTTCAGGCCAAGACCCTTCACCTGCATTTTGTGTGTCTTCCAAAATAACATTCTTTGGCAAATTAGTTACCCATTTACAGCACCTTGTAAAAGTATTCTGACCACAACCTCTGTTCATATAAATGACTATTACTACCAGGGATTTTGAACAATTTAACTGAGAATTTTTATCTGTGAATTACATGAGCATGAAAAACTAAAAAAAAATCAAAAACTGAAATGTCAGCATTTCAAAAGTATTCATCGCCCCCTTTGCTCAGTACTTCTTTAAACCACCTCTCACAGCTTTTACAGCTAGTAGTCTTTTTGGATAAGTGTCATTTAGCTTTGCACAACTTGATGGAGCAATATTTACCCATTCCTCTTTGCAAAATTGCTCAAGCTGTGCCCCTAGTTTAAGATTTCTGGCAGAGGCTAGTAGGTTTTTATCCAGGATCTCGCTGTATTTAGAAACATCCATCTTTCCATCAAACCTGACCAGAAAAGCATCCCCACAGCATGATACCACCTCCATAATACTTAACAGTAGGGATGGTGAACGGTGACTGATTTGGAAAAGGGGAGATGCAACGAGACCTGGGAGTCATTGTACACCAGTCATTGAAGATGGGCATGCAGGTACAGCAGGCGGTGAAAAAGGCAAATGGTATGTTGGCATTCATAGCAAAAGGATTTGAGTACAGGAGCAGGGAGGTTCTACTGCAGTTGTACAAGGCCTTGGTGAGACTGCACCTAGAATATTGTGTGCAGTTTTGGTCCCTTAATCTGAGGAAAGACATTCTTGCCATAGAGGGAGTACAGAGAAGGTTCACCAGATTGATTCCTGGGATGGCAGGACTTTCATATGAAGAAAGACTGGATCGACTAGGCTTATACTCACTGGAATTTAGAAGATTGAGGGGGGATCTTATTGAAACGTATAAAATTCTAAAGGGATTGGACAGGCTAGATGCAGGAAGATTGTTTCCGATGTTGGGGAAGTCCAGATCGAGGGGTCACAGTTTAAGGATAAAGGGGAAGCCTTTTAGGACCGAGATGAGGAAAAACTTCTTCACACAGAGAGTGGTGAATCTGTGGAATTCTCTGCCACAGGAAACAGTTGAGGCCGGTTCATTGGCTATATTTAAGAGGGAGTTAGATATGGCCCTTGTGGCTAAAGGGATCAGGGAGTATGGAGAGAAAGCAGGTACAGGGTTCTGAGTTGGATGATCAGCCATGATCATACTGAATGGCGGTGCAGGCTCGAAGGGCCAAATAGCCTACTGCTGCACCTATTTTCTATGTTTCTATGTTTCTATGTGTTACCTGGCTGATGTGTGGTATCATATTTACTCAACATGAACCACTTAATGTGTTTAAGCCAAAAAGTTCCACTTCAGTCTCTTCAGACCACAAAACTTTCCTCCACATTTTTACATTATATTCTAACTAACACGTTGCAAAATCTTTACAGGCAAGGGTATGCTTTTTCTTTAGCCAGGGCTTCCTCCTTGCCACTCTGCCATAAATACCCTTTTTCTGCAAGGCCTTGGAGATTGTGGAACCATGAAGTTCGTCTCCAGTTACAGCCATTGACTTCTGCAGCTCAGTCAGAGTGACTGCTGGCATCACAGTAACCTCTCTTAGAAGTGCCATTCTTCTCCAGTGACTAAGTTTAGAGGAGCAGTGTGGCTGTGGTTTCATATTCCCCCCCCCCCCACTTTGTCATGATGGACCGCACTGAGCTCTGAGGTATGTTCGGTGCCTTTGAGATGGTCTTGTACCCTTCCCCAGATTTGTGCTTCTCCATCCTCATTTCCTGACTTGTCTTGAATGCTCTTTTGTCTTCATTTTGGTTTAGTTTGTTGAAAATCTATCATACTGTTGGACCTTACAGAGAGAGGGGATATTTATTCTTATGAATTCATTGAAAACAGCTGATCCTCCAATTTTCTACATCAACAAATTGGGTGGCCTCCAAGAGGACCACAACCTTGCCGAGGTTTGGAGGCTTGCGTGCCTCAATGACCGGAGAACTATCTTGGCTGGAGTCAGGGCCTTGTGCTTTGGCTCTTGGTAGGGTCACCCATGCCGAACAGGTCAAAGGGTAGAGGCCAGACTAAGAGTGGTCCACTGGTCCTTCAAGTTTGGGGGTTCAGCTCAGGGCTAACAACCCTGATAGGTAAAAGAAAAGATTGTTACGGAAACAGCAATGAAGGATCCTTCTACAGTGCGGCAGTATTCCTGAGTCTCCAGCGGACTTGCATGGCTAACAGTAGTGAAAGCTGAGAGGAAGCTACTGGCATGATGTTGGAAGCCCTGAACACTGCCAAGATCAAGACCAGTTGTTTTTTGGAATCTACAAACCATGTGCAATGCTGGAAAGCTAGCACAAATAATTAGAAATACATTGTCACACTCTAAGTATACTGGGTGTCAGTGAAAGCAGATGCACAGAGTCTGGCAGACTAAAAGCAGCAACTAGTGAAACAGATTTATACTCAGGAAGGGAAGGTGATCATCAACATGATGGTGTAGTTGTCACTTTGAAGAAAGGCATTGAGGAGTGCTTGCTGGAGTGGAAACCAATTAACAGTTGGCTGATAAGAGTCAGGCTGAAAGGGAAGCAAGTGAACTTGACTGTGATCCAATGTTGTGCTCTAGCTAACGACTGACATTGAAGGAAAAGGCATTGCACACCATGAGCCTCCAGAAGATCCTCCGTATTTTCTAGACAAGAAAGATCTCCAACCATGTCTGACTCCTTCAGTGTCACCAAGAGGACAAGAGGACATGGCCAAAATCCTCATGAGGAAACACTGGAGATAGATTGGGCACATCACAAGAAGAGAGGCCAACTCCATCATCAAGTCTGTGCTTCACTGGACTCCTGAAGGGCGAAGGAAACATGGGAGACAACTTGGCGCCATACCGTAGAGGCAGAAATGAGGACCCTGTACCACACCTGGGGCACAATAGAGAAAATGGCCAAGGACAGACAGAAATGGAGGACCTTCATTGCTGCCCTAAATACCAGCGGAGTAATGTGAAGTGAGTAAGTTGAGTAAGTTGGTAAGGTAATATATTGCACCCGAGGAAAGTTAGCATAGTAATTGCAAAGGGGGTGTACATAAAATTTTGTTTTTTATTTTAATTTTTAGTAAATTGTCGACAGGTTTTGGAATTTTTCTTTTGATTTGACATGATAAACAATGTTTTGTAGATTAGCTCAAAAAATCCCATTGCAATATATATGCCTGTTAGAAATTTGAGTGGACAATTGTTAGAAAATGCCATTTGGAAGACCAAGTAGGAATCAGCTTGCCTATATGGATCAGGCCTGGTGCTTACCATTATTTAGTTATAGAGCTTCCAGTCTGGTAGAACTACAATTCAATGGAGTATGGTGGATGTCAATACTACAATCAAATGAGGTCACACATTTTACATTTTACTGTGCTGCTGACTATGCCTTTGTCAAAGATGTTCTTGGTATCTAAATTCATGCTTCTAAGTTGCCCAACAACTAACCATTACCTATTCCTGTTGGGCTTGGGTTTGGGGTTTAGGTAGCTTCACGGTAATACTTCTAAGCATGAAAATTCAGAACCAGTTCAGTTTGTGACAGACTTGGAAACCAATTAACTGAACCACACAGGCCCATGATACTTTATTATTGATGACTGGCTAGCTACTGTGCCTAATTAACAGCATTGGGATAGAACGAAACACGGCAGATAATCCTGCAAGTGAATGCACTAGTTAGTTATAGTGGGTCTACCTATACAAGTGGCAGCCACAACTCATGCATTGTACCTGTATGAGGCAGTTTAGTATGAAGCAGAGCACCACAGGGCCAAAATAGTAATGGCTCAATTGACAAGACATTACTGTAGAACCAAGTCAAAAAACACAAGTTTGCAGGTTTAATTCACAAAACAGACTATAGGCACTGAATAACCTGTACACACTTACTAACCCTGATCATAGTTAAAGAAATAACCATAACTGTTCCTATAACTCATCACATGTACGAGTCTTTAATAAAGGTGGGAGGAAAGTCTCATTGAAAGAATTTTTCGGTCATAGCATCACACACACTGTGCTGAGGAAATGAAAGATGCTAGTTAGTGCCTGTTATTAAGTATTTTGCCTTCGCCATACTGTTGCAGGAGGCAAAAAGTAGAGTTAAGGTGTTTTCCCAAAAGGAGGGAGGGTCAACACAGTTCACATGCACTTCCTAGAGGTCAGGAAATTAGAGTTTTAGCATATGAATAGAAAACGGCTGCCCACCCCCTTTCAGTCACAATACTTCCTATTCTTCATAAAGCCACAAGAAACATACAATAGCGCCAACCTGCTTTAGTTCTCATTCCTGGGTGGGCCGTGTGCAATCTCCAACAGCAGCAGCTTTATCAGTTGAATTCAAACAACATATACTATCATCTGATTTCTTTTTAAGAATCATAAATAATTTGCTACAATAAATTACCACTCCACTAATATTAAAACACCTCAGTTACCTAAAAAGGACAAGTTAGTTTCTTAACTGGGCTGAACCACAGAATTTGCGGTTTTTGAATGTTGCATATATCTAATGAAAACAGCAACAGATCTGCCAAAGAAAGCATCCAGGAATTGTCTTGCTATACAGAAGGAAAGTTACAAATGTTCCTTCTCATACATTTTCCTGAATTGGTGGGTAAACCTACTCCATCTCCCATCAACAAATATCTGGGAGGTTTTTATTTCAGCAAGGAAAACATTGGTTGTGGGAACAAGAAACTCATCTTAAACTTTCCATATTATTGCACAAATTGCTAAATTTAGAATTTTAACATTTTGAGTATGGCATGACTTTTTCCACAATTTGCATCATGCAAGAGCTGTAAAAAGGACAGAGTATAATAATATCTTTCCTTCATTGCCATCTTTAGTTAGGCTACTTTTTGTTTTCACTTCTCTCCCCCTCCCACACCCCACTCTTTAAAGGTGACACTATCTAAGCCATCTAACTTTCTGCTGAGAACCTGACCAAATGGAATGAGTCACATCTCGTTTCATGGTGTCTTGCCTCTACAGGAGGGTCTCCTCCTGCCCGTCTCATCGTATCAAACCAAAAGCACATAATAAGATAGTTGAGTGATATTGCACAAGGAATGTGATGTCTCAGTTATTTTGAGATGGGTTGGAATTCTTTCTCTTTGTTTATATTTCTAATTTATTCACTTTCCCCAACTCACCCCAAAATAAGAAGGCAGTCTTTGACAACTCCTTGGATTTGATAAGACTGCCAGCAATGTGGTCAGCGACTGTCAGTAAGAACACAATTCTCATATCAGCCAAGGACATAATTTTTGTTGAGACCACTGGAATAGAGAAAACTGCATTTAAAAAATTGTGACAGAAGTAAAGGCCTGAATAAATATTTTTTTGAATGTTGGGGGTGAGATCGAATGGGAAAAGGACACAAGAAATAGAACCAGGTTGGCCAGCTGGTGGCGCAATGGCATCAGCGCCGGACTCCGGAGCGAAGGCTCCCGAGTTCGAATCCAAGTTGGGCCACCCCCGAGTACGCTTTCCATCCGTGCCGGGTTGAGCGTCGAGATAGCCACTCAGCCTCGTAAAAAATACAAGGGTCGAGTCAACAACATTCATACCGTGATCCGGTTAATCCGAAAGGAGACCAATCCTGACACCACGCGCCAGACAAGAATGGCTGACTGTCTGGTGTGACATGATAAAAAAGACAGGAGTAGGGTCTTCAGTCCCTCGTGCTTGTTCCACCATTCAAAAAAAATCACAGATTATATTCTACCTCAGCGTTACTTTTCGGTGTGAAGGAGAAATGAAAGAGCAGATTATTTAAATAGTTTTTAAAAAATGCAGCATGCTGCTGTGCAGAGGGACCTGGGAGTGCCGTGTATGAATCACAAAAGGTTGGTTTGCAGGTGCAGCAGGCTATCAAGAAGGCAAATGAGATGTTGGCCTTCATTGCTGGAGGGATTGAATTTAAGAGCAGGGAGATTATTGTGCAACTGTACAGGGTACTGGTGAGGCTGCACCTGGAGGACTGTGTGCAGTACTGGTCTCCTTACTTGAGGAAGGATATACTGGCTTTGGAGGCTGTGCAGAGGAGGTTCACCAGGTTGATTCCAGAGATGAGGGGGTTAGACTATGAGGAGAGATTGAGTCACCTGGGACTGTACTCACTGGAATTCAGAGGAAATGAGAGGACATATAAAATTATGAAAGGGATAGATAAGATAGAGGCAGGAAAGTTGTTTCCACTGGTAGGTGAGACTGGAACTAGGGGACATAGCTTCAAGATTCAGGGGAGTAAATTAAGGACGGAGATTAGGAGGAACTGCTTTTCCCAAAGAGTGGAATACTCTGCCCAATGAAGCAGTGGAGGCTACCTCAGTAAATATATTTAAGACAAGCTTGGATAGATTTTTGCAAACTAGGGGAATTAAAGGGTTATGGGGAAAAGGGAGGTAAGTGGAGATGAGTCCATAGCCAGATCAGCCATGTTCTTATTGAAAGGTGGAGCAAACTCGATGGGCCAGATGGCCGACTCCTGCTCCTATTTCTATTTATTATGTTCTTTAAAATGCATAGTGTCTGATTCCCTTAATAACTGAAAATGTACCAGTCTTTTCTTAGAATCCCAGAAATGAGTGTAGTATTACTCTTCTCTGGGTTAAACTGATTTTGAAAAATACACTTTTTTTGTGGAATGGGCACAGGAGTTTCTAGGCCCTGCTCTCAAAAACTAAGTGGAACACAAGGACATGATCTTGTTCTCCGTTCTTCTGGTCCATTGTGACTTAACTTCATTTTGAAGAATCAGTGATAAGTGACATTCATTACAGCAGGTTTTTTTTCCGTCAGTTGAACACAAAGATACAGAGATTTTTCCCCAATCTCTTCGATCTAATTTCAGTGGAAGATTAGCAAATCATTGTTAAATTATAAACATTGGCTGTTACCTAGCACCTCATTTACATAGCCATTGTTAACACATTTCCATGTGGATGATATGGCCATGAAAGCACACAAAAGCCCTTACTTCCCCAGAAGCCTGAGGAAATTCAGAATATACCTGATGACCCTCACCAATTTTTACAGTTGTATTGTATTTTTACAGTGTCCTCTCTGGACACAGCACAGAGAGTCTGGTTTGGTGTTTTCACGACCCAAGAAAATGCAGGTAATTGTGAACGAGCCCAGTTCATCACATAAACCAGCCTCCCCTCCATTTTCACTTCCCACTGCTTTGGGAAAATAGCCAAGGTAATCAAGGACCCCTCCCACCATGGTCATTCACTGTTTTCCTTCCCCTGCCCCTCCTGTTGGGCAGAATATACAAAAGCTTAAGAGCATGTACCACCAGGTTCAAGGACAGAATCTATCCTGTTGTTACTAGACTCTTGAACAGAGCTCTCATAACTATTGATCTCTCAATCTCATTGTGACCCCACGTTCTCTGTAACTGTAACATTCTGCATTGTTTCCCTTTCACCACTTTGATGTGCTGATAACCTGAACAATCTGTCTGGGTGGCATATGAAAAAAAGTTTTCTCTTTTGTGTCTATGACAATAATAAACAAATACCTTGAACAGCACATTCAAGCCAAAGACTCAAAGTGGAATTCTCGAAAGGAATGTGTGCATCTTCCGGCAGAGGGCACATTTTGGTAGAAATGGGTTCCTTTGTTTCTCACGCTTCCCCCCCCCCCCCCGTTTCAGGGTGCTGGGAACAGCATTAATATTCCACTGCGAGTGACAAACAATGTGCCGGAAGAACTCAGCGGGTTGAGCAGCATCTGTGGGGAAGGGATAAAGGGATTGCTGATGTTTTGGGTCAGGGTTTCAGTCCAAAACATCACAATACCTCCACCACCTCACTGCACTCACCCACCCCCACCCATCAACACTGACTTCTGCAGTTGTTTGTTGCTCCAGTCTCTTGCGTTTCCACTAATAATAATGATGATGATGTAGACTATGCATTCATTTCAAGAAGGCTAGAATATGAAGGCAAGGGTGTAATGCTGAGGATTTATAAGGCATTGGTCAGACTGCATTTGGAGTATTGTGAGCAGTTTTGGGCCCCTTGTCTAATAAAGGCTGTGCTGGCATTGGGGAGGTTTATGAGAATGGTCCTGAAAATGACAGGGTTAATATATGAGAGTGTTTGATGGCTCTAGGCCAGTACTGTTTGGAATTAGAAGAGTAAGGGATCTAATTGAGACTTACTGAATATTGAAAGGTCTAGATAGCGTGGACCAATAGGATGCTTCCAATAGTGGGAGGGTCTCGGACCAAAGGCCACAGCCTCAAAAAAGAAGGGCTTCCTTTAGGAAAGAGATGAGGAAGAATTACTTTAGCCAGACAGAAGCAGGGTGGTGAATCTGTAGCATCCTTTGCCATAGACAGTTGTGGAGGCCAAGTCGTTGGTTATTTAAAGCGGAGGTTAATAGATTCTTGATTAGCAAGGGCAAAAGAGATTATAGGGAGAAGGCAGGAGAATGGGGCTGAGAGGAAAAATAAATCAGCCATGATGGAATGGCAGAGCAGACTTGACGGGCTGAATGGCCTAATTCTGCCCCTATGTCTTATGGGGAACATAGAAAATTAAATTCATCTTCCAATTATATCTCATAGTTATGAACAAATAGGAAAAATCCTCTTCATGAACAATTTCTCAAAATATTTATGAACTAAAGCCAACCATAATATATGAATTTCAAGTTAATAATCAACAATGTTCCTTAAACCCAGAAGAGTACACTTGAGAGTTCAGAGTTCATTTGTGGTGCTATTTTGTAAGGAGTCTCTGTACATTCTCTGTCATTTAAAGTAAAATTGGATAGGTATATGATAGATAGATAGATAGATAGATAGATAGATAGATACTTTATTCATCCCCATGGGGAAATTCAACTTTTTTCCAATGTCCCATACACTTGTTGTAGCAAAACTAATTACATACAATACTTAACTCAGTAAAAAATATGATATGCATCTAAATCACTATCTCAAAAAGCATTAATAATAGCTTTTAAAAAGTTCTTAAGTCCTGGCAGTAGAATTGTAAAGCCTAATGGCATTGGGGAGTATTGACCTCTTCATCCTGTCTGAGGAGCATTGCATCGATAGTAACCTGTCGCTGAAACTGCTTCTCTGTCTCTGGATGGTGCTATGTAGAGGATGTTCAGAGTTATCCATAATTGACCGTAGCCTACTCAGCGCCCTTCGCTCAGCTACCGATGTTAAACTCTCCAGTACTTTGCCCATGACAGAGCCCGCCTTCCTTACCAGCTTATTAAGACGTGAGGCGTCCCTCTTCTTAATGCTTCCTCCCCAACACGCCACCACAAAGAAGAGGGCACTCTCCACAACTGACCTATAGAACATCTTCAGCATCTCACTACAGACATTGAATGACGCCAACCTTCTTAGGAAGTACAGTCGACTCTGTGCCTTCCTGCACAAGGCATCTGTGTTGGCAGTCCAGTCTAGCTTCTCGTCTAACTGTACTCCCAGATACTTGTAGGTCTTAACCTGCTCCACACATTCTCCATTAATGATCACTGGCTCCATATGAGGCCTAGATCTCCTAAAGTCCACCACCATCTCCTTGGTCTTGGTGATATTGAGACGCAGGTAGTTTGAGTTGCACCATATCACAAAGTCCTGTATCAGTTTCCTATACTCCTCCTCCTGTCCATTCCTGACACACCCCACTATGGCCGTGTCATCAGCGAACTTCTGCACATGGCAGGACTCCGAGTTATATTGGAAGTCTGATGTGTACAGGGTGAACAGGACCGGAGAGAGAACAGGAAAAGGAATGGAGGGTTATGGGCTGAGTGCAGGTAGGTGGGACTAGGTGAGAGTAAGCTTTCGGCACGGACTAGAAGGGCCGAGATGGCCTGTTTCCATGCTGTAATTGTTATATGGTTATATGTTACATTCTCCCCGTGGAATGCCTGGGTTTACCGGGTTGCCAGTTTCCTCCCACAGTCCAAAGATGTACTGGGTAGGTTAATTGGTCATTGTAAATTGTCCTGTGATTAGGCTGAGGTTAATCGGGGTTATGGGATTGCTGGAGCAACGTGCTCAAAGGCCTATTCCGCGTTGTGTCGCTAAATAATTAAATAAAATACCGCATTTCCTGATCAGTCATCCCAAAGTGCTTTAAACGCGAGGTAGTACTTTTGATTTGCAATTATTATAATGTAACAAACACAGTAGCTAATTTGCAAACAGGAAGCACAAACACCAGGTAATCTGCTTTAATGCCATTGTTAAAGGGGTAGCTACTGATGAAAGCTCTGTGGTGAATGCAGCAACTCTCCACTCTCCCTCCTTCCCACTATCATGGGGTTGATGGGGACTCTGCTTGATGTCTCAACTGAAAGGCTACAAGGGTTCCCTCAGCACTGGACTGTCAGCCAATGATTTTATCCTCATTTTTCTGGAGTAGAATCCTGAGCCTTCTGACTGAGAGGCAAATCTACTACACATTGAGTGAGAACTGGCGGCTTAATTTGGTGTCTTCTGGAACTCAGGAGAATACAAACTGCTGGAGGTTTATCAATTCACCATTGTACTGATATGGAGATTCAACCAGATGTGATTTAGAGCAAGATAAGAATAAAAGTTCTTTTTAAAAACACAGAAATAAATAGGATAAAACAAAAAAGTAAATTAATGCACACTAAATTTGATATTTAAAATGTCAAAGCTTCAGAGAAATGTAATTATTCCTGGTAAGCAAACCATTACGTTTATCTGCATGTTCAGAGATATTGTCAAGAAACAACAAATACGCGTTTTGCATTTAGGTGATTGTTACCATGCAGCTTTTCAATCAAGTCTGTATACACAGAACCTGTAACTGCCACCTAAATCAAATTTGCCATTGTGTAGCAACCTGTTGAAGCACCAACACATCTTGCAGAGGTGTGTTGGTCGACTGGTACAAGTTCTCCAACCTATTGAATTGCCAGTCTCAGCAATGCTCTTCTGTAGTGATGCTGAGCTGAGCTAAGCTAAATAAAGCCAGAGATTTAAAAAAATCGAAATGGCTCAAAGCTAAGCTGCCCTTGAGTACCACCTAGTGACTGAAACACAAAACGCTTCTGGATGCAGTCAATGTGTGTTCCAAATCCTTAGACCATGAAGCAAAACAAAATAATGTTCACTTATATCGTGCCTTTCAGGGCCTCAGAATATCTCAAAGTAAACATAGCCAAGGTTTCAAGTGTCATACCTTTTTTGATTGCAGGAGTGACCAGTCAACTTGCGCACAAGCAAAGCACCACTTAAAGCAATGAGACAGATCAGACAATGATTTTATTAATGTTGGCTGAGGGATAAAAATATTCACCAGAAAAAGTGGAAAAATGGTGCTGAGAACTTTTATGTCCATCTGAAAGTGCAGATAGGACTTTGGTTTGAAGCCTCATTTGAAAGAGATTGGCAGACCAACACTTCCTTATAGGTTAGGTAGTTGTTACCTTAGCTCTGAGGTGAGAGTTCTACCAATTAAGCTACAGCCAATGCGAGTACAGAACCCACAAAAAAATGCATGCTTCCAATAGATCACCACAATATATCAACACAATCATACTCAGTTCTAATTTTAAAAAGTTCCAAAACCTGGGCCTCTGTATCTCCTTCTGCCACTGGATCCTTGACTTCCTTATCGGGAGTCCACAGTCTGTGCGGATTGGAAAAAACATCTCCACCTCACTGACAATCAATACAGGCACACCTCAGGGGTGTGTGCTTAGGTCACTGCTCTACTCTGTCTACACCCATTACAGCTCAAAATCCCTACGTTTGCCGCGACACAACTGTTGTTGGCAGCATTTCAGATGGTGATGAGGAGGCGTACAGGAGCAAGATATCTCATCTGGTTGAGTGGTGTCAAAACAATAACATCAATGAGACCAAGGAATTGATTGTGGGAAGTTGAGGGAACACATGCTAATCCTCAGCAAGGGATCAGCAGTGGAAAGGGTGAACAGTTTCAAGTTCCTGGGTGTCAACATCTCTGAAGATCTATCCTGGGTCTAAAATATTGATGCAATTACAAAAAAGGTACAACAGTGGCTATACTTCATTAGGAGTTTGAGGAGACTGTTATGGCACGAAAGACACTCACAAATTTCTACAGGTGTACCATGGAGAGCATTCTAACTGGTTGCATTACTGTACAGTGTGGAAGCTGCAGAAATTTGCTAACAGTTTTTTCCCCCTCCGCCATCAGATTTCTGAATGGACAATGAATCCATGTCCACTACCTCACTATTTTCCACTACTTCATTTTTTTTATATATACACTTATTGTAATTTATAGTTTTTATTAAGTATTGCAATGTACCATTGCTGCAAAACATCAAATTTCACAACATATGTTGGTGATATTAAACCTGTTTCTGATTGTATAACTATTTAGAAATTATTGGTTAATTCACAAGATGACTGAGTTCGGTGTTCAGGATCTTGCCATGGAAATTCAGAGTAACGCAACGACTATTCCTGGCTCCTTCATTATAGAGGGATATGTCTTCCTGTGTTTTTCAGAATTAGACATAACCAGACAAGGGGAAACCTTGGGAGCAAGAACAGAACCGAGTTTTCTGATTTTTATCCTCCATGGATGTTGTTTCACGTATTCCAGCAGTCTCTGGAACCTTACTTAATTGACAGTTCTCCATGTTATAAAATGGCATTTCACACACAATCTGCTAAGCAGAGGGGAGCTCAGCAGCTCAATTATTCTTTGTTGAGATTTGTCTGATGTTAGAGATTTCATCTAATAAATTTGTGTAAAGAACACTCTTCAGTGTTCCACATCTGAATCCTTTTGAAGCCCAGATAAAACTCTGACTCTTACCTGATTTCACTGAACAGTGAATGTGAGCTTTTGACTCATAATAAACCCAGTCAAATCCTGCCTCCACTGCCAAGCGGGCCAGCATACCATACTTTGTGCGATCTCTGTCAGAAGTGGTGATGTCCACTGCTCGACCTTCATAATGTAAGGATTCCTTTGAATGATGTCCATCCTCGTCCCATCCCTCCGTCACTCGAAGCTTCACCCCTGGCCACTGGTTCATCACGGAGATTGCTAATGAATTCACTTTATCCTTACAGCGCTGAAATTCAACAGAAATACGTATGCTTGTTATTATCTGCTTGGCATTGCAGAAACAAAGTGGTAAAGTTTAAGTCTTGCCTACCTCATATGAGTTATTTCAAAGCTCTCAGTGTCCAAATAAAAACAATGAGCTTCTCGCTGAGCTATCACTTTGCAACAGGTGATCTCTAATTGTTTTCCGAGTCTGAAATGTAGATTTGCAAACTCACATATTCAAAACTCAGCCAGATCACAGCTATTGTGCTCACATGTGATCTTTCCTACAACTACCGTCAGAGTTCAATGGCTCAAGTTGGTTTTAGGCTCAAGTGTGATGTCCTAGAATGGATAGTCCTACAATACTCATATTGTCTAAGCCTACTTGTGAAGTATTACCACTTCAGTGGGGTTTACCAGTAACTACGGACACTGTATTTGTGGAATGAGTACAGAACTCAGAGGAAGAAAAAATGGAAGATATAAGATGCAAGACTACCATATGGGCCTAATTACCTTTGGGCTGCAGATGAGCCAAAAGCAGTCAATACCAGATACAAAGTGGTACCTGCCACGTTGTCAAAAGTCTATCTACCTTAAGGCATGTAATTAGGTTGAATTCGTCAGATTTGAATGCTCTCAAAATAACGTTTTTGTTTCTGGTTTCTTGATAAAATATCTGCTCATCACTGAAAGGTGGCATTGTCATTAAACCTGTCTCATATGGGGATGTATTTTATCATCAACTGATCTAAGGTAACCATATTAACCTCAGTAATATATTCAAAAAAAGTCCCATTTTCCTTCCTCTGTTAAAGAGGTCATTGAAACCATCTACAGACTGGCAATTGTCATATGCAGGCTTGAGAAAGTTATGGCACATAGAGAGGAATGAGAACGACATGCAGCTAGCTGAATGCTCAGCTTAGGTAGCAAATCAGAGTTTTAGTTGTAGACTATGACATGCATATTATGTCAAGTACATTCCCATAATTTTGGAATAGAAGTATCACTTGATTTCTGAAGAGATTACGTTGCAGGGAAGTGTTATTAGTGATTATTTGTAAATCGAGAGTTCATTGCCATTAAAACTAAAAACTCTGGTTGTGTTCCAGAGCTCAAAAATTTCTGTCAAAAACACATAAAAATAAATCAGTCGAAGTAGCTGAAAAAATAAAATATTAACAAATAAATCTTAAAGATAATAAAAATACATAATGTATTAATCATAACGTACCCATTGTGGATACTCACAAAGTGAAAGATAGACATCTCTCACTCCCAGCTCTTGCTATCTATCTCTCTTTTCCACTCAATTCCCCATCTCTTACCCCATATGCCACCCCTCCCCATTCTCTCTACCCCATTCACTTTCCAAACTCATTTAAGTTTGTCAAATGGATTGGATCTTTGTTGACACAGCTGAGCAAACATGTCAACACAGATTGCTCTGCACTCCACTGGGATTTCAATTGCTTGGCATTTCAATTAGTTTATTGCTATTAAGCACTACTGGTAATGAAAATGCTCCTAAATCAAGGACACATACCTTATATAAATCAATGTATTTTACCAAACCACATTTGTAAATCAAGGGTTACCTGTATGTATAAAGAAGAAACCTCCCTCACAGACTATTGTGCTCAGAAAGCTCTTCAATATTCACGTTGGCAAGGAAAAGTAAAGGCTACATACTTTAAGCTACAATGTTGTGACTGAGGACACTATGCAAACACAAAATTCCAGCAATCGAGCACATAATTTCACTCAAAGTAGCTTTGTTTAATTCCTCTCCCAATTTTCGCCTCCAAAGATGCTGACTCACAGTACATTGTGAATTCACAAGTACTAAGAGCTGACATTGTTAATACTTTACCCACATTTAGCCCAAATACAGCAAGTCTTAGAAAACTCTTCAACAGTTCAAACAGGAAGAGTATCAGAACCAAGCCCAGTTTTATGTCCAACTAATATGCAGTTTCTAGCAAAAGTGACTGCCCAGCACACAAGGAAGAAGAACTTTCCCCTGCCCTCCCTAACCAGGAGGTACTGAGGTTCTTTTTATTTACAGATTAATAACTTCCTGAGTAGAGGCAAGCTGGTGCAGCTTGTGATGATTAAACCTGTATTATACATCTGTATAGCTTAATACCTCACCAGACTAATCAAACTACCAGGGGAAATTAATTTATACTTTTCTGGTATAAAAGACTGCACCACTGAAAATCTAACAAGTTTACATTACTATATTATGCCACATACATAAACTAGTGATTGCTCCCCTAAGAGATGGCATGGGCTGAAAGTCAGCCTTCTGTATTTTATCAGGAAAATTTCATCACAGAACAAGTACATCAGACCTACAAGAAGTAACCATCTAAGCCTATTTCCATATTTACCAGGTGAAAATATTTTAAATGCACAAGGAAATTAGAATTTACATTTAAATAATAACTTAGCTCAAACTGTTCAGAGTACGTCAAAAATGTCTTCACAACAGCAAATACATTAGCGAGCCAATTTGCGCACGGCAAGATGTCAAAAATAAGGAATGAGATAAGTTATCAGTTAATCTGTTTTTGGTTGAAAAAGGAATGCCAAGCAAGATATTAGGAGAATAATAAGTTTTTCCAGGTGTTTAACATTTCAGAGAAAAGTATCAGGAAGATACAGTCATCCATTGGATATAAACTACACATTCAAGTTCTGGGTGACGCCTGAGCACACAAGCTAACAATTAAACCAATAAAAAAGGCATCTCCAAAATCAAATGAAGGTCTTAACTACAACTTCCAAGTACACAATCCACCCATGGCAATTGAGGAAAAAGTCTGCAAAATAAATAACAGCTTGTTCAAAACTATTTAAAATGATTCCCTTGTATTTTTTTTAAGTACTTAAAAGCTAAATCTCATTAATGGATATTCCCATCGAAATAAGGATTGTGTTTCACCAGATGTCAATCAATGACTACCAGTCAATAACAAGGTGCATTATATTATACTATACAAGTCATCGTCTTCCATATACCAGTCGATTTGGTACTGATTACTTTTTGTTTAGTCTAGTTGTATTTTATAATAAGACCCGCCCAATACTGTATAATAATTCCTCAGCTGGAAATACTTCAGCTTGATGTGCAAAATAGACATACTACCAGATGTGCAAGTTTCAGAATGGTACAATCTGGTGCTGGAAATTCATACGATTAAAATGGCAGAATGACACATACACCTGACTTTGTTAACTTTAAAATTTTTTTAAGTTAAAACAAATAATAATGGGAAGTTTCAAGGACCAGAGATTCACACACTTTGAAGCTGTGAAGCCTTCTATCTGCAAGGATGTAGTTCAGCAGTTTATAGTTTTTTTTTAAAAAACAGGAAGTTAAGTACTTATGTACCAACTACAATCACATTCATCAGTACAAATTCACAATTCATTTATTCATTCTTTTTTTATTGCTTACTTCCCAGAAATCTCAATTCCTGGTGAGTTTTGGTTTCTCACACAACGTCCACATTGGCTGCTATTATTCTAGACATGGAGAGTCAATAGGTTTGCATGAGTGCCAGGATCAATCTCTCCTTGCCCTGTATCTACTTTCACGCACTTTCCTGCAGGAGTTATCTGGTGACGATGAACAGGATTGCCCATGCTCTACTCCCCAGCCCATGATGCAGAAATCAATAACGCTAATACAGAAAATGGTTCGGATATTTCAGACACAATCCAAGCATCAAACACGGGACTTTCCTTGTCTGCATAATTCAGCCCCTCTGTAAACAGTGCATATTATGTTTATTTTTTCCTTCAAGGAAGTAATTCCACAAGTACCACTTCAGTACTTCAGGCTCTGATGGATATTTTTCCAATATCCCTTGCCAGGGCAAAGTATCAGCTTTAAATTTAGAGGACTTCAGAGCAGAATGATTCTGTTTCACTCAAGGAAAGACTTTTCTGTGCTTGTTAATATTAAACAGTAAAGTAGGTAATGTTTTATTCATCCATTCTAGAAGGAAGCAACATTAATGTGATTTTCCTTATTTCATTGAAGTTAAAAATGTTGAAATCTTACAAAAAGTATATTTGTTTTGTTTTGCAAAGCTTTGTTAAACATTAATAATGAACACAAGCCATTTTCAAGATACAGGGTGAAAATGAAAAGTAATGTTTTACTTCATGTTATATGTGGCCCCAGGCAGCTTAATGAAGCATAGCAGCTAGAAATATCATTCCAGTGGAAGGGAGCAAAGTTTTCTGCAAGATCATAGGTGGCAGCCATTGTACTAGGAGAGGAGAGACCAGGACAGGAGTGCATTAAAGGTGCACAATTCAAGAGGAAATACCAGTCATCATCTGTTACACAATAGTCATAACCTAATCTTATTGATCAACAACCCATGAAGATCTTGCAGGAACAGATTATTATTTGCAATCTGGCACCCTGAGCAAATAAGTCATCATGCCCTGTCAAGTATTTTTGCCAACAATTTTCAGGCTATTTGGTGCATGATAAAATAATTAGACTGCAACACTGAATGTGAATTAACTTTATTCAAGTAATGCCAGTGTGTGCACTCAGTAGGTTTGCCAATTACATTTGTCACTTGGTGTGTCTTAAGCTTCTCTTAGCAAGTTGTCAAAGTGAGATTACCATTGATGAGTGGCTTCATTTCCACCTGGTGAGCTTTAGGAGTGTAGCTCATCCATTAACTAAATTTGTCACTTACTCTAAAGACTTGCAGCAGCAAGAATCTCTAACCATAGGCACTATTGTATAATTTGCCAGAAGTAGCACCCATGGTAACATGTCACAGCACACAACTGCCATGTGTTGTTCCTAAGCTACTTAATAATTAACACCCGTGGAGTGAACCTACTTCTGATGTCCACTGATCTGTCAGAGTATAGAATTCAGTGGAATTTTTAGGATCCTTCATCAGTCACCACTACCTATTTACTTCGAGGGTGGAAGCTCACAATGACTGGATCTTGGGAGTCTGAGGCCAAAATAGTGGTTGAATTCTTAACTCTGCAGACATGATTAATGTTGACACATTACTCAATATCAAGCTGCAGAATTTACAACATGCGCTCTATGATGCCAGTGTTATGGGACACAATAGTGCCTTTCTGGCTGTTGGGAATTTCAATCAAATCACCTTCCAGTTTGAAGTACAAGGAGGCTCCACAGTCCACAATGCAGTGTTACGTTGTTTGAAGTCAGGCTCACGAAAATTCCATGAAACTCCAAAGTTTCCATTTTAACCTCCACATGGTACCAATCATTGCTGTCCATTCTTCACCAATGTCATTTGGATGCTGGTCAGTATCACTCTTCTGTGATGGATATAGTTGCAAATGTCCATTTCAAGTCGAGGTGGTAATAACACTTATGCACGGGTGCTCTTCTTGTGCAACTGGTTATCCGTGTACTCTGTGTAGGAAGCGTTTATGCATCCAGTTGCGTACTGTGTCGCCATTGCATGCACTATTATGCGCTTGTGCAGAATTAGTGCTTATGGATACATTGTGCAATCATAGAATATACGATTAATACGGTACATACCAGCAGTTCTGTGCTCCCCTCCAATCTCCATAGTCCCAACTCTCCCTCCCGAACAAATCAACCAAAGCTTCCTTATATGGAGTGAGCTTTTCAATGCCTGGGGGGGTCCATCACTTGTTCCATTTCATGCCCTTCGGTTATATGCCAGTTTTGCCTTTAAAACAAAAGAGCAGTGGGGATTGAGACAGGATAACTTGGCCAAATGAACTTCTTTCCTGCAGTACATTCGTTCACCCATCCTCACCCCAACATGGTATGCTTAATGCAATGTGCATAAATCCACGAAGATTCATTTTTACAGTTTCACTTGCTGCACCTTAGTAATATTTGTGTCCGTATGGTTTACATATACTGTAGATCTTTAACTAATGCTTTCCTTCACTACTAAAAGTATTCTACATTGCTATTTTACAGTAGTATTGATGCCTTACCTTCATGATTTTCTTTTAAATCGGACACCTTCTCCAGACCTTCAGCTAGGTCTTCAGTTGTTGAGAGAATGTTCACTTTGGCAGTGATAATTTTGCGACACTTCTTTGTGTTTAGGAGCTGGCTTCCCTCATCAGAAATGTGCTTGCAATGTTCAAGGACTGAGTTAACCAGCACTTGCAGAGTTTTGTTGTTAAATTGGCTTTTATCCCTGTTGGCGTTCAGACATTTTCATCAAAAATTGCGCATTAAAAAGTGTTTTATTCACTGTGGCTAATGGAAATGCATTCTCTGAAACAGCACATTTCCAAACTCAAGCGGCTTGGTAAGGACATGATATTTTAGTGAAAGATAAAACATCAGACTCCTGATGTCAACACAAGTACATTCCAGTTGAACAAGAACAATCAGAAGCAGTAATCTTTGAATTGGGACACTGTGAAGAGTTGAAACCCAATAGCTTCACCTAACTAGGACCTTCATGGCCTGCACTGAGCTATTTTTAAGACCGTCATCTCCTCTTTCTCGGATACTTCCACAATGTATACCAACTTCCCAATCAATAGGATGGACTAGGTGCTTCTGTCCTATCCTATCAGAAAAAAAAGTGCATGAGTTAATCCCAGATGACTTCACAGTCCACCTGAATTATCCCCAGTTCCTTCACAGGGAACTCTGATCATGGATACAATCATCCTTTCAGCCTTCTTTGGAATGTAGCATTTGTATCATGTTGCCATATTAACTCTGAACATGGATTTAAAATGAAAACTCTATGCAGCCCCAAGGTATGCAATTAATTAATTAATTAAATTATCTACCAGTTTGCTTAATTATTCTCAGTCAATTACAAATGAGAAGCTGATTGCTAAATACAGGCCATCCCTGGTTATATGGGTCTGACTTATGGACATCCCCTACATTTAAACAAACACCTATAATATTAAATTCAGGCCTGATGTACATTCCTACTAACGGCAGAACTGGTTTCCGCTCTCGCTCACTTCACTGTTAGTAATTGTACTTCCTTAGCAGTTTCATGAGCTTTTGATGTTATTCACTACAATACTGTGGAAGTAAGGTATTGAGTGAGTTCTATGGAACAAAATTAAATTATGGACATCTGTGAAAGCAGAACCCATTCAGTCCACTTCTGCTAATAAGCAGCTTTTCTTTGATAATAGGAGTTGCCCATTGGCCCTTTTCTTTGAAATAAATGTATCATGCTTGGAATGCATACTTCACACAAATCAATGAAAGATCCTGTTTGTTCAAATCAGAAACTTTTAATCAAAATTAGGATGGTATTAAATTGTTAGTTTTTTAATTCACAGCTCTTGCCGTGTCTGAAGCATTTAATTTAGCTTGCCCATCTCTTTGAATGTAAAATACATGACCCAAAGATAGCACTAAGGAGTCACTAATTTAATATTTATTACAAGGATGAGGAAAAACTCTGGTATAAAATCATTTAAAGGGATGAGAGAACACCACTGTATTTTCTAAGGAAAAATGTTCTAAAAGTGTTTGTAATAAAGGGAAGCTACAGGGCTGTGGAGGCACTGGGACTTTTTAAAAAATATAATTCTCTAGTAAAGAATGGGCACAAACTTGATTTGTTGAATAACCCAGCCTCCAGTGTGTTGTCAGTTTATAAGACTATTGAATGGTTCCCCAGTACAATAAAATGAACTCTTGACTTCAGTCATTATGACCTTACGCTTTATTGCCTGCCTGCACTGCGCTTTTTCCGTAACTGTAATGTTACAGTGCCTTGAAAAAGTACTCAGCCTCCACAAGTATTTTCATATTTTCTGTCTCATTTTCTAAATTTAAAATATATTGAAGTAGGATTTTTTGAGCTAATCTACAAAACATTGTGCATCATGTCAAATCAAAAGAAAAAACTCCAAAGCCTGTCAACAATAGACTAAAATTTAAAAACCAAAATAGTGAGGCTGAAAAAGTATTCAACCCCTTTGTAATTACTGCGCTAACTTTCCTTAGGTGCAATACCTTACTGACTCACCCAATTTGGAAAATTGGAGGATCGCCTGAATAAATACGTCCTCTCTCTGTAAGGTCCAACAGAGTGGTAGATTTTCAACAGATCAAACCAAAATGAAGACAAAAGAGCATTCAAGACAAGTCAGGGAAATGATAGTAGAGAAGCACAAATCTGGGGAAGGGTACAAGACCGTCTTAAATGCACTGAACACACCTTGGAGCTCAGTGCAGTCCATTGTGGGGGAAAAAGTGGAAAAAATATGAAACCACAGCCACACTGCCTAAGTCAGTCTGCTCCTCTAAACTTAGTCGCCAGAGAAGAATGACACTTGAAGAGAGGTGACTGTGATGCCAACAGTCACTCTGAGTGGCTACAACTGAAGATGAACTACATGGCCTTACACAAAAAGGGTATTTATGGAAGAGTGGCAAGGAAGAAGCCCTGGCTAAAAAAAAAGCACATCCTTGCCCATAAAGACTTCGCAAAGTGTCACTTAGAAGATACTATAAAAAGGGAAGAAGGTCTTGTGGTCAGATGAGATGAAAGTGGAACTTCTTGGCCTCAACACTAAGCTGTACGTCCAGTGTAAATCAAATACTGTGCATCAGCCAGGTAACACCATCCCCACTGTGAGGTATGGTGGAGGTAGCATCATGCTGTGGGGATGCTTTTCAGCAGCAGTGACTGGAAATCTAGTAAGATGAATGCTGCTAAATATACAGATATCTTGGATAAAAACTTGAGGATGTTTGGAAGTTCACCTTTCAGCAGGACAACAACCTAAAGCACGCTGCCAGAGCACCAATAGAGTGGCTTCAAATGAAGAAAATTGATGTCCTTGAGTGGCCCAGTCAGAGTCTTGACCTCAAACTGATCAAACATCTCTGGCAAGACATCAGGACTGCTGTCTACCATTGTTCCCCAAGTAACCTCGCACAACTTGAGCAATTTTGCAAGGAGGAATGGGAAAATCTTGCTCCATCACGTTGTGCAAAGCCTATAGAGACTTATCCAAAAAGACTACTGGCTATAACAGCTGCAAGAGGTGGTTCAACTAAGTACAGAGCAAAGGGGGATGAATACTTTTGAACTGCTGACATTTCAGTTTTTGATTTTTTAGTTTTTTCATGCTTTACAATTTTCCCTATTGTTTGGGCTCTACTGTGGGGAAAAAAGGAGAATTTGATTCACAAGTAAAAATTCTCAGTTAAATTGATCAAAATCCCTGGTTGTAATACTCAGTTATGTAAACAAAGGGTTGGGAGCTGAATTCTTTTACAAAACACTGTAGATTCTGCACTCTGTTATTGTTTTATCTTTTTCTACCTCAATTCACTGTTGTAATGATCTGATCTGTATGGATGGCATGCAAAACAAGTTTTTGATTGTACCTCTGTACATGTGACAATAATAAACCAATTTACCAATTTTAGTTCTATGTACTGCAGTTAATCTTTCAACATTATTCTTTTTTCCTTGATTTGCTCCCCTTTAACTTCACTCCTCAGATGAATCAATGAAGGTACAAGTTAGATCACTACCCAGTACCTTGTTCATGTGACAATCTTAGATGCTTAATCCTGCATCTGGTGGAATGTTTCATCACAGTAACTGTTAGAGACCAGTCTACTCATGTCTTCACAACCAGATACATTTGAACATAGTGATCAGGAGTGGGAATGTTAACTAGTTGGCTTTTCTAAATTCTTGGAACAGTTCCCTAGATTAGTTTACCATTTTCATCCTCTCTCCCCTGTAGACACTGGCTGAGGTTGGAATACTACTTCAAGGTCAAGGATAACTCTCCCATAAACATCCCAAGTACTCATTATGTGTCAGCCCCAAAGAAGAGTGTGATCAAATAGGAGATAAGATAACTAGTACCTTATCTATATGATTCTGTATATAATTCATTTATACCTACATTTAGAAAGAGATTTTATTCACCCAGAGAGTAGTGAGTACTTGAAATATACTGCCAGAAAGAGAGATGGAAGCAGAATAGCTGACAGCATTTAAGAAGTGTCTCGAACATTTGAATCACCTAGCCTTAGAAGGCAAAAGGCCAAGTACTGGAAGATGAGATTAATATGGTTGGTTGGCATGAGCATGGTGAAAAAAATTGGCCTTTTTCCATGCTGTACAACTCTGACTGTACATTAATCCACTGAGCCAACTAGAAAGGAAGAAACACTGGAAACGAATGGCAAGTCTGCCAGCATCTGAGAAGAAAAGAGCTTGCATTTATCAAGATGCCTCATCATCTCTTTCAGAAATGCCTTATAGCATTTTCTATAAAGTGTAATGATTAGTTAAAGCCATTTTGCGCATATAAATATTCCAAAACATAAACAAGACAAAGGACTGCTTAAAACTGCTCAAGATCACTCTAAGTGGAGTAATCATATCCCAATCAGTACTGATAATATTCCATAGAAATCTTCTTGGGAATGTCACAAGAATATTTATTCAGATATTTTGACTGGGTGAAACAGCACTCTTAAGCCTTCAAGGATAATTTAATAAAAAAATTAATGTTGTGCTAATAGTGCCTTTCTGGAAGGATTTAAAATAGATGCATCCACTTAGAAATCAAAAGGTTGATAGTTATCGACCATCTTGCTTTTATACTAGAGAGGTTTTAGGACTGTTGGTTAGTTTAAAAATGGATTCCGTAATTGTTTTCAAATTGTACTGTATTAAAATGTTGTGTCTTTATACACATTCTAAAAAATTATCAGGGAGATTACGCAAATGAACAGTTAAGCTGCTTCTTTGTTAACCTCTGAAAATAAGTAAGACCATAAAATCTCAGGCCCAGACAAGGTCAAGACACTGTGTAATGAGCTTTGCCGGTAGAAACTAATGTCACTAACACAATAACTAGTCTGTGGTTACTCAAACTCACTAGAGAATTGAGAGACTACTGCCCCTCCAGATATCCTTCATAACCCATGGTCAGTGAACCTTACTGTCTTAAGACTTTAGATCCACTGGAATTATAAAGCTTACACCATATTGCCTCAAGAGGCTGAGACAAGTCTACAAAACAAATCTGCAAGCAACTGCACCTGGAGCACCTTTGGTACCTCACAAGTTAGTTTGTACATTTTGGAATAAATATTTTATGGGATACGAAGAAAAGTTCTAAATGGAATGGGAAATGTTAGTGGAATAAAAGTTAATCTGAATGCTGTTTTAAGATAAACCATGATAACAAAATATGTGAAAACAATATCATTATTCAACCTGACTAGAAAGCTGAGAGGCTATTGTCTCCAGATATCCTTAATAACCCATGGTTTGGAAGCCTTCAAGCTTTAAGACTTCAGATCCACTGGTTTTATAAATTCTATACCACATTGCCTAAAAGGACCTAGAGAAGTCTACATGACAAATTTGGCAGAAAATATCTGTGGGCAATTGAACCTCTGGAAAAGCTATGATTTCTGACACTTTATTGGGATAAATATTTCATTGCAAAAATGCAAGTACAGGACAGATCACGAAACACTTCTGCACGAGGCAAGTGAAAAATAGCTGTAACAGTTTCTGAGCAGTGCAGGGAAGAAGCCATTCAACTTAGATGTTGTACAGGACTATAAACTGAAATGAAAATATGGGTCCATCTTTCTTAACGAGAATAATCTGGAACAGCTTTTACTAAAAAAATCAATATATCCAGATGCAATCACAACATTCAGTAAACCAAAGTAATTTTCTGTCCTCCAAAATAGCTGTAAAAAATCAGATATTTTGAAGAATGTAATGCTTCATAGAAGAGATTTTTATTCCCTTGATATAACAAAGATTTTTAAATCACGGCTAGAACTTCTTGGTTTGAAAGAAAAATCCTCAACTATAAATGGACATTATTTATAGTATTCAAAGAGAATTTTTGTTAGTGAATAGTGAAGAAACCCATTCTCTCCTTCCCCACCATCATTGATTGATACCAAAGAATTACCGGTACTACAGATTAAAGGCAGTGACGAATTCTCATTTAAATCATCTGACATATTTTCCCATACTGCTTACTGTTCCTTTGGAACATGCCTACTGTTGCTGTGCTTAAAATGGAACGACCCAAATCTTTGATAATTTTTAAGAATGCTTTTTTGACATAAAATAATTTTGCCCTTAAGGGACTAGGCTGGCTTGATCAGCTGGAACTGATTTTTCTCACTTTCCTCCCTTTTTTTCATGAGGTCTTCCAGAAGACCAGTTGATTTGAGTACTTTGCTCGGAAATAGAAAGACTTGCATTGACATAAAATCTTAGTACGATACTTATAAGCATACTACAGCCATTTTGCATACGACAGGTTGTTGTTTAGAGCCACAAGTTAAAAAAGGAACATTAGGCCTGGAGCAAGAGCATTTCCTACTCAAATATTCAAATTTAAATAGTGTCACAAGATAAATTCCACTTGAGCTATAAGAGTAGATATCAAGGACTATGTTCTCTGCTAGACAAAGCTGCTGTCTCAGTACTGCATTGGAGTGTCAGCCTGATTAATGAACACAAGTTCTTGATGAGGGCTCTGACTCAAACCTTTGGAATTGGCTTTAAATATTTTAAATTATTTAATTCAGTCAAGTTCTCAAAATCAGCAGCTGAACATTTATCCATCTGAATCCGCCATTTATCCATCTCTAGCTGCAAGAGTGAAGATAGGAGATGTCATGCAGAGAGGAGCGTTGACCTCCAGCAGCGAGAAAAGGGTGGATGCGAAAAAGAGCAGAAAGCCAGTATCAGTGTTCAATGCAGACTGCGTGCATATATTTTATATAAAGTAGAATTTGCCCATGTTGGGTGGCATGCTGAGCTGGTCCGGAGAAAATTATACAATGACATTTTGAAAAAAAAAACACAATATGCTATTTATTCCAAAGCAAAATGCTCAGAGACGGGCCTCTACACTTACACTGCCGCCAGGCTCTGTGACAAGTTTGCCTTATTATGCATGACATGCATTGACATTTTGTAACATCCTACGCATGTGTGATAATTATATTACCAATTATTATTCTAACAAACACATTTTTTGTGTTTTTTTGTGAGAAGTTCTGGATTCCTGTCTGGGTGTATTTAACCCACTGCTATTTCAATGACTTACAGAATTAATAAATGGAATCTACTGTATAAGGAAATTGCAGATAGGCAAGATGATCACAAAAATGAGGCTACATTTCAATCAGACTCCTGTCCTTAGTTCCATAGTACAGTAGAATTCATAATTATGCATCGATGCTATCAGATTCTCTTTAAGCAACTGCTCTGTCTACAGCTTTGTAACATGACTGCCCACATTTTGCCCCAGTCAAATAGTCCACATTGTCTTGTGAAGAAATGATCGGTAGATATGTGTTACCTGGGCTTCCAAAATGCATTTGGTTAAGTGCCACAGAGTAGACCTGCCATTAGGATTGAATCCCGTGGAGTAAAAGGGGATGCATTAGCATGACAGAAAACCGGCTAATTTAGAGATTAGCAGTGAAAGGTTTACTTGGACATCACTGAATCCCCTACTATCAACATCCTGGGGGTTACCATTGATAGTTAAACTGAACTGGTCTAGCCATATAAACACCATGGCTACCAGAGCAGGTCAAAGGCTAGGAATCCTGCAGCGTGTAACTCACCTCCTGACTCCCCAAAGCCTCTCCACCATTTACAAGTCAGGAGTGTAACGGAATACTCGCCTGGATGAGTGCAGCTCCATCGACACTCAAGAAGCTCGACACCATCCAGTACAAGGCAGCCCCCTTAAGAGGTACCCCTTCCTCAAGCATCCAATCCCTCCACCATCGACAACCAGTTGCCACAGTGTGTACTATCGACCAGATGCACTGCAACAACACACCAAAGTTCCTAAAGCAACAACTTTCAGACCCAAGGACGAGAACAGCAGATACCTGGGAACACCACCACTTGGAAATCCCCCTCCAAGTCACTCACCATCCTGACTTGGAAACATATCGTTGTTCCTTCATTGTCGGTGGGTCAGAATCATGGAATTCCCTCCCCAACAGCACTGGGGTGTACCTACACCTCAGGGACTGCAGTGGTTCAAGAAGGCAGCTCATCACCACCTTCTCAAGGGCAACTAAGAATGGGCAATAAATGCTGGCTTAACTGGCAATACCCACATCCCGTAAATTAATTAAAAAAATCTTGCCATCTTTTAGCTGCATCAATATGTTGGGACCAAGTTAGGTCCTCGGAGATATTGACACCCAGGAACTTGAAATTGCTCACTCTCTCCACCTCCGATCCCTCTATGAGGACTGCTGTGTGTCCCCATGTCTTACCCTTTCTGAAGTCCACAACCAGTTCTTTGGTCTTACTAATGTTAGGTGCAAGGTTGTTATTGTGACACCAATCAACTAGTTGGTATATCTCGCACCTGTACGCCCTCTTGTCACCATCTGAAATTCTGTCAACAATTGTTGTATCGTCAGTAAATTTATAGATGGTATTTGAGCTATGCCTAGCCACACAGTCATGGGTATAGAGAGAGTAGAGCAGTGGGCTAAGCACACACCCCTGAGGTGCACCAGTGTTGATCATCAGCGAGATGGAGATGCTATTTCCAATCCACACAGATTGTGGTCTTCCAGTTAGGAAGCTGTGATTCCAGTTGCAGAGGGAGGTACAGAGATACAGACAAAGAAAAATTGAATGAATAATTTGGATGAATAATGCTCAAATAATTTTTATTTCAATTTTGGTGACTGCAAAAAAATAGCAAATAGGTTGGCATTACTTGAAGTTAATAGTTCACCCAGTGCAGAATTAATGCATTCTAAGCTGTTGAAAGATAATTTTAAAAAAAATTGGAGGACTGTTCATCTTAAATCACATTTAAAAACAGAGAGGAAGATACAAAGTAACAATTGGCTAATCCTTCTAACATCAATGGTGAGAAAGCTGCTTCAGACCATTGTCAGGGATTCAACAATGGCATATGGATCTTTCAAAGGCAAATTGTGTCCAACAAATCAGACTTTGAAAACAAGTTAAACTACAGATTCAAAGCCAGATTTAGAATTTTTTTTGGACAAATGCTCCCCAGGATACTATCAGGAAGAAGTAGTTCAGTGTTGGCTGGCATTGGGCAGAGACAATTGAAATGATGAGGGGTTTCAATGGATTAACAAGGAGAAACTATCTCTTTAAGAATGGAGGAGAAGAGGAAATACTTTCACACAGAATATTGTTGAAGTCTGGAATGCACCACCCAAGAATCAGATTCCACTGCAGTTTTCAAAAGGCAATTGAATGCATCCTTTACAAAGGATGAATCTGCAGGTTTGCGGTGTGAGACTAAATTAGTTCTTTCACAGAGCTGGCACAGGAATCGCAAGCCTCTGTAATATAAGATTCTGATTTTACTACTTTATAATAATCAATATTGAATTAACTGCTGCAGATGATAGAAGTGGCTTATTTTAATAGTTTCATAGGTGATACAGCACTCAGAAGTTAATATAACAGTAGCAGGTCATTTTATGTGATACAAATCAGACATTGTTCTTTGAAGTGAAAAACAATCCTAGTCATAGTATTTCACACTTTGTTTTATGTTAGACATTCTTTTTCTCACTTTGATGTTCAAAAGGTAGCTCAGCCAGCAATTTTCACTGGTGGTAACTGTTACCTGGGCCTGGAGGAAAGAAACTGTGCAGTTTGCTGGTTAATTTTCACTGGTAGTGGAACTTTTGCTTATGAAACTGTTGTATCCTCATTGACCATTTCATTCATCATGCATTGAAGCACCAACGTCAAACTATTGGTTTCATTTGATTAACAAGCAGGTCGTATCTGATGAATTTAAAAGTATTGGAACTTGAACTAGTCTATTATTACTGGTTATAATTATATCAAGGTACAAAGCTTGTCTACTTTTCATATAGATCAGATCCTTACACCATGTTTTGAGGTAGAACAAGGAAAATCAATAACAATGTATAATAAAGTGTAACAGCTACAGAGAAAGTGCATAAACGCAGATAAACAATAAAGCTAAAGGGCTAGAGTTAGGGGTGATCTGATGGCCAGGGTGGTTAGTTGGTAGGCTGTATGGCAAAGTATGATTTTTACCGTCAATTAGTTAATAATCCAGATCTCCACACTGAGAAAAGGATAAGACCCAACTGAACTGACTTCGTGTTTAGCCCGATGTGCGTTGACATTTACCAGTCTTTCATGGGGTTACTTAGCCGTCAAAGCGGAGCTGCCGCTTTCACAGCTAAGTGATTCCAGGGCAATGACGCGCTATCGCGCTCTTCTCTTCCAGGCCTCCAATATGCAAACCGAGTACTTTAAAAAAACGTTAAGATAGAAGAGGTGCAAGGTCATAGCCACCCAGAGCAATTCACTTTTAAAAGGGTGCTACCGAAGGCTTTGCACTCGAAGGAACAACGTACTCAACACCATAAGAGTTTTAAAGTATAATTTTCAAACAAAACTTGACCAGAATGCAGTACAGTATAATCTTCCATTTCCAATAGGGCTAGCTGTCTTTTATGAACAAAAAGAAGCCTGATCGATTTTGCAGGGTCTAGTAAAAATATGCACTTTGTGTTTGGGTGTAACACGTGCTAGGATGGACCCTGGATGTGGAGCAGCTGCTGAGAAGAAGCTTTTGCGCGTGCAATCCCAAACCACCGCGTGTAGCCTTCCATCAACTGGTTCCTAGCGCAGGGGCACAGGAATCGCTGGGGCAACCCACCCCACGGATCAGGGCAAAGAATTGGCAAATGTGCTGAATAGGATGGCAGCAAGATTATTGCCATCAAGTTTAATGTGTGTTTTAATAAAATGAGCAGCTCCCTGAAAATAATGGACTGTCCAACCAAAGCAACAATTCTGGAAAGTCTACAAAAATGGCACGAGGTGGGAGATAATGTTTTATTTACTCAGATAATTGCGTACAGTACTGATGTCAGAATTTTTGCTTGTTTTTCAGTTCTCTTGACTTTTTAATTTACGAAAAATATCTTTCCTTTTGATAAAATTGATATATGCTCTTTGTACCAGTCAAGAACAAACTTGTGTCTGGATGATTATCGCCAAAGTCACATACACTTGCAGCCTCTGCTGTCAAATGTGTTAAGATGATCATAATGCAAATACTTGAAGTGAAATACTTCAGTCTTCATCAACGTGTTCCATACCCCACTTCCTCCGGTTTTACATCCCCTCTTACCATACCCTGATAATGGCTGATATGTGTCAGATGTTGTGCTGGATCTGCTGTTCATTTCTTATTCCTCCTCCAAGGAAATACCTACCTGCCCTTGAAACTTTGCATTGATGGCACACTGAACCACACTAGGGGAAACTGCAGGTGCAAACTTTGTCTGTAACTCCACTAATCCAAGTTGGTGGGAAAGTCAATAATCAGAGGCCACTGAGTCAAGATAATTGTCAAAAGAGCAGCATATGATAACCTGAAAGGCTTAACGCAAGTAGGTACAATAGTGACTTTCTAAATATAATTTGTTATATATTAGAATAGAAATATATTGGGGTGTTTGGGTATCCAGGGAGGGGTGAAGGGGCTTGTCGTGTCCATTCTGGGACAGCTCACTCACCTTTGGTCCCCATGGACACTCAGCTCTCACCTGTGGCTCCAGGTAGCTGTTTGCATGTGACAGCGACCACACCCCAGTACACCGCTTCGACAGGGGGTCTAAACCAGCTGAGGGTAGCCAGAGGGCCTTATACCCCAGTGAGATCAGGACATGCCTGTCCTAGCAGGAGAAGTCAATTCCGGGTGGATGAGACCTAATGGGCAGAAAGGCCATTCTGCAATGCTTCGTGGGGAGTGAAGGGCACGATAGGGCACAGAAGAAGCCGTGGTCGTCCACTGCAACCAAGGAAGATCCCAGTTTGCGACGGCTACTCGAACCGCTGGACCTGGATCGAGAGAGCGGAACTGCCCCAGGGCAACAGCTTTTCCACTTTAAAAACTCTCCTGCACAGGTTTCCTATGATGGACAACCAAAATTCAACAGAATAGAAAAATGCTACAGGGCAATAGGATCAAAGCAGTGGACTGGCAATAATTGGATAGCTCTTCTCAAGAACAGGGCACAAGAAAGAAGGGCTAAATGTTTTCCTTCTCTTCCGTTTGCTATATATTAGACATTCAGCTGTATCTGTTCAATCATGCACATTTTATTTTTTTCTGAAAGTTTTACCACAGTGCAAATTTACCATTTTCCATTTTGGTACAACACAAACCAAAAGTGAACTGGAAGTGTTAAAGTTCAAAGTTCAAAATAAATTTATTATCGCAGTACATATATGTCACCATATACAATACTGAGATTCATTGTCTTTCAGGCATACTCAGTAAATCCAAAAAAATATAATAGAATCAATGGAAGTCTGCACCCAACAGGAAGGACAAACAATCAACATGCAAAAAACAACAAACTATAAATACACAATCATAATAAAAATAAATAAGCAATAAATATCAAGAAAATGAGATGAGGAGTCACTGAATGTGAGTTCATTGGTTATAGGAACAGTTCAGTGATGGGGCAAGTGAAGTTGAGTGAAGTTATCCCCTTTGGTTCAAGAGCCTGATGTTTGATGGGTAATAACTATTCTGAACCTGGCGGTGTGGGACCTGACACTCCTGTACCTTCTTCCTGATGGTAGTAGCGAGAAGGGAGAATGACGTAGATGGTGGGGAGTCCCTGATGATGGATGCTGCTTTATGTGCTCAATAGTGGGGAGGTTTTTATCCATACTGGTCTAGGCCATATCCACTACTCTGTTTATCCATCATTTATGCAGACGAGGAACACTGATGCATGTGAGATTCAAATACTATACTCGCATTGGTATGATGTGGCCTTACACTGACATTGAAGTTATTGTGCAAAGTCAACCCACCCCAGAGTCAATTTGACACGCAAACTAAATAGTTTAAAAATTCCTGGATGAAGATGTCTCATTTTAAAGTCAGTTTAGGTCTCAACACTACAGAAATTTGTGAAACCTCATTTACAGAACATGAGTATTGGTAGGTGAGGTCAATATTTATTCTCCATTCTCAATTGCCTTGGAGGTGTGGTGTTGTTGAACTGGCTATTTAAAAGACTGTATTGTATCCACTGCCACCAGCAGTGTATTCCACGCACCCACCACTCTGTGTGAAAAACTTACCCCTGCCATTCCCTCAGTACCGGTTTACAAGCACCTTAAAACTATGCCCCTCGTGTTAGTCATTTCAGCCCTGGGAAAAAGCCTCTAGCTATCCACACGATCAATGCCCCTCATCATCTTGTACACCTCTATCATCTCTCATCCTGCAGTCCTTGTTCAAACTTACATTTTTGATACAAATATGTTTATTCAAGGGTCAACTACATTGTTGTCTGTACTTGTAAGTCAGACAAGTTAAAGACAGCAAATTTCTTCCCCTGGTGAGCGTAGTGAACCAAATTGTTTTAACCCGGACTATCAATCAATTGATGTTAATGTAATCAATGAATGCAACTCTAAATTATTATGATTTGTAAACAATGTTGATTATACATATTTGGAGCAAAGAAAAAGCTCAAAAGATGTTTTTTAAATACTGCAGCATTTTAAACTGAGCCATTCGAAGCTGATCAGATTTGTAAGCAGCAATGGGGTTGGATGGAGCAGACTACTGACATGCTACGCTGTCTGATTCACCACAGGGTTGTGTGAAGTTCCTGACAGATGTGGGGTGCTTAACATTCTGTGCAGAGCCCAAAAGTGTGATTCTTTTGCCGGGAAAAAACAGACAATGAGACAACACCATACCTCCTACACCTACTCCCCCCCACCGCACCTAAGTTAGAATAATAGAAGAATGGGAGATATTGATGCAGTTACAAAAAAGGCATACTAGTGGCTATATTTCATTAGGAGTTTGAGGAGATTTGGGATGTTACCAAAGACTCATGTAAATTTCTGCAGCTGTATCATGCAGACCATTCTAACTGGTTGCATTACCATCTGGCATTGGGGGCGGGGGGGGGGGGGTGGTTTGCCACTGCACTGGATCAGAAAAAGCAAATCATAACCACAGAGATTTTGCAGAGCAACACACACAGGTCAGGTAGCATCTATGGAAGTGAATGAAACCCCTCCTTCCTATTCCGCCATCTTCCGCCTTTCTGATGAAGGGTCTCAGTCCGAAACATTGACTGTCTATTCATTTCTTTAGATCGGGGGTTCCCAACCTTTTTCATGCCATGGATCCTACCATTAACTGAGGGGTCCTTGCTTTAGATGCTGCCTGACCTACTGAGTTCCTCCAGCATTTTGTGAGTGTTCACACAATGGACTCCGGCTAGTTGGACCATCGGCTAATTGGGGCAGCCACTTATTTGGGCCAACTCTTAAAGAACAAAAGCTAATCAAGAAAATAGCCTGATATTCTTCATTATTTGGGACACTATGCCGCTTAATTGGGAGGAGACTGTTCTGAATAGTTTCTAACTATTGTCAGTCGCGTGCACTTGTGCGGCCATTAGTCACTACAATGTGTTCAGAGTGAACAGTTTTTAAATATCATCACTACGTCTGCTTGTGTTCAAAAAACAGTGATTTTTGTCACCGATAGTTCGCAGGAAGTAAGCAGTAAGACAATTCAGAACTGTTTTGCTCATTTCAGTTTCAAGCATTTAGGCTTGGAGTTGCCAGAGTGAAAATGAAACAATTTCACTGCTTCAACAAGTTAGGAGCTACGGATAACTTGAAGGTATTGACAATCATCTTGAATGTTACAATGAAAATAAAGAGTTGGTGGATGCCATCATCGAAAGCATAATATGATGGCAGTCCATTACCTACACTAGGTGTCTGAATTGATTTTGTTCAATTACAGTCAATCAAAAGAACACGGCAGCATACACTGGATGAATTCTTCCATTGTAACTATTAGGAATTAACACACAGTTTTATAGTACTATACTAATATGCATAGTGTACTAATTTGTACTGTATTTCATTTAAATACATAATTTGTTACTGGTCCCGATGTATCCCAATTAACCAGAATCTACAGTGTGTGTGTGTGTATACACACAAGGGGTGATTGATAAGTTCATGGCCTAAGGTAGAAGGCGTCAATTTTAGAAAACCTAGCACATTTATTTTTCAACATAGTCCCCTCCTACATTTACACACCTAGTCCAGCGGTCGTGGAGCATACGGATCTTGGACCGCCAGGAAGTGTGCACAGCAGGGGTGATTGATAAGTTCGTGGCCTAAAGTAGAAGGAGATGAGTTATACAGCTCTTGTTACATGCACATGCAGTTCAACTCTTTAAGGGATTATGCAGTAAGTTTGAAACTAATAACTCATCTCCTTCTATCTTAGGCCCCGAACTTATCAATCACACCTGCTGTGGACCACTTCTGGAGGTCCAAGATGCCGACTTCTACAAAGAAGGGATCCGTATGTTCCACGACCGCTGGACTAGGTGTGTAAATGTAGGAGGGGACTATGTTGAAAAATAAATGTGCTAGGTTTTCTAAAATTGACTCCTTCTACCTTAGGCCAAAAACGTGTGTGTGTGTGTGTGTGTGTGTGTGTGTGTGTGTGTGTGTGTGTGTGTGTGTGTGTGTGTGTGTGTGTGTGTGTGTGTGTGTGTGTGTGTGTGTGTGTGTGTGTGTGTCTTATTATAATTTTAATTATTTTATGTATTGCACTGTACTTCTGCCATAAAACAACAAATTTCACAAAATATGTCAGTGATATTAAACCTGATTCTGATTCTGAATTAAACTGTCATGGTGAAGAAAGGGCTAATCTTAAGCCATTATATATAGAAAGACACATAAGATAATAAAACAAGATGATGGTATGGAGAAATAGTTAGAATGGAGAAAAAAAAGAGAAAATGAGAAAGGCAATGTATGATGAGCAGAAATTTATTCAGGCTTTTAGTTTGTAAAATCCAAATTTATGATATTCTGTAATGCATATTTCTGGTAATGGCTACTGCTCAGCTTCTAAAGACCTATCATAGCCTAGCTTTCTTTATATTTCTCAATTTTTATACTGTATCTCTAGTTTTTGAATTTTTCACCAGACTACATTGACAATCATTGACTATGTTGATTGAAAACTTGCAGTTAAATCAATCCATTTACTGCTTTCTAAAAAGCCTTTATAATTTAACAGCAGTTCTAAATTGTTTTAAGAATTACCTTGAATTATATGCAAGTGGGACAAGTGCCTCACCTATCCCTACACCTCCTCCCTCACTACCATCCAGGGCCCCAAACAATCCTTCCAGGTGAAGCAACATTTCACCTGTGAGTCTGTTGGGGTTAGAAACTGTATCCAACGCTCCTGGTGCAGCCTCCTGTCTATCAGTGAGACCCGATGTAGGTTGAGAGACCGCTTCATCAAGCATCCGCCAGAAAACTTGGGATCTCCCACTGGCCACCCATTTCAATTCTACTTCCCATTCCCATCCCAACATGTCAGTCCATGGCCCCCTGTACTGCCACAGTGAGGCCACACTCAGGTTGGAGGAGCAACACCTTATATTCTGTCTAGGTAGCCTCCAACCTGATGGCATGAACATTGATTTCTTGAACAACCGGTAATGCTCCTCCTCCCCTTCACCATTCCCATTCCCAATCTCACCGTATCTCCTTACCTCCCCCTGGTGTTCCTCCCTCTTCCTTTTCTTCAATGGCCTTCTGTCCTTTTCGATCAGGTTCCCCCTTCTCCAGCCCTTTATCCCTTTCACCAATAGACCCCAACTCTTCACTCCCCCTCCCCCAGTTTCACCTATCACCTACTACCTTGTACTTCTTCCTCTCCTCCCTCCACCTGCCTTCCGACTCAGACTTATCTCTTTCTTCCAGTCTCTGCCCAGAACGTCAACTGTTTACCTTTTTCCATAGATGCTGCCTGCTGAGTTCATCCAGCATTTTGTGTGTTACTTTGATTTCCAGTATCTACAGATTTTCTCTTGTTTGAATTATATGTATTTGATCATCAGGGACAATAATTTTCTTCCGATGAAGGATGAGAAGTGTACATTGTTTGATAAGATAGGTACATCAAAGGGTATTGAACAGTTAAATTAGTTTTTGGACATTATAATAAAGCTTTTTGCATAGGACCAAACATATTGATATTCTGCTATTATTTGAATTAGACTAATTAATTCACCAAATATTGTGACAACTTTTTTAATATTTCAGCAACCTGAACATTTAGAATGATCCATAATTTTTGTGGTCAGTATTCACAGATTTTAAATTCCCCATCTGCCATTTTGGGAATGAAATTCTCATCAGATATCCAGGCCTGAACTCTGATAGCATCAAGGCCATTTATGCCACTGGTCCCTTAGAATTGTGTAAAGCCAAAATCAGTTCATAGCATAATTGAACTTGGCATAAAATTAGCACAAAAAATTAAATTTCCCTTATCAGTTTCATAATTTTGTCCCAAGCCAAAGCAAAGACATCAGTAACTGGCAGAGTTATCGCAGGTGCTTCACTCTCATCACCCTATTAATAATAATGAAGCTGAATCAAACAATGCTAACGAGGCCCAAAGGACTAATCTATCAAACTGATATTTAAGAGGCACTGCAAAATGCTTATGTTTATTGTTAGCTCTTATTACACAAAGTATTTTTGTTGTTACTTGCTTGCATATTTAATTTTCAAAAGTATATTACCGGTATATATTTTCTTTGCAAATGACTCAATGAACCAATTTTTTAACTTGCCTTGTCAGGTACGTATTTAAGATCCAATTGCACAATAATATAAAGAGCATCTCTTTTTGCTGTACGTTTTTCCTCCTTGCAACCTTCATTTAAATAAAAAAAATACAGAGGTTCTTATTCTCCACAATGCTCTTCATATAGCCTATTAGAAATACAAATAATTAGGCACGGTTCCTGACCACCTCAAACAACCCTCCTAATCAAAAAAGAAATGTTCTTAATTGATTTAACTTGGTGTGAATGAACCTGCAAGTAATTTCATTCACCTGTGAAAGGAGCAACATTATCCTCAGAGGCATTTTATAAATATCAATCCAACATTGTGGATAGAATTGCCAATGTAAGCTTTAAGCTATCTAAAATCAGAAATAAAACTAGTTAGATTACTTGAAACCAGCTATGGAATGGTGGCAAATGATATCAATATTGTTGCTATAAAAGCGTCGGTCTCCCCTCCTCTCCTAAACATAGACCACAAGAAATAGGAACAGAATTAGGCCTTTTGGCCCATTGAGTCTGCTCCGCCATTCGATCATGACTGATCCATTTCTCCCCCCTCCTCAGCTCTACTCCCCGGCCTTCTCCCGATAACCTTTGATGATGTGTTCTATCACAAACCTATCAAGCTCTGTCTTAAATACACCCAACGACCTGGCCTCCACAGCTGCCTGTGGCAACAAATTCACCACCCTCTGGCTAAAGAAATTTCTCCACATCACTGTCTTAAATGGATGCCCATCTATCCTGAGGGTGTGCCCTCTTGTCCTAGAATCCCCTGCCATGGGGGATTCCTTTCCCCATCTACTTTGTCTAGGCCTTTCAACATTTGAAATATTTCAGTGAAATTCCCCTCATCCTTCAAAATTTCACCAAATACAGACCCAGAGCTATCAAACATTCCTCATATGATGACCCTTTCATTCCCGGAATCATCCTTGTGAACCTCCTCTGAGCCCTCTCCAATCTTTTCTGAGATGTGGAGCCCAAAACTGTTTACGATACTCAAGGTGAGGCCTCACCAGAGCCTTATAAAGCCTCAGCATCACATCCCTGCTCTTGTATTCTAGACCTCTTAAGATGACTGCTAACATTGTATTTGGCTTCCTCACCACTGACTCTATCTGCAAGTTAACCTTTAGGGCATTCTACACAACGACTCCCAAGTCCCTTTGCATCTCAGATTTTTTGATTTTCTCCCCATTTAGAAAATAGTCCGCACATTTATTTCTACTGCCAAAGTGCATGACCATGGATTTTCCAACATTGTGTTTCATTTGCCACTTTCTTGCCCATTCTCCTAATCTGTCCAAGTCCTTCTGCATCCGACCTGTTTCCTCAACACTACCTGGCCCTCCACCAATCTCTATACCATCTGAAAACTTGGCAACAAAGCCATCTATTCCATCATCTAAATCATTGATATACAGCATAAAAAGCAGTCCCAACATTGACCCCTGTGGAACACCACTAGTCACTGGCAGCCAACCAGAAAAGGATCCTTGTATTCCCACTAGCTACCAATGCTCTATCCATGTCAGTGACTTTCCTGTAAAACCATGGGCTCTTAACTTGGTAAGCAGCCTCATGTGTGGCACCTTGTTAAAGGCCTTCTGAAAATCCAACTATACAACATCCACTGCATCCCTTCTATCTATCCTATATGCATCTCTTCAAAGAATTCCAACAATTTTGACAGGCAAGATTTTCCCTTAAGGAAACCATGCCGACTTTGTCCTATGTCACCAAGTACTCTATAGCCTCATCCTTGACAGTCGACTCCAAATCTTCCCAACCACTGAGGTCAGGCTAACTGGTCTATAAATTTCCTTTCTGCTATCACCCTCCTTTCTTAAAGAGTGGAGTGACATTTGCAATTTTCCAGTCATCAGGCACCATGCCAGATTTTTAAAAAATCATTACTAGTGCCTCTACATTCTCTACCACTAACTCTTTCAGAACCCTGGGGTGCGGTTCATCTTGTCTCATCTCACACCATTGCTGCTCTGCTGTCATTTCTGCCATCATCTCTCCAATTTACTTTGGCCTACTCCTCTCTCACACCACTGTAATTTCCTTCACTCCACTGAAATACTGCTACATCAGACTTTACTTTCTCCCTATCAAATTTCAAGTTGAGCTCAGTCATAATGTGATCACTACCTCCTAAGGGTTCCTTTACCTTATGCTCCCTAATTACCTCCAGTTCATTACATAACACCCAATCCAGTATTGCTGATCTCCTAGTAGGCTTAATGACAAACTGCTCTAAAAGCCATCTCATAGGCATTCAACAAATTCACTCTCGAGTGAATTACCAACCTGATTGTCCCCAATTGACATGCATGTTGAAATCTCCCATGACTATCATAACATTGCCCTTTTGACACACCTTTTCTATTTCCTGTTGTATTCTGTGGTCCACCTCCCAGCTACTGTTGGGAGGCCTGTACATAACAGTCATCAGGGTCCTTTTACCTTTGTGGTTTCTTAACTCAACCCACAAGGATTCAACATCTTCTGATCCCATGTCACATCTTTCTACTGACTTGATGCCATTTTTTACCAGCAGTCATGCATATTCCCCCCCCCCCAACCTACCTTCCTATCCCTCCAATAATTGGACATTCAGCTCCCAATCACAGCCATCCTTCAGTCATGATTCAGTGATGACCACAACATCATACCTGACAATCTGTAATAGTGCAACAAGATCATCCACCTTATTTCTTATACTCTGTGCGTTGAGATATAACACTTTGACTCTACATCCCTCATTACTGATACTCACCCCGCTAACTGTAATTTTGTCCTATCATCTGCCTGCCCTTCCTGACAGTCTGACTGCACACTGTCTTTGCTTTTTTGCCATCCGTCCTATTCTGAGTCCCTTCACACTAGCTCCCACCCCCCTGCCAAATTAGCTTAAACCCTCCCCAACAGCTCTAACAAACCTGTCCGCAAGAATATTGGTCCCCCTTGGGTTCAGGTGCAACCGGTCACTTTTGAACAGCTTATACCTCCCCCAAAAATGACTACCCTGGAGGTCCTGCTTCTCAGCTTTCTGCCTAGCTCTCCAATTTCTCTTTTCAGGACCTCTTTGCTTTTCCTTCCTATGACATTGGTACCAATATGTACCAAGACATCTGGCTGCTCTCCCTCCCTCTCTAAAATGCTGTGGATGCAATCTGAGATGTCCCTGACCCCAGCACCAGCGAGGCAACATATCATTCAGGTGTCCCACTCATGTCCACAGAATCTCCTGTCCGTTCCTCTCACTATTGAATCCCTATCACTACCGCTCTTCTCTTCCCCCTCTTTCCCTTCTTCACCACAGACCCTTGCTCAGTGCCAGTAACCTGGTCTCCATGGCATTCCCCGGGATGTCATCCCCCCACAACTGTATCCAAAACGGTATACTTATTATTGAGGGGAATGGCCACAGGGGTGTTCTCCACTAACTGCCTACTCACATTTCCATTTCTCCTGACAGTCACCCACTACTCGCCTCCTGCAACTTCAGGGTGACTACTTCCCTGTAACTCTGATTGATTTTCCCCTCAATCTCCCATTGGATGCAACAGGTCATCCAGCTGCTGCTCCAAGAGATACTATCTCTTGTAGGATTAAATTTTCATACAAGAGGCTGTTCTTACATTGTACAGAACTTATTTGGGAGAAAGATATAGTTTCTCTCCCAGCACATCACATAGGTGAGCAACACAAAACATGTATAACAAGTGCAGCTAGTTTCCTGAAATCAATACTAGTAACAAACAATAAAACTCATACTTATTAGTCTCCGAATGTCCATCAGCAAACAGTGGACTCTCCTCAGCTTTCCATTAACAATAAAGAGATTTAAACCAAACTTAAACATTGAAGTTGTGTCAAGTCTACACAGCTCAAATTCACTCCAGTTCAAAATTACACAACATAGGTTTCACCATGAGGGGAAGCCACTTCATATTAACCAAAACTGTATCATATGATTGGCACAATTTAGTTGAACCTTGAATAGCTTAAAATCACTTTGATTACAAAATATTTGCGGGGAATGCAAAACGCAATTTAGAGCTTGATATCTCTTAAAATCATCCTTAAGGATGATCCAATTGTTTTCGATGACAAATAAGATCGCATGCAGGTTAATTTGGAGGATCAGATCAACTGAATGCAGCTTTTTGTGACAGAGGAAATTATTTAATGTGGGTTAAGGACCAAATTTGCAATTTTATAAGGGTATACAGGGAACATAGTTGAGCAAGTAGGCAGATTTCTTCTACTTTGTAAATTTTAATGAATAAAATATATCTTTGAAAAAAAATACCAGGCAGCCAGACAGGAAGCACCTTCCTGCAAAGCAGTAATTTACCAAATCTACAGGAAGGAGAGTCACTGAGCATTGGAAGGTTTGACTGCCAAGGGGCCAATTGTCAAAACTCTTGCGGGGATCCATCACCTTATAAAATCTATCCAAGTTGTAAGTGCAGCCATGCCTAAGGGAAGAGACTAAAGAAGACACAAGAGCAGAAAGCTGTCACAGCTGTTCCAAAGGAGGCCTTGACATCACCCCGAGAGTCAAGAATAACACTGAAAATAAAGAGGAGGAGCAAATTCCAGACCCACAGTACTCACAGTGAAAAACATTATCTTCAACTACCCACTGGTCTGTCCATTATTTCTCTCAATACTGTTAGTTACTGAGAGGCACTGCAATTTTATAAATCTAACTTATAACTTTGCCTTGCCTCCTTTCCAAAGAAGACAACCTAAGTATAACCAATTTTTCCTCATAGCTAAAATTTTCCAGTACATTCAATATCCTCAGATCTCTGTCAGCACAAACATATCCCGCTCAAGTTGTAGCCAAATGAGCATTTGATAGAACGTGAGTATGACCTCCCTGCTCTATCTTATTGTTCTTTGATCATAATAAAATAATCCCCTCTTCCTTCTTCACCATCTCACTGACCTTTAAGGATCTGTCAACGTTCATTCCTAGGTCCTTACTGTTTGGTTATTGTGCATTCCCTTGCTTGCCCTCTCCTAATTCATTAATTCACATTTCCCTGGTTTTGTCACTTCCAGTCTAAAACCAAGGAAGATTCCCACTTGGCCTGTAGATTACCTCCACTGCAGTGGGAAGCTCGCTAGAGGAGAAGTGCAATATTGCGATAAGAAAGATTGGGAAAAAAGCACTCAGACAACAAGGGAGCTTTGTATGATAACAGTTTGTCCAGAAATTTGTTCTGTTGTGGACCAACTGGGAAAAAATCATGACCTGCATGCTGTCGTGTAATAGATGTAGGATGGAGAAAAATTTACTCAGCTAACCAAACTTGAAGATGATTCTTCACAGTCCGTCTTAAAGGGCCGTGCATTTTGGTTGATGGTGATTTTTCACAGTTGTCACGTGGTAAAATTTCTGGCTGTTGTACCTGTAGATGGACTGAATCCACTCTTGAGATTTGGGGAAACACTCTTCAGTGACAGGGCTGAGGTGATTGAAGAGGACTGGTGTTGACATTCTCTATGGCAGACAGCAAGGAGTCCTCTCTGCAGTTACTACCATCAGATTCCTATACCCTTTTGAAGACAGTTAATTATCGTGTCTCCAAAGTTCCCTGGCATGCCCTCTTCCTTTCAGATGTGGGAGATGAGACTGTGAATTTGTGCCTTTGCTAAGCTGTGGCACTTTATCTGCTGACAAGATCTTCTTATTTTACAGTTGACATATTTTAATCTTCTTGCCTGGTGGTGGCGAGACTAGAGTGAGCAGTTTGCTTTGGGCTGGATACAAGAACACTTCCATCACAGGTAGAAATACAGTTGCCTTCTTAAAAGTGTTCCTTCTGTGGCAGCAATTGCCTCTCAGCTTTGGATAGGTTCTCCTCTTTTCTTGGGCCTTTGGGTGTTGGGGCATAGATGATTGTGAAAGCTCTGAAGAATATTACATTGTGGTTATCACTGAGGTTTGCATCTCCTGTACTCTTGTTTATCTCCAGCCTTCAGTTGCTGGTTGAGCTTTTCTTTAAGCTTCAGGTATAGTGGAGCCATTAAAATGTAATGCACAAATGTTCCTGACATTCAGAGAGTGAGCTATAAGCACAATGTAGTTTGCTTCCTAACCATCATCCATAAACTTCTTCAATCATGTCTGCTACTTTTAAGTCTGAAGCATGTAGCTGAGCCCTGAAAATGTCACCAGAAACACCTGTCCAGTCACTAAAACATCCTTTGGCCATCAGTCTTTGCCTTCTGCCCCTGTGCCATTTTGGATTCAACTTCTAGGGGTCCCTTACACTGTTTACTGATTCTTGTCCTTAGAAATGTAATCAAGTTAGTTATACGTGGCCTTCCGCCAATAAACCCACACTTGATTAATGTGCCTTTCTAAAGCATGATCTCACACTGTTTCTGATCTCAGCTCTGTCAAGGTCAGGGGAAAAAAAACTAGCTTTCAATCCTTTTGGTTATACAGTAGCCTCTATTAGCAGTGCAAATGGATGTTTGAATGAAATAATATCATCCCCTCAAAACTAATCAATAAGCTCTAAGACCTTGGCCTCAATACCTCCATGTGTAACTAAATCCTCTACTTCCAGTCAGTTTGGATTGGTAAAAGCATCTCCACGATCTCCATCAGCACCGTGCACCACAAGGCTGTGCGATGAGCCCCCTGCTCTACTCACACCATGCTCATGACTATTAGACTAGCTCCACATGCCATATTGAAGTCATTGGCTGAATCAAAGGTGGTGATTTGATCAGCACAAAGGAGGGAGAAATCTGGCCGGATGGTAGCACAGCAACAACCTCTCACCAAAACCAAACCAAAGAGCTGATTGTTGACTACAGGAGGAGGAAACCGGAAGGCCCAGTCCGTATTAGAGGTGGAGACCGTCAGCAACTTTAAATTCCTTAGCATTATCGTTTCAGAGCATCTGTTCCGGGTCCACCACACAAGCACAATTACAAAGAAAGCACAGCAACGCCTCTCTTAGAAGTCTGCAAAGATTTGGCGTGTCATCCAAAACTTCGACAAACCTCTATAGATGTGTGTGGAGAGTATACCAACTGGCTGCATCACAGCCTGGGATGGAAACACCAATCCCTTGAACAGAAAAGCCTACTAAATGACTGGATATGGCCCAGTCCATCACAGGTAAAGCCCTCCCCACCACTGAGCACATCTACACAGAGTGTTGTCACAGGGAAAGCAGCATCCATCATCAGGGACCCCTCCCCATCCAGGTCGCGCTCTCTTCTCACTGCTGCCATCAGGAAGAAGGTCCGGGAGCTTCAGATCCCACACCACCAGGTTCAGGTACAGTTCTTACCCCTCAACCATCAGTCTCCTGAACAAAGGGGATAACTACACTCAACTTCACTTGCCCCATCACTGAACTGTTCCCACAACCTATGGACTCACTTTCAAGGGCCCTTCACCTTATGTCCAATTATTTATTTATTTATTTATTTATTATTATTATTTTGTTTGTTTTATTTTTGTATTTGCACAATTTGTTGTCTTTTGCACTTTGGTTGTTTGTCTTTGTTGTGTGTGGTTTTTCATTAATTCTATTGTGTTTCTTTGTATCTACTATGAGTGTCTTCAAGGAAATTAATCTCTGGATAGTATATGATGACCTATATGTACTTTGGTAAATGATTTACTTTGAACTTTGAATATTTTGTTAAGCAAAAGTGCAGTTGCTCATTGGTGTTGGGTTTTGAGTCAAGCAGGTCATTACGATTGAGAAGGTTACAGTTAAACATCAGCACTTAATTGTTGAAGAAAGTTTGAAAACTAGAAGTTATGTTTGCTTGGTTACTCAAAACAAATGGCTTCATATCAAAAGATTTTAAAAGGTAAGTATCTAGTTCTTGGCTGTTGGCCATATGTGTCTTTGTGCAGGTGTTCTAAAATTCCTTGAGAATGGAAGTTCACAGAATCTGGGTATAATAGTTCATCCAGAGAACTGTACTTTAAGACTGTGGACTCTTTGCTAAGGAAACAGCCTGTTCCAATAATTGTAAAAAGGTATCTTTCTAAAAAAGTCTGGTAACCCATCATGAACTGATTTCAGTTCTCTTTAAATATTGTGTTTGACAGCATTTTACTTTTTTTGTTTAGATGTCTATATTTTTGTATTTGGAAGTAAATTTTCAACAGCAATTTAGTCTATAAAGATTATCATAATGATACTGGGCTACACTAATTTATTACTTCATAGTATTAGAGACCTCCATCTGCTCACAGGAACTGGTCAGGCTATTTATTACAGCAAAGATATTGGGAAAAAGTCTGAGTATGTTTCAGAATGAAACAGGGATGGAAAATTCTGGAAACACTCAGCAGGTCAGGTAGATTTTGTGGGAAGAGAAACAAAGTTAATGGTTAAGTTCTGATGAAGAAACTTGGATCTAACATATTCCCTGTGTGTCCCCTTCCACAGATGCTGCCTGATCTGCTGAGTAGTTCTGGCATTTTCTGTTTTTTATTTTAGATTTCTAGCATCTGTGGTTTTACTTTCTGATTTTTAGTTTCTTGCATGCACTGTCAAAGGTCACAAATCTGTGCAATTGTACTACAACGAAAAGTTATTTTAAACAATACAGAAAACTAATAAGGGAAATACAGGCAGTGTAAACTTTAGTTAAAATCTAAATGATTGGCTTACCGGCTAGGGGATAGAAAACCTATCCATTCTTTAGGCCTATGGTAATTTGTGCTCACCTAAACTCTGTTACACAACAACTTGAGTCTCAACGTGGACAAGGCCAAAGAGGTGATTGTGGACTTTAGGAAGGAGCAGACTGCACACGCGTGGCTGCTCCACAGAGAGAGTTAGGAGCACCAAGTTTCTGCGAGTGCGCATAACAGACGATCTCACCTGGTCGCTCAACAGCAGCGACTCCTCTTCCTGAGGGGATTGAGGCAAGTGAGGCTCCCCACTCCCCGACCCCCATTTTAATCAATTTTTCAGCAGCACCATTCAGATGTCCGCATCACTGTTTGGTACAAGAATTGCAAAGTATCTGATTCCAGCGTCTCTGTTCCATCCATCAGAGATATTTATCAGGAGCACTGTGTGTGAAGGACTCTGAGCATTGTCAGTGATCTCTCCCATCTGTCCCACAGTCTCTTTGATCCCCTGCCATCAGGCAGGAGGTACTGTAGCATTAGGACAAGGATTGATAGGATGGGACATAGCTTCTTCCCCCAGGCCGTAAGACCACTGAACTCCCTGACACCATGTATGAATCTCTTCATATGGTCTCATCACATACAAAGTGCCAGTAGCATTATACTGCTCACTCTTCAACTTGTGTCTTAAATGCACCTTACTATTTGTTAATTTATTTGTAGTAATATTACTTTATATGTACTGTGTTGTGCATCTGGGTCCAGAGAAATGTTGTTTCATTTGTCAGTATACATGTATAGGGTTGAATGACAATGAGCTGAATTTGAACTTCAACTTACATTTACTCACTCTAACTTTTATTTGCACATAAGCCTGTACTTGTTGATATGCAATTGCTCCCAACCTAACAATGTCTCAGTTTTAAAGATCTACTCTGGGTTTCCAGCATCTGCAGAATGAGAATCAGGTTAAATATCACCAACATGTGTCATGAAATTTGTTAACTTTGCGGCAGCAGCACAATGCGATACATGACAAATAAACACAAAAAAACTGAATTACAGGAAGTGTATATATGTATTTTAAATTAAGACAAGTAGTGCAAAAAACAAAAATTAAAAGAGGCAGTCAAATGGTGTACACAGTTTTAATGTCCATTTGGGAATCAGATGGCAGAGGGGAAGAAGCTGTTCCTGAGTCGCTGAGTGTGTGCCTTCAGGCTTCTGTACCTCCTACCCGATGGTAACAGTGAGAAGAGGGCATGTCCAGGGTGGTGGGGTTCATTAATGATAAATGCAACCATTTTGAGGCACCACTCCTTGAAGATATCTTGGATACTATGGAGGCTAGTACCCAAGATGGAACTGCCTAATTTTACAATTTTTTGTAGCCTCTTTCGATCCTGTACAGTAGCATCCCCCTCCGTACCAGACAGTGATAATCACTTTTTCCTCCAGTAATTCTTTCTGTCATTCAGTATCTACCCTATGTTTTTGTGATGCTCTTGCTAAGTGTTTGTGCAGTTTCAATATATGCAAATATATGTTTCCAATGCATACTCAAAGAGAAGCAAAATAGGCTATGGAAGGAAGAGAAATAATTTTCCACTAACAACTTTCATGTCTGGAAACTGATACAAATCATTTTATGGACAATGAAGTACTTTTTAAATGTAGTTGATGTTGTAATAAAAAATGCAATCCAGCTGTGAGTGCATAGCAAGGTCTACAAATGGAAATGAAATAAACCTATTGTTTTAATTCCCATAGTCTTCAGTACATCTTGAGTTTCTAGGAATTTTTTGAAGAATTAAAAAGGTGATTGTGACAACTTACACACTGGTATGATTTATATAGTCATGTAAGTGTTCCCAAATTGCTGGGAACCAATTCCCAAATCACCGCATCACCTGGGGCCACCATATTACGTGAGACATCAGACCTCTTACCCATCACTGCTGGACTGGTGTCTCTACTCCTGTTGTTTGACTGAATTCTCCATTTTCCACTCCCATGTGTCAATTGTCCTCCCCTTTCCTGCTGCCAGACTTCCTCTCAGCATTTCCTCACCTGCTGCCTCCAAAGTGAAGGCCTACCACACTGACATCTATGGACTGTGGCTTTAGGGACAACTTTCAAGCCGTGTTTTGCAATCTTTTCAAATCTTGATATCTGAATCCTAAGCTTTCCAGTACTGTGTTGTGTACACAGTAAACAGCTCTCGGTGATAATGGCAGAGAATAGTCAGTGAAAATATGCTAGGAATTTCACGGAATGTGAATAGCAAAAAAACAACTCCCTTCTTATTCTTCAAATTACACAATTGGATCTCTAAAATCCAAATGAATGGGATGATACTTCATCCCAAAGCAATAAATCCAACACTGATGTTCTACTTCGGTATCATAGCAAGCTGTCCCTCTAAATCAAGCTCTCGGAGCTTAGAGGCAAGGCTGGCAGAATATAATAAATGGCCTATGATGGGACAGTGAACATCTAATTTGATGATTATAGATCTTCAGATAACTTCAAGGTCTAGTTTTTGTTTATGGTTCACAATTTAACTGACAGGCTGGTTAATTACACAGCCATTTTCAAAATTTCCTCCACATTACCGTTGCACACTATAAGCCTTAAACAACATTTATTGGATTCAAAATCAATTTGGATTACTGGAAATTTAACAGTAGTCCCAAAACTGCCCTCTGATTTCAACAAAGTTTATGTCACCTTCAAGAACATGATGTTGTAAATTGATGTGGCAAAGTTCATGTAAGTGGCTGATACGGCCATCCTTCTACACCCTATCCCAACCCTTCACAATTTTTTTAAATGGCCATCAAAATATTTGAAGATTCTCTGAAACAAAATTACAGTATTCTTCATTTTCATAAAAGATTATAACCTAATTTATCCAGCAACGTATCGCAGGCAAGAATTCACTAACTGCCAGCAAGTAGCAGAAAAACTGTGCATGTTGCTTGTTATATTACATCTACTTAAATTAATGATAAGTGTACACCTAATTTTTGGACAAGTGCTGGCAAAAGATTTTATAGCACAGGTGCACCTCAATATACATTTCCTTTCTTTCGTGTATCACCACATTATGTTGAAGCATCTTAAGCACTTCGAACAACGGATCTATCAAAGCAAAAACAATAATCATAGAAACACAGAGAAAGGACAACTCACATAAAATGGCAGAACGAGAGAGAAAATAAATGTCATACATCAGGGAGAAAGAATGTAGAACTGGCAGAAAGAAGAAATATTGTAAAAGTAATCAGAGAAAATGTGAACAAAGCTAAAACTGATATACTGAGGTATATAAGAAGAGCAGAGATATAAAATTGTAGAAATGACAATAGCAGAAAGAGCACAGATCTCACACCGATATAAAAGCAAGATAACAAAACACATGCAATCAAAAAGGAGCAATAAAATCAGGCAGGAAAAACAGCAGCAGAAAGACAGGCACAAGAAAATAAATTACAAACAGTAAAAGCCAAAGGAAAACTTGAATTATGGAAATTCACTAAAAATATACTTGGAATTTAAATGCAAAGAATTGAGAGAAACTCGCAGAAGATAACAGAAGAAAAAGTTAGTCACCAGGATAGCATAAATTCACAGACTACATTATTGGAATGACAGAAACAGCAGAGAGGGAGTAATAAAGTGGACAGGGATACACAACAATAAACGAGCCCAAAAGCTGCAAGGAAAGAAAGCAAAGAGCAGAAGACGACAGTATGGAAAAAAACAAAAAGAAACAGGGTTTGAACCAATAAGGTAGAATTTTGGATTAAATTCTTCCTTGTGATGGCTGTAAAAGGAAGGAATCTTTAATTGCATGTTTAGTTTCCATAGAGAAATTCCACCCATCCCCTCCCCTGTATTATTTTCAATGAATTGCTTGAGGGTCTTTGAGCGAAATTCCTGTGTTTGCTACTTATAGAAAATTATTAACCTGTTTAAGATAATCAGATAATTACTTTGTTAAGCTAGTTAACACAGGAATTTACTTCATGGTGTGTACACAAAACAGGATGAAGGAAAGCTAATAAGAAACATATGGGTGAAAATCTGCTGCTATGGAAATGCTTCATGGAATATTTCAGCACTGCATTACAAGTTCATAGGTGTAATGCTCCAATGTGTTACTGAGCCACAGAAGGTTCAGTACTTTGCCTGCTCTGATCTCAGCCTGGGCACCACTAGAAACACTACTATTAGTGCATTTAGTGAACCAGGAAGGTCCCGTGTTCAGCTGTTAGCTGATCTTAGGTGGACAGTTAGAACATCGAAATCTACAGCGCATTACAGGCCCTTCAACACACAATGTTGTGCCAACCATGTAACCAACCAACTCTAGAAACTGCTTCAACTTCCAAGATGGCGGCGCGACGCAGCTTGCAGCAGCCACTCTGGAGCTGATTATCTGTTATTTGTGAAGCGGGGTGCCGTGCACAATCATAATTGGATGAAAAACAGACGTGGGAGCACGGAGGAACATCTGGAAATCTCCAGGAAGACCTTCTTTGTTGCTGCTGCTGCTGTGAGGTCCGGGTCTCTGCTGGGAAGAACAGGCCCCCAGTCCTCGGGGTCGCCTTGCCGATGACCGTTGGCGGGGGCATCTTAATACGCTCGGCAGAGGATGGTTCTCAGAGAAGCTGTTCTGGAGGGGATGGTTGGAGGCTTGGAGGTTCGACGGACTCGGAGTCCGCTGCGGTCAGGTCGCTTTCGGTGTGTGCTGCGTCTGCGAGGCTGGGTTCGACGGAGCTTTCATTGTGTGCTCCATCTGCCAGGCTGGGTCGGGCGGCGCCATGGAAGTCCATAGCGGGGGTATTCCCTTCTGCCGCCTGCGTGGGATGACGAGTCTATCGGGACCCTGGGGACTTGTGGAAACTGTGTGGTGGTTTCTTTTGAACTTATAGTCTTTTAACATCTTTGGACTATTTTTACTGTGCCCATGGTCTTCTTTTTAAAATCAATTATGCTATTGTTTGCACTGTTGTAACTATGTGGTTTTGTGCAGGTCTTGTAGCTTTAGTTCTTGGTCTTGTTTGTCTGGTGGAATTGGAACGCGCTAAGATGGTAGTGTGATATTAATACACAGCAGCCTCCCCGGACTCTGGATTGGGGATTGCCAAACGTTATGTGGATTTTCTGGTGTGGTCTGTTTTGTCATGTACTTTTGTGATATAATTCCGGGGAACGTTGTCTCATTTTTTAACTGCATTGCATTTGTGGTTTCTAAATGACAATAAACTGAATCTGAATCTGAATTTCCCTACCGCATAGGCCTCTATTTTTCTAAGCTTCATGTACCTATCTAAGAGTCTCTTAAAAGACCCTATTGTATTCACCTATTGTTGGAAGTCTTCACTGCCCACTTTTAATTCACTATCAAATGAGCCCTACCAGAGCATGCAGCTGTGAACACTGTGCAAGGACAGAAATGAGCTTGTCTGAAAGGTAACTTCATTTGAATGGCCAAACTGCTGAGATTCCTACATATTGGTCACTTGCTGAGTCACAAAGGATAATTTAGTACCTGTAAAACAGTGCGTCAGCTTAAATCAAAAGGAAGAATGAATTGTAATGGTAAATACAGTGGATTTCATTTAATTGGAACACAGCGGGACCAATACATTTTGGCCCATTTAAGCAGTTGCTTATTAGCTGAAGTCTCTTGGAAATAGTTAAAACAGTATAACAACTTATGTATTTAAATGATATACAGAATAAATTAGAACACTATTAAAACTAATTCAGTACTATATAACGTTATATTAGTTCCTAATAGTTCTCAATGGAGGAATTCATCCAGTATACACTGCAGTGTTTCTTTGACTGTAAATGAACAAAATCAGTGCTGAAACCTAGTGCAGGTAATGGACTGCCTTCAAACAATGCTTTCGACAATTCCATCCTCCAAATCTTCATTTTAATTGTAACATTCAAGATGATTATCGATACCCTCAAATTCTCTGTAGTTCCTAATTGCTGAATTGGTGAAATTAAAGAGCAAACACGAGGAAATCTGCAGATGCTGGAAATTCAAACAACAACACACACAAAATGCTGGTGGTCAGGACTGACGAAGGGTCTTGGCCCGAAACGTCGACAGCGCTTCTCCCGATAGATGCTGCCCGGCCTGCTGCGTTCCACCAGCATTTTGAATTGGTGAAATTGTTTCATTTTCACTCCCTGCCATGCCTGGCATCTCCAAGCCGGAATGCTTGAAACCACGGTGAGCAAAACAGTTCTGAATTGTCTTACTACTTACTTCTCACCAGCTATCAGTGACAAAAAAAATCAGTGCTTTTTGAACACCAACACGCAAGTGACGCTATTTAAGAACTGTTCACTCTAAGAACAGTGTAGTGTCAAATGGCTACATAATATGCATGCGACTGACACAAGTTAAAAACAGGTCTGACACAGTTAAAAACAATTTCACCAATTCAAAATGCTGTCTCAATTAAGCAGCATAGTATCCCAAATAAATTAAGGAAATCCTGGCTATTTGCTCGATTAGTTTTTATTCTTTAAGAGTTGTCCCAAATAAGCAGCTGCCCCCGATTAACCGATGGTCCAATTAAACCAAATCCACTGTAATTCAAATATACCAGCTTTTCCATGATATCCAGCAACTGTTTATATGAGCTATACATCCCATGTTACAAATAAATCCAGATCACAAACAGAATATGTTTGTTTTATCTCCTGGGGAAACAGGTGGCCTCCTCCTCAGTACAATTGGGCTGCAAGTACTGACCTTTTGTTTTTTTGGAGAACATTGTGTGCGTGTTACTTCATATTGGTGTACCTTTCACAAGTGTGTGAAATTATATTGAATCATTGGATTATAGTAGCCGGTATGATTCCTTTATGGGTTTCAGGGTGCATTCAGAGAGTTTAGATGGAGCCAAGGGTTTGCACGGAACATAATGTTTCAAATCTTCATTATACTAGGTTTAAAGCAAAATGCAGCTTATTTTTCCTTCTTGAATATATCCTGCTTCTGCCATTTTTATTGACCAATCTTATAATTATTTACAATAGAAATCAAGAATATGTCATTGTTTCAAAGAGGCTCAAACTTTCCCCTCATCTTTATGGTGACTTTTGCTTCGGGCAAGTCGACAGGTGCCAGAAACATTGATGCATCACTCATGCTAGATCCCAAAAAGTTAGTGTCAGGAAGCTGAATGTGGAAGATATCACAGTCAAGTCCAGCCATATTCTCAATGACAATTTGTTTATGAATACCTAGAAACTAGACACATTTTAACATTTCTTATGTATAAATTTCATGTAGAAGTATTTTCCTTGGGTTAGATCATGCTGGTGTTCCTATTCTCATCAAATAGTGTTCATCATAAAGGTAGCTAGGACACTCCATACGTGACTCACCTTGGCATAGAAGACATTTACACAGGGTCAGCCACACACCTAATGACAACATGGGCTACACTGTATATATTTTCTGCATCAGAAATCAGAGTTTCGTGGCAATCTTTAACCTTTCTTTTACACAAAACAAGCATAAAAGGAGACAACAATATAAGAGTCTGCATTGCCACAAAAATCTCTTGCACGCAGCATCTGCCAGCATCCTACGGTCAGCAATATGAAAAATTAATCAGCAATGCTCCCTTCACTGATTGCACCCCTTTTATTCTCAAGTCAATTATCAGTAGCACACTGTGATCACTGGCCCTTTCATCACTCCACAGCTTGTTGTGGCTTGGGGCCACTCATGGTAGAGTGGTCGATCAGGACAGTCCACAGCTTGAGGGTGCCCAGACACATCAGAGATCTCTGTTCCTGCTCTCCTGTGTTTTCACACACGTTCTTGACAGCTTTATCCACATCAGTGTTCTGACTGACCAAGTGACATGGACAAGATTCTTTAACCTTTAGGCAGTGAGCTGATAGCACACAGGTTTTGTTCTACAGCATAAATCTGTGCTTAAAACTTTGTACTGCTATTTTAAAAACGTTTGGCCAATTTTTGCAGCTTTTTTCTCGGGAGATGAATGTCGTACAGTATGACGAAGGGGAATAGGCAAATTATAGGCAGTGCAGAAACATAGGGAACAGATGCTTTTGCTGATGCTTTTAACTGTCACTGATGTCAATTTTAAGCATCAAAATTCTAAGTAACTTTATTATCAAAGTTCATATATGTCATCATATACAACCCTGAGATTCATTTTCATGTGGGCATACTCAATAAATCCATAATAGTATCAGTGGAAGACCGCACCAACTTGGGCATTCAACCAGTGTGGAAAAGACATCAAACTGTACAAATACAAAAAGAAAGAAATAATAATAATGAATAAATAAGCAATAAATATGGAGAACATGAAGAGTCCTTGAAAGTGAGTCCATAGCTTGTGGGAACATTTCAATGATGGGGCAGGTGAAGTTATCCTGTTTGGTTCAAGAGCCTGATGGTTGAGGGGTAATAACTGTTCCTGAACCTGGTGGTGTGAGTCCTGAGGCTCCTGTACCTTCTTCCTGATGGCAGCAGCAAGAAAAGTGTACATCCTGGGCGGTGGGGATCCCTGATAATGGACGCTGATTTCCTGCAACAACGTTTCATGTGGATGTGCTCAATGGTGGGGAGGGCTTTACCCGTGATGGACTGGGCTGTATCCACTACTTTTTGTAGGATTTTCTATTCAAGGACATTGATATTTCCATACCAGGCTCTGATGCAGTCAGTATAATCTCATTGGCACAGCTATAGAAGTTTATCAAAGTTTTAAAAGTCATGCTGAATTTTCACATATTCCTAAGGAAGGGGAAGTACTGCAGTGCTTTCTTCATAACTGCACCTACATGCTGGGTCCAAGACAGGTCCTCCACCAGGGCAGAAGAAAAGACTTTGATGTCTTTAGCATTTTGCATAATCTCAGGAAATCCCAAAGCCAATGTACTACTTTTAAAGTGTAGTCAGTACTGTTAAAAGATTTGTGTTCAGGAAGATGCTGTCTCCTGCATGACCTTCAACATAAATTTGAAAAGAATTTCCTGATGGGCATAGATTTCTCTTTCCCATGTTAACCCAGTTTTTAACATTATGACACATTCTTTGAAGTTGCACAAACAGATTTCTAGCCCTACAAATATCATAACAGGGATAATGTCATAAACACTTCATCTGATGGAATTACATAATTTTAACTCCTTCCTATGAAATCTGGTCCATGATTGGGGAGGGTGTTAGAACGAACAGAGTGAGCACTCACTAGGTGTATGCAAAGCTGCTTTGACATCAGTAGTGCTCATGGTAGCATTGTGGTTAGCACAATGCTTTACAGTACCAGTGACCTGGGTTCAATTCCTGCCACTGTCTGTAAGGAGTTTGTACGTTCTCCCAGTGACCGCGTGGGCTTCCTCCCACAGTCCAAAGGCATACTGGTCGATAGGTTAATTGATCATTTTAAGTTGTCCCATGATTAGGGCTAGGATTAAGTTGGAGGATTGCTGGGTGGCCCAGCTCAAAGGCTGGTAGGGCCTATTCTGCACTGTATTACGATAAAGATTTTTTGAACTAAACATTTCACCTCGAGCCTTAGTTTAGCCACGTACATCTGATAGAAGGGCCATTATAGGAAAGATGTGGAGGTTACGGAAAAGGTGAAGGAGAGGTTTACCAGAAAGCTGTCTGGATAGAGGGCATGAGCTTAGGGAGAGGTTGGACAAATTTGGTTTGTTTACTCTGGAGTGACAGAGGCTGAAGGGAGATCTGATAGAAGTATGAGAGGCATAGATAGAGTAAACAATCTGTATCTTTTTCCCAGGATCAAAATGTCTAATAGCAGAGGGCATGCATTTAGGATGAGATGTGCAGGACAAGCTTATATTCACACAGAGAGTGGTGAGTGTTGGAGTGTGCTGCCAGGGCTGGTAGTGAAGACAAACACAAGAGAGGCATTTAGGAAGCTCTCAGATAGGCACATGAGTATGTAGAGAATGGAGGGATATGGACCTTGTGCAGGCAAAAGGGATTAGTGTAATTAGCATTCTTGGCTTAATTTGGTACAACATCGTAGGCCGAATAGCTTGAATAAAACATAAGGATAACTGGTTTAGGGAACCTTGGTTTTTGAGAGGGTTTTTGGCCCTGGTTAAGGTGCATAGCAGGTACAGGCAGGTAGGAACAAATGAGGTACTTGAGGAGCATAGGAAATGCAAGAGAGCATTTAAGAAGGAAATCAGGAGGGCTAAAAGAAGGTGTGAGAATCCTAAGGGATTCTAAGTTCAATGTTCAAAGTAAGTTTATTATCAAAGTATATATATATATGTCACCAGATACAACCCTGAGATTCATTTTCTTATAATCTATTTTAATATATCTACAGATATATTAAGAGCAAAAGGAAAGCAAGGGACAAAAATGGTCTTCTGGAAGATCAGAGCTGAGGAAGATCTTAAATGGATTTCTTGCCTCTGTATTTACTTGGGAGTCGGACACAGAGTACAGACGTGAGGCAAAGCAGCAGTGTGGTCATGGACCCTATACAGATTACAGAGGAGAAGGTGTTTGCTGTCTTGAGGCAAATTAGGGTGGGTACATCTCTAGGACCTGACAAGTTGTTCCCTCAGATAGAAATTGCAGGGGCCCTAGCAGAACTATCTAAAATATTTTTAGCCACTGTTGAGGTGCTGGAGCATTGGTTGATAGCTAATGTTGTTCTGTTGTTTAAGAAAGATTTGAAGAATAAGCCAGGAAATTATTGGCACCAGTCGTGGGAAAGTTATTGGAAGGTATTCTTACGGACAGGATATATATAAGTATTTGGATAGACAGGGACTGATTATGGATAGTCAACATGGCTTTGTGCATGGTAGGTCGTGTCTAAGCAATCATATTGTTTTTTGAAGAAGTTACCAGAAAAGTTGATGAAGTCAAGGCAGTGGATGTTGTCCACATAGACTTTGACAAAGTCCCACATGGGAAGTTGGTCAAGAAGGTTCAGTCACTTGGAATTTGGGATAAATTGGATGAGACATTGGTTTTGTGGGAGAAGCCAGAGAGTGGTAGTGGAGGGTTGCCACTCTGTCTGGAGGCTTGTGACTAGTGGTGTGCCGCAGGGATCAGTGCTGGGTCTGTTGTTGTTGGACATCTATATCAACGATCTGGATGATAATGTGGTCAACTGGATCAGCAAATTTGCGGATGATACCAAGATTGGAAGCATAGTGGACAGTGAGGAAGACTATCAAAGCTTGCAGCGGAATCCAGACCAGCTGGAAAAATGGGCTGAGAAATGGCAGATGGAATTTAACGCAAACAAGTGTGAGGTGCTGCCCTTTGGGACAATCAACCAGGGCAGGACTTATATGGTGAGCATTAAGGCACTGAGGAGTGTGGTAGAACAATGGGATCTGGGAATACAGATCCATAATTCATTGCATGTGATGTCACAGGTGGATAGGGTCGTAAAAAAAAGCTTTTGGCACATTGGCCTTCATAAATCGATGTACTGAGTACAGGAGATGGGATGTTATGTTGAATTTGTATAAGATGTTAGTGAGGCCTAATTTGGAGTATTGTGTGCAGTTTGGTCACCTACCTACAGGAAGGATGTAAACAAGGAATACGTATACAACGCTGGAAGAACTCAGCAGGTCAGGCAGCATCCGTGAGAAAAGAGTAGCCAACGTTTCGGGCCGAGACCCTTCATCAGGAATGGGGGGGGGGGGGGGGGGAAGAGAGGGCCGAAGCCCAGTAATAGAGATAGGGGAGGGGGTAGGGCCTAGAGGTGCCAGGTGGAAAACCACTCAGAGGAAAGATAAAGGGGGGAGGGGGAGGGGATAAGCATGAAAGATCTGTAGAGATAAAGAAGCAGAAAGTTGAAAGGGGAGAGAGGCAGAGAGGGACCTGGGATAGGGGAAGGGGGAGGGGGAGGGAATTACCAGAAACTGGAGAATTCAATGTTCATACCACCAGGCTGGAGGCTACCCAGACGGTAGATGAGGTGTTGCTCCTCCAACCTGAGTTTGGCCTCATCATGGCAGTAGAGGAGGCCATGTATGGACATATCTAGATGGGAATGAGAGGCAGAGTTGAAGTGGGTGGCAACCGGGAGGTCCTGTCTATTGTGACAGGAGGTGCTCGACGAAGCGGTCCCCCAATCTGCGTCGGGTCTCGCCGATGTAGAGGAGGCCGCACCGGGAGCACCGGATGCAATAGACGACTCCAGCAGACTCGCAGGTGAAGTGTTGCCTCACCTGGAAGGACTGTCTGGGGCCCGGAATGGTGGTAAGGGGGAGGTGTAGGGACAGGTGCAGCACTTACGCTTGCAGGGATAAGTGCCAGGTGGGAGTTCTGTGGGGAGGGACGTGTAGACCAGGCAGTCTTGGAGGGAACGATCCCTGCGAAAAGCTGAGGGGGGTAGGGAGGGAAAGATGTGCTGGGTGGTGGGGTCTTATTGAAGGTGGCGGAAGTTGTGGAGGATAATATGTTGGATCAAAAGGCTGGTGGGGTGGTAGGTGAGGACAAGGGGAACCCTGTCCCTGTTGTGGTGACGGGAGGATGGGTTAAGGGCTGAAGTGCGGGAAGTGGAGGAGATGCGGGTGAGGGCATCTTTGATTACGCCAGAAGAGAAACCATGATCCTGAAAGAAAGAGGACATTTGAGAAGTCCTGGAACAGAAAGCCTCCTCCTGGGAGCAGATGCGGCAGAGACGGAGGAACTGGGAATAGGGAATGGCATTTTTGCATTGGGCAGGGTGGGAAGAGGTATAGTCAAGATAGTTATGGGAGTTAGTGGGTTTGTAGAAGATGTCAGTGGATAGTCTGTCTCCGGAGATGGAGACCGAGAGATCAAGAAAGGGGAGAGAAGTGTCCGAGATGGACCAAGTGAATTTAAGGGCTGGGTGAAAGTTAGAGGCAAAGTTGATGAAATTGATGAACTCAGCACGGGTGCAGGAAGCAGCACCAATGTAGTTGTCAATGTAGCGGAGGAAAAGTTGGGGAGTGGTGCCAGTATAGATTTGGAGCATAGACTGTTCCACATAACCCACAAAGAGGCAGGCATAGCTGGGGCCCATGCGAGTGCCCATGGCTACGCCATTGATCTGGAGAAAGTGGGAAGAACCAAAAGAGAAGTTATTGAGAGTTAGAACAAGCTCTGCCAACCGGAGGAGTGTGGTGGTGCTGGGGAACTGGTGGGGTCTGTTAACAAGATTGAAAGAGTGCAGAGAAAATTTACAAGGATGTTGCCGGGCCTTGACCTGAGTTATAGGGAAAGGTTGAATAGGTTAGGAGTTTATTCCCAAGAATGTAGAAGATTGTGGGGAGATTTGATAGGTATACAAAATTATGAGGGGTATAGATAGGGTAAATGCAAGCAAGCTTTTTCCACTGAGATTGGATGAGACTACAACTCGAGGTCATGGCTTAAGGGTGAAAGGTGAAATGCTTAAGGGGAACATGAGGGGAAACTTCTTCACTCAGAGGATGGTGTGAGTATGGAATGAGCTGCCAGCACAAATGGTGGGTGCGGGGTTGATTTGAACATTTTAAAGAGGTTTGGATAGGTACACGGATGGAAGTGGTACGGAAAGCAATGGTCTGGCTGCAGGTTGATGGGACGAGGCAGATTCATGGTCCAGCACAGACTAGATGGGCCCAAGTGCCTGTTTCTGTGTTGTAATATGCTATGACTCTACAACACAATGAATTAGGGGGAAATAACTGATGACATGGATAAAACCCTACCACTGACTGTAATCTGCTATGATTATTAGGATTTACCTGAATCAGTCTATTATATACAGGATATAATAGATAGCCAGGAGCAAGTGGATTACAAGGTTATAATCTAATTGAAGGGATTCAGATAGAGTCAGAAATCATGTGAACAAAACTTGAGTGGTTTTGAACAACAGCTGACCCTTCCAATATTAGATTAAAGCTTTCTAATCAGTCCTCTCCATAGCTTATTATTGATAATATGTGTGGTGTTTGCTATATTATGTTATTAAAATTTTATTCTTCTGTTTTACCATGTACCTGAGTCCAACATATGTGTGAGGTGAGACTTGGCAGCACTTTCTTTTTCCATTTCTGTTCTCGAAAAAAAACCTCTTTTGACTTTTGATAGTGGTGAATGGAGCACTGATTGTGCAAAGGTCATTTTTATTTAATTATATAATTTTTCACAATTGCTTTCTTTCAGTCATTAATCTATTGTCACAGGAGGAATTTAAGATAGTCCTGCAAATCGCTATCCAGGGAAGCCTCATGACAGCAAGCAGTTAGCAAGAAAGGACATGACATGGTTTTGATGCCAAGACACCGGCAGATTCTGATATTATTTTTCATGGTTAGCGTACGAAAAGTAGGAATGGTCCCGCAGAGGGTACAATTGTTGTCAGTGGAGAAGGGAAGAAAATTTGAAAGATAGAGAAATGCAATAAAAGTTGCAGATCTAATTAATATAGCTAACACTTCATTCACTCCATTCCCTTCACTGATTGTGGTAAACATTTGAGCTCTATGTCTCCATGATAATCACAGGAAATATTGGGAAGCACTAACATTATAAAATATACTGTGCACCTTTAATTGTTGTGGGGAGATATAAAGGTCACCCACAGCACAACTGTTTGATGGATTCAGATCTAGCGCACACTGATTGATGTAGGTGGCTTACTTAGAAGTAGTCTTACCTCAGCTCCTCATGGGTCAAAACTGCTAATAGCTTGCAGTTAAATTGGACTCCATTGGCAATTTCAATTGGCCAATCAAACAGAGCCTCTCCTCGTTGTGCTGTCTAGAATATACAGGCCGCAGATAGTAGCTGTATTAGTTTCTTACAAAACTCGAGCAGATGTTGCAAAAGAAAACTGAATGTAATAAGTCATTTCTATTTTTGTTGCTACATCAATCATCTGAGCTTTGGAAATGTTGGACTATCTAGTCTAACCTAATTAACCTAACGATTAGGTTACACAATGGATTCTAGGGTACAGATTCAAATTATCACAATAGGTATCCGTTGTGAGGAAGCCCATGGGTGGAGAAGGGCTTCGCTTTCTGACATTTACAAAAAAAAACTCTTGTTTATAAATACCAAAAATGTGTCAGTGTTTAATTTACATTGACATGCAATGACTGCTGTTGTGTAAACAAACACAACAACATGATTCATTTAGTAAAGTCTCAGAAACAGCAGTGAATCAAATAAACAATTAATTTGCTTTAGTTGGCTCTAGAGTGGCCGGGACATTCAGAGCTTCCCCTCTTCAAACAGTTTCACCCAAACTCCACATTCCCCACATGTGCATAAAAGCTCAAAGTAAATTTATTATCAAAGTACATATATGTCACCAAGTGCTATCCTGATATTCATTTTCTTGGAGTTATTCACAGTAAGTACCAAGAAACACACTAGAATCAGTTAAAAGCCACACGTAACAAAGATGGACAAACCAATATTCAGAAGACAACTAACTGTGCAAATACAGAAGAGAGAGAAAAAAACCAAGATAATAAAATAAAGAAATAAGCAATAAACATCGATACATGAGTTGTAGAGTCTTTAAGAGTAATTCCATTGGTTATGGGAACAGTTCAGTGTTGGGGTGAGTGAAATTATCCCCTCCGGTTCAAGGGCCTGATGGTTGAGGGGCACTAACTGTTTCTGAACCTGGTGGACACAATCAAGTTGAAGTGGGGCTTGATCCAACATTCTTTGGATACAAAGGTTCTGTCATCCGAACCAAACAGACCAATATACCAAATAGACAAAGTAGTGGCTTAACAAATCAACATAGAACATAACGATAGCTTATACAGAAGCTGGAATATAGTCTCTTCAGATATTGAAATCTGCTGGGGTATCAAACTAAAATATTTTCCCTTAATCAGCATATAGTTGAATGCGCTGATAATAAATACAAAATTGACAAGAATGTCCTATACCTAACACTGGTGTCAGTATACAGGTTATTTGTTCTTTGGGATCTTCTTTTGTTGCTCTTACGCCTGGTGCCTGGAAAGTGGAAGTACCTGAGTCATTATCCCTCTTCTCCAATCCTTGGCTATTACTCCACTTGGAGTAAGGACATTTTTGAAACCTAAATTTGGACAGAATGTGGGCTCCAGTGTCAAAAGTGACAGCTGTTCTAAGCCACAGGAAGTTACAATTCTTTCCCAAGAAAAAATGCTGTATTTTGCCATCCCAGTGAATCTTTATGCTCTTCAGAAAGGATTTGTGAAGGTAAATCTGGAACACTACGAGTGCTACAGATTGAATGTGGTATTTTTTAAAATGTTATTCCAATGGCTTTCTAGATCAGTATCCCTTACAATCATATGGAAATATAGTCAAGTTGAAGAACTGACCTTTCTCTATATTGTGCTACGTATTGTGATAGCTTTTAATAACTAACTGTTGTTCCTAGTCAGAATTACCATATTTGTACAAAGTAATATAATTAAACATAAAATTGTTGTAGCTAATCAAATATACTCATGACATACTCTGTGTTCTTTCAACTTCAGCTGGCTAAAGCCATACAGTCAAGAAGGCCCAGGTCCCTGAGCTGTGCTCAAGGTAGTTGACACATTCATTCCTGCGGAAATGCATGAAAGCTATCATGATTAGGAATGATCATTGATTCAACGCTCCCTAAAGCAGGAGTGCTAACCACTACTCAATTCTGCACTTTCATTCCTGCTTGAGACTTGTAGTGTAGCTAATGGGTGGGATATAATATATGTTATGATTTCAAGCAATGCCCCAATATTACCACTGGCTCAAAACACCTCAGATCTGGCTTGATTAACAAACACACTTTCATAACTGGTTTTCAAAATGAGAAGCAAATTTTAAAAGCATAGCATTTTGCCGTGCAGGAGGGTGCCATTTGGCCCGTGTCATTTTGAAAATTCTTTGCTGGATCAATTCAAACTAATCCCACTGCTTTATTCTTTGCCCACAGCCCTCTGCTTCAGGTATTTATCGGTTTTTCCATCAAAGACACAATGGTCTCTCCCTCAACCACTCCCTGTGGCAAAATATTCCATGCTCCAACAACCTTCCGTGCAAAGACATTTCTTCCTCCTCAGACAATTTTGTTTTTGTGTTAAGAAGCAATCATTCTAGCCATAGTTAGAAGAACAGACTAATTTTCAGAACAAATCTGAATTTTGAGTTGGAAACAGGGCTTTTTTATATGAATTAACTTTTCTCATCCCTTGCGCTTAAATTATTTTAATATATTTTCTGTTTCATTCCATGCACTCCGTACATCCCTTTCTGCTTTCCTTCACACACACGATCTGTACCACTTTTTTATGTTTGCTGCTTGCCCCCCCCCTTTCTCTTTGTCTGCTTCTTGGTAATCCTCTCAGTTTCTCCCCCTTCCCTGTGTCTAATTCCCTCCTCGTGTGCTTGGGCTGTTGGTTTTTGTGTTTAATTCAGTGATTAACTCTGAATCTGGCAGATCATGTTGCTCATTAGCCGCCTCCTTTCACACTAATTTAATGCTTATTAAACCCAGGCCACCAGCGCGGAGAGGCATTCCAACAAGAACAGTATCCCACTTCCCTGCCTCTGTGTTATTCAGCTTCATAGTTGTTTATACATTTTCTACAGATTATTCCATTTGGTTTTATACCTTTGTCATAAAAGCTGAACTTTGGTAATAAAAAGAGCCAATGAGACTTTCCGAACAGCACCAGCAAATAACTTGGCTCACAGTATAGATGAGAATGCTGAATTTCTGAATCTTTTCCCAATATGTACAAAAACAGTACCAGTCATCATTTACTACAAAGACCCTTTTCAAACTTTTACAAAAGCAAACTTGTATGAATCAGAAATGCAATGACGCCAAGGACGTGAGCTGAGTTTGATAGGGATGGTTCAACCAGCTCTTTCTGATTTTATAAGGCGCTAGCATTAGATGAATAAGTACTGATGCAATATCCTTATTAAATGAAACCACTTTCCCTTGAAAATGTATGTGTATTAATATCTAAAAACTGACTAAAACCTAAATTAATCCCCAAATCTTGTTTTGTCAGTCATGTTTTACTGTGATGGTGTGAATTAGTTATTAACCTTTGCTCTCTTGAATAGAATGATTATTTTAACTTGCACCAAGTTCCATTCATTCATCAACTCTATGCTCACTGACCTACATTGACTTCTATTCTGGTGATGCTTAAAATTTATGAACTAGTTTTGAATTATCTTCATGTCTTTACCCTTCCTTATCTCTCCAACTAAACTACCCTTACAGAACTCTGCATTTCCCCGCTCCAAACTCTTGGATGTCCTCGGTTATGTGTAGCTATACTGTCAGCTGCCTGTGTCCAAAGATCTGGGGTGCCCTTCCCAAACCTCTCAGCATCTCTACTTTTTATTTCTGTTTCAAAATATTTCTTAAACATACACATTTGATTATCTGCACCAATATCTCTTATGGTACTGATAAATTTATTAGATTAAATTTGTGAGACCTTTATGGCGCAATGTAAATGCAGTCTGTTGTTAATCATTTTGGAGTCAGAGCTCTAGTTGGGCACATACAATACTTGCACATTATTTTTTTAAAAACTTATTGTTCTCATACAGTATGTCAATACATTATTTATTACAACATCATACATAATTGATTCCCCATAGTTCAAAGCTCTGTTTCAGACTTGATTAAGCAATTTACAAGAATTCAATTCAATAATGGTTTTTCAGCATTAACTAGAAAATGCATTTTTGACCAGAATGAACTGTAACAATGAATGTTCCCTTTATATACCACATATGATTTCTGCATCAGTTGCACACTAGACCTGTTATTCCTCATGCAACACTCCTTTTAGGGAATTCAGGGTGAACTCAGCTTGCTGTCCCAGGAGCGACCATTGTTCAGAACTCCTAGGGCAGCTTGGCCTCCACACCACAACACCTAAAGACTCAATCATTTTCACCTCTGTTCCCACTCCCACATGACACAGAACTCCACCTACCCCACCACTCTTGGTATTGCACTGGACACCACCTAGCCAAGGTCCAGACCCTCAATTTCTTTTTCCCTATTCCCAGGCGACTTAGCAGGGTAAACAGGCTCACCTATCCTGTCAGGTTCCTCTGAATTTTGTTAACCTATGAGCTGTTAAGGGAAGTTCCTGCACTCTCCCTGAAGAAGGATGGAAGATGAATCAATTTTCCAAAGGGAAAGTGAGGAAAGCAAGTTGCATTAGCTTGAGTGCTGGCTGAGGCTTTGGAGTAGGCCATCTTAGCAGCTAAGAAATGCTAAGATGGAAGGATGCAAATCTGCTACAAGTGGAGTGGAGGAGGGAAATGAATAAAAAAGAAAAGTCTTGGCCTTGCACTCCACCATACACTTACTAGTTTTCCATACTCACTGGAATTCAGAAGAATGTTGAAAGGCCTTGATAGAGTGGGTGTTGAGAGAATGTTTCCTATGGTGGGGGAGTCTCAGAACAAAGGACACAGCCTCAGAATAGAGGGGTGTCCTTTTAGAACGGAGATGAGGAAGAATTTCTTTAGGCAGATAGTGGTGAATCTGTGGAATTTGTTGCCACAAGCAGCTGTGGAGGCCAAGTCTTTATATAAATTTAAGGCAGAGATTGATAGATCCTTGATTAGTCAGGGCATGAAGGGATACGGGGAGAAAGCAGGAAAATGGGGGTGAAAGGAAAATGGATCAGCCATGATGAAATGGCAGAGCAAACTTGATGGGCCAAATGGCCCCATTCTTCTCCTATGCACTATGGCCTTATGGTCTAATAATATGTCTTTATGAAGACTGCAGCAGATGCTTGTTAATGTCCAGTGTTTTTGTTTCCGTATTGTAACAGGAAGCCTTTAGAAAACTGCTAGATTACAACTGATTCCTTCAGTTACATTTGGACTGATTTCAAGGTACTTGAAGAAGTTAAACTAGAGATTTTAAAAGTGGTTTATGTAGGATTTGAATCAACTAATTAGATAAGTCTTGGTTGGTTGACACTCCGAAGCTTCAATTAAACTGCTCTTTGGGAAATGTTGACATCAGGACTCTCATAAATTCTGGGCTTTTTTGCGGATCAATATTCAGAAGATGACTCTATGAGAACTTCAGTCAGTTGCAGGTCAATTGATATTACCATTGCCTTTGAATTCAAAAGATTGTGCGTTGGAGGCCCATTCTAAAAACTTAACCACTAAAACCTCTGCTGCAGTGCGAAGGGACCACGGCACCACTGTAGGTGCTACTTTTCACTATCCAACTACCCTATAAGTCACTCAGGTTGCTGGCAGTATTAAGTGAAACCAAGTTATTCTCCCTGAAGGATGGGACAATCAGAGGATGCAATTGATAGAGATGAAGCACATCTTGTGGAGTGGAAGCTACGATGGTCTAATTTGTCAGTCTGTTAATGTGTTACTCTCTTTGGTAATGTTAATGGTCCTGTGGCACTATTTTGGATAACAGTGGAGCTGTCAGAAATTTACAGCACAAAAGCAGGCTACACTAACTATTGGATAGCAGTATCTAATCTCTCCTTAAAACTACAGCCCTCCATTCCTGGCAACATTCTGGTGAAACCATTTCTGTTGCTAACATGTCCTTCTGTTATTGTGATGACCAGAACTGTACACAATACTCTAAGCGTGGTCTAACCAATGTTTTTTACAACTGCAATATATACAATAGATTCCAGTTAATTGGGAAACAACAGGACCAGCACATTTTGTCCCAATAAAGCAGCTGCCCCAATTAGCCAAGGTTTCATGGAATAGTTAAAATGGTATAAAAAAAGACAAACTATCATTTAATGGAGTAACAATTTATGTACTTGAATAAAATACAAAACAAATTAGAACACTACCAATACCTTTATAGTACTATAAAACTGTATCAGTTCCTAATAGTTATCAACGGAGGAATTAATCCAGTGTATGCTGCCGTGTTCTTTTGATTGACTGTAATGAATGAAATCAATGCAGACACCTAGTGCAGGTAATGGACTGCCTTCAAACAATGCTTTCGATGATTGCATCGCCCAAATCTTCTTTTTCATTATAACTTTCAAGATGATTGTCGATACCTTCAAATTTACATAGCTTCTAACTTGTTGAAGTAGTGAAATCATTTAATTTTCATATCTAGCCATTTCTGACATCTCCAAGCTAGAAAGCTTGAAACCGGAGTGTGGAAAATAGTGCTGAATTGTATTATTATTTATTACATGCCAACTATTAGTAACAAAAATCCTTGGTTTTTGAACACAAACATGCAACAGACGCTATTTAAAAATGGTTTGCTCTAAGCATGGTGTCATATCTAATGGCTAATCAAGTGCACGCGACTGATGCTAGTTAGTAACTGTTCGGCAAGTCTTCTGCCCCAATTATAGTTTTTGTTTTTATGTAAGAATAAGCAGCTGTCCCAATTAACCAATGGCCCAATCAACCAGAATTCACTGTAATTATAGTACTCATACTCATCTCGATTAAATTTCATCTGCCATTGTTCCATCCAACCTTCCAGCTGATCTCCGTCCCAAAGTATCTTTAAACAACCTTCACAATCTACGATTGCACCAATTTTTGTGCCATCTGCAAACTTACTAACATATTCCCTACATCATCTCTGTGGTACACCATTTGTCACAGATTTCCAGTTAGAAAAACACCCATCCACCACCACATTCTGCTTCCTATCACCCAGCCAATTTTATATTCTGTTTTCCAACACCCCATGTTCCTCAACCCTTTGGACGGGCTACCATGCAGGACCTTGTTAAAGCCTCACTAAAGTCCATCTATCAACTTGCCTTCTTCAATATCCTTGGTTATCTCCCTAAAAAACAATCAGATTTGTGACACATGTTATTCCGTGCACAAAACCATGCTGACTTATCTTAATCAGCCCCTGCCTTTCTAAATAAATATAACTTCAGATTTCATACTTTAAATTCATTTATTTATCACATATACATTAAAACATACAGTGAAATGTATTATTTGCCTTACCAAAACAACCTGAGGATGTGCTGGGGGCAGCCAACACAGCATGCCCACAATGTTTAGCAGAACAACACAAGCAACAACAGCAGCAAAACAAGCCCCTTTTTCTTCCTCCCACCCACACAGACAGGCCTCCAACCACAGGACAGGCCATCTCCGAGCCAACAGCCCCCAATGGACTTACGGATTCGCAGACATGAAACCTCCAACTTCTCCAGTGGACTCACAGGGCATACCCAGGGCTTCAGCCATCGGACCTCAATTTCCAGACTCTCAGAACGAATGGTCTTTGACCTTCAGTATCAACCCCAGGACTTGCCAATGATGGTACCCTGAACTCCAGACTCACTGACCCAGGCAGTCACTGGCCCTCGTGCCTTCTGCCCGCACAGACATTAAATTCCAGGACCACCCATTTACACTAATCAATCCTCGCTGATTTGACTTGAGGCAAACAACGCATTCCACTGTATGTTTCAATGTACACATGACAAAGCTAATCTAGATTTCTGTTTTATCTAGATAAATGACTAATAAGTCATTCAGTGCAACTGGCCAATTCTGGTACTGCTTTAAGTTTCCTCTCTGCCTAATTCTGCCATACTCTCTTCATTAGCTTTTCTTATTCCAATCTGTCATGATTTTAGTGAGCCACAGCTCAATGGACTGCTCTTTCGCCATCTGAGTCAGAAAGTTATGGGTTCACATCCTACTTCATAGGCTTGAACGTGAAAATCCAGGATGATGCTCCAGTATAGAAGAAAGCAGGGCCACACTCTTGGACTGGTATTTCTTGGATGGAATGTTCACACTGTCCTCTCAGATAGATTACGAAATAAAACCCATGGTATTATTTTGAAGAACAAAGGAAGTATCAAAAGCATCCTTCAATCAAAGTTCACAGCAGCCAGGGGCAGTCTCACAGCCTCAGCGTTGCAGAGAGAGAAACCCCCAGACTATCTATGACGCCATTTAAATTGGCTGAACCTTGCACTAGGACTTGGCACTGCGAATCGCTCTAAGCCTAGATTTCACAGCCAAAGGAGCCGTTCTCGACGTTTCCAAATCAGCTTGGTGCCCAGAGCGATCCAACCACCTCTGACTCTCCACACCCTGCCTTTCCGGTCTATATGGGCAAATATTTAGATTGTCCAAGCAGCGGATTGTACTTCACATTAGGACCCGCCACCCATCGATTTGCTTCAGACTTGGATTTTGCTGCTGAAGAAGCCGTTCTCAACCTCTTCAATTTGTCTTAGCATTTAGAGCGATCCATCTTCATACCTGGGTTAGTTGAATGGGCATCAGGACACCTCTTCTCCCCTCTGAATCGTTCACTCCAACCAGCACGGCTCCTACTCCAAGTGCATTGATTTTACAGCGCACCAGCAGGGCACATCCCATGATTTGCTTTGCCTTCGCCCACTTCTTCATTGTTTGTGGTGACAGTTTACCACAATTTACTTTAAAAAATGTTATTAATAATGGTTTTACTGTAATCAAATTCCTTTGCTTTCGAACTACCAGTAAGCTGTTGCATGTCTTCAGTAGCATCATCTTAAACCAGAAGGTATATAATCTTTTTTAAATAGACTTCATTTACTTTTCAGCTTCCCCTAAAATGCATTTTACATACTTAGAAAATATTCAACAACAAACAGCTAAGTTGACTCTTCTGGTCATCATGTCTGCTTACACTTGATCTCCTTAAAAGATAATAATAAGATAATGACTAATATATTTCCAACAATGTAAGGAGAAAAAACTAAAATGCCAGTTCAGAATTCTTAAACATCTTGATGTGTGCATTTTTCTTTGTACGTTGTGCAGTTCTCAGCTAAACCTTCAACTTGGCTTGAGATTTTTGCAATGTCTGCTGCAACCCATCAGGTTAACTGCCTTTCAACTCAAGCCCAACAACAATTCTATCTGCCAATGAAAAATGCAAGTTTTGAAGTGAATTAAGTTATGGCTGATTCATCAACTATATAATATCATTATGAAGATTATTCATTTATGATAAATACCTGATTTATTCAGCTGAGGACCTATCCTTAATTAACCATAAATTTTGACTGAGGGGGGGAGCAAAAAATAATTTCAAAAGCACATTATAAAAGGGATCAATGAATGGGCTACATGCAGAAATGCAGCAGCTGTCAAGACAGTAGTAATATTATTCAGTAAGCTTTGAGATTACATTTGTCATTGGATTTTCATGAAGGTAGTTATAGGTATTTGAATATTTGACAATAACAAGTTCACATATCAAACTTGTAGCAGGATTGCGGTCATAGCCGTTTGGAGTTTAGAACTGGTAGAGGGGTTAAGGTCAAGAATGGGCTGTGGGAGATGATGTACTGTACAGTTAATATTACATGTAATATTAATTGCTCATCTCATCTGATAGACACACAGAGTCATAGAACACAACAGCACAGAAATAGGCCCTTTGGCCCATCTAGTCTGTGCCAAACCATTAATCTGTCTACTCCCATCAACCCACACCTCGACCATACCCCTCCCATCCACCAATCCAAATTTCTCTTAAGTGTTGAAATCGACCCTGCATCAACCTTAACCTATGGCCTTTAGTTCTAGTCTCACCCAACCTCGGTGGAAAAAGCCTGCTTGCATTTACGCTATCTATACCCCTCATAATTTTGTATAGCTATCAAATTTCCCATCATTCTCTTACACTCCTGGGAATAAAGTCCTAAGCTATTCAACATTTCCCTATAACTCAGGGCCTCAAGGCCCAGCAACATCCTCGTAAATTTTCTTGCACTCTTTCACTATTATTTACATCTTTCCTGTAGGTAGGTGACCAAAACTGCACACAATACTCCAAATTAGGCCTCACACACATCTTATGCAATTTCAACATAGCATCCCATCTTCTGTACTCAATACTTTGATTTACGAAGGCCAATGTGCCAAAAGCTTTCTTTATGACCCTGTCTACCTGTGATGCCACTTTCAAGGAATTATAGACCTGTATTTCTAGATACCTCTGTTCTACTGCTCATCATGTAAGACCTACACTCCTCCCAAAGTGCAACACCTCACACTTGACTGCATTAAATTCCACCAGCCATTTTTCAGCCCATTTTACCAGCTGGTGCAGATCCAGCTGCAAGCTCTAATGGTCTTCTTCACTGTCCACTACAACCTCAATCTTGGTGTCATCCACAGATTTGCTGATCCAGTTAAGCACATTATCATCCAGATCATTGATATAGATGACAAACAACAACGGACTCAGCACTGATCCCTGTAGCACACCACTAGTCACAGGCCTCCAGTCAGAATGGCAACCCTCCACTACCACTCTCTGGCTTCTCCCACAAAGCCAATGTCTAATCCAATTTATCCTGAATTCCAAATGACTGAACCTTCTTGACCAACCTCCCATGCAGGACCTTGTCAAAGTCTATGTGGACAACATCCACTGCCTTGACTTCATCAACTTTTCTGGTAACTTCCTCGAAAAATTCTATAAGATTGGTTAGACACGACTTATCAAGCACAAACCCATGCTGACTATCCCTAATCACTCCATGTCTATCCAAATACTTATATATCCTATCTCTTAGAACACCTTCCAATAACTTTCCCACTACTGATGGCAGGCTCACCGGCCAATAATTTCCTGGTTTATGTTTAGAGCCTATCTTAAACAACAGAACGACATTAGTTGTCCTTCAATCCTCTGGCATCTCACCCATGGCTAAGAATGTTTTAAATATCTTTGCCAAGGCCCCTGCAATTTCTGACCAGCGTTCCACAAGATCCAAGGGAACATCTTGTCAGATCCTGGGGACTTATCCACCCGAATTTACCTCAAGACAACAAACACCTCCTCCTCTGTAATCTGTTTAGGGTCCATGGCCTCACTTCTATAGACTCTGTGTCTATTTCCTGAGTAAATACAGATGCACAAAATCCATTTAATATCTTCCCCATCTCTTTTGGCTCCACGCATGGATTACTATTCTGATCTTCCAGAGGATCAACTTTGTCCCTTGCAATCCTTTTGCTCTTATCTGTAGAATCCTTTAGGGTTCTCCTTCACCTTGCCTGCTAGGGCAACCTCATGCCTCCTTTTCGCCCTTTTGATTTTTTTAAGTGTTCTCTTGCATTTCTTCTACTCCTAAGTACCTTGCTTGTTCCTACCTGCCTATACCTGCTTTACACCTCTTTCTTTTTTCAACCAGGGCCTCAAGATCTGTTGAAAACCGAGGTTACTTAAATGAGTTATCTTTACCTTTTACTCTGACAGGAACAAACAAACTTTCTCCTCTCAAAATTTCGCTTTTAAAGAACCCCCACTTACCTAAGTACACCTTTGCCAGAAAACAATCTGTCCCAATCTACACTTGCCAAGTATTTTCTGATAGCATCATAATTGGCCTTTTCCAATTTAGAATCTCAACCCATGGACCAGATCTATCCTTTTCCATAATTACCATGAAACTAATGGCACTATGATCACTAAATGCAAAGTGTTCCCCTACACAAACTTCTGTAACCTGCCCTGTCTCATTCCCTAATACGAGATCTAGTACTGCATATTCTCAAGTTGGGACTTCTACATACTGATTAAGGAAACCTTCTTGAACATAACTTACAAACTCTACCCCATCTAGTCCTTTTACAGTATGGGTGTCCCAGTCAAATGTGGAATGTTATAATCACCTACTATAACAACCTGATGTTTCTTGCAACAGTTAGCAATCTCTCTACAAACTTGTTCCCCTAAATCCTGCAGACTAAGGTGGTCTATAATATAACCCCATTAACGTGTTCATACCTTTCTTATTACTCAGTTCTACCCATAAAGCCTCACTAGTTGAGTTCTCCAGTCTATCCTGACTGAGCACTGCCGTGACATTTTCCCTGACTAGTCACGCCACCCCTCCCCCTTTAATCCCTCCCACCCTATCACACCGAAAACCACAGAATCCTGGAACACTGAGCTGCCAGTCCTGCCCCTCCTGCAACCAAGTCTCACTAATGGCTGCAATATCATAATTCCATGAGTCAATTCGTGCCCTATGATACTCCTTGCATTAAAGTATACGCAGCTCAGAATATTAGTCCCGCAATGCTTGACCTTTTGCTTGCTGACTTTGTATGTAGGTTTAACAACATCCTTCTCTCCAACCACACCACTATCTGTTCTGATGCTCTGGTTCCCATCCCCCTGCAACTTCAGTTTAAACAACTCCACCCCCCCCCCCCCACTGCTGTGGGTTAATGATATTGTAAAAAATCAGTTAACAATGGACCATGAGAAAATTTAGTACAACCTGCATATGGAATCTTCCTTCATTAAGGCCACTAGAATTGTCAATGAACTGTTAATAAATTAAGCAAGACTAACAGTGGATTCTGCAATATGAAGTTAATTTCCTCACTTGTTCGTTTGAATTGGATGGTGACATACTTTTGTTCACTCCATAATCCAAGTTCAATACAAAATAAAATGAGATGCACGAAGTCCGTTATTTTCTTTCCATACATTTTATGGGACATTGCGTGGAAAAGCACAACTGTCCTCTCTACTGTCTTAATGCCAATTAGACTGAAGCAGGCCTTCATAGCGTGTGAACATTGCTTCACTATGACTTAAAGGGGACCTGCAAAAATACCGAGAACCTGACTTAGGTAAGTCCCTTTAAGGCATGCGCTCTTCCAACTCACCATTGAACCTCTTGCTTCACACCACCACCACCCTCAACATCCAGAACAACCCCAAAGTATCGCCATCCACAAATCTGAAACCATTCAATAACCCTTCCAACTACCAATCCCACACCCCATCCGTTTACTCTTGTGTCCATCAATTGGCCCATTTCCTTCCACACTCCCAGTCTTTTTCCTGCTCATCATTCCCAGGTCATCGACTTAGCCCAATTTCCAAACTTGGGGAGCAAGTTTGTAAAGTGTACAAACAGTCTTCATTACTGGATTTTACAACATCAGACTACTTAATGTGCCTTTTAGATAGCTCTACTTTTGTCAATAATGATATGAGGAAAATAAGAAATGAATGAATTCTGATGCTACCCTTTATTTCAGAATTAAACTAGCCAGTACATGGGTTAAAGTCATTGCTGTGGAAAGGACTAAAATTGTTCCAGATAGTTTTACGTAGTTAGAAACTCCATTCTCCCAAGGTCTCAAACTAGCAGTAGTTTGGTTCTTCCTAGGCAACAACAAGTCCTATTTGCTTTCAATGAAAAACCTTACATCCATTGGTCATTATCTTTTTTTTTCAGAACAGAATATCCAAATGAAGTTGGTAACAATTTAATATTCTTTTATATATAAACCATCCAAAATGAAATTCTACCAGTGTTCTTAAACACATTGCTAAAAGCCTACATCATAGATATTTAGAAGCAATACTACTTTATCCAAAGTATATGCTAAATCTCTTTCTCTGTGCAATATAGTACATTCCTTAATGTAATTTGTTTGAATATAATCTGGGAAAGCAAATAGCACCTGGTGGAAAATAATGAGTTATTTCAAAGGTCTTTCTGCATCTGTGATCATTGCCCTTGGAACCTGTCCCTTTCAGCTCCTGGAAATGAAAGCACTAATCAAACTTAGAATGCTTTCACTTTCACCAATACAAAGTTGAGTACATTCCTGAAAATGTAACAATTTTTATACATAAATTTGTTGCTGTGTTTGAATCCAGAAAAAAGGGAGATCTCAGTCATTTAAATGACAGCCAAAGGAAGGACTAGGTTAAAAGGATGGGTGTGGAATCCATATATTTGTGATTAAATGTCTGGCTCAGCTCCTTGCTGCCAAAACCAGCTGATTCATTGAAAAAGCAACAAAAGGAACAATTGCTGTTTGCCATTTACAGACAAATATAGTGTTTGGTCACCATCTTCCATGGCTAACAGAAGTCAATACAGGTTGTGCTTTCACGTATTCTAAATGACAGGTCTTTTTTGTGCTACTTTAACAGCTCAGTTGGTGAGTTAGTTTGCATCCAGATTACACTGGCCTGCAAATTGTATGTGCAACAAAAGCGTCGCTGAATAAAAAGTTGATTATACATCTTAATACTGTAAAGCTTTTTTCATGATGTATTATTTTTCTCCTGATACAAGCTATTACAATCTGAGCTGAATAAAATCTGCGAGGAACACTGATAATTAATTAATATTTTCTGTTGTTAAATCCTTTCAGTAATTTTCTTCTAGTGAGTTGTAAATATTCAAAGCAGATAAAAATATTACGGGCTTGCTTACTTCCTGATAAAATTTGAAATAAACATTAATAAAGTTAGCTGGGTTGAAAAGATTGGGGTTGATGTTCTCATCCAGTCAGATCTGCCGAGATCTTCTGGACTACTCTACTGAAAGGATAATTGTTGTCAGCAGCATACAGTTAATAACACTACTGCCAATTTGCACATGAGTGCCCTTCTCACACAAGATTCCTGGTGTCAGTTATGACCCATACTGTCAAGTATGACCTATACTAACAAACACAACCACTCCCCCTTTTATCCAACCCTATAAAATGCAGATGAATATGTAGCTCAAGGGATAATGTACAATATTTTCATTGTAGACCAGATGTATCTTCTCAACATAGTGAAAGATGAGGCAAACTTCTTGGGAAACATGAATCTCCCAGTTGGGTAAATAAATTGTCAGTACTCACTTAAATGACTAATTGTATAAAGCAATTATACATGGACTTATCTTACTGCTGAAATGTTAGCTGGAAATGCACTAACACACATTACACTTCAGTGAGTCTTTCAAATGAAAGCTCACCAAAGTTGTAACAAGCAAGAAAAGGTAAAGCCATTAACAACACCTGGTTATAGCCATTCATCCTCCTCACACAAGACTTTACTTTTGATAGGTCAAAACTGTGCTTAATTTGGCTTTGATACCCTACTGAAGAGTTTGACTCAAATGTGTAAGGACCAATTTTGCAACTTAAATGTAAGAATAACACTCAAAAGTTCAAAAGAAAACTTTCATTTGAGCATAATTGTTACACGGTCTGGTGCAGTTTTTCAGACTGTGAGGAAGTATATTTATCAGAATAACCTATGAATGTTAGACTGTCCTTGACTTCTTGTAAAAATATGACTAGATAATTGGTGAGTAATAATGGAAAAAGAGCTTTGACCAGTGGCCAAAGTGGACACCAGAAGTTTGGAGAGGATGGGTATGGAGAGAAATGAGGTACATTTCTCAAGGATAAAAGGCAGCAATGGATTGTGGCAGTGAAAAAGAGCTTTGATCAGTGACTAATTGGCATCTGGGATTGACTCGTAAGAGCAAATTAAAGGAAGGTGGGGCAAACACAGCAACCATCATCTGAGTGGACATAGAGCGGTGATCTTGAGGCTTTAGCTCAACGAGGCTTCAGTGAAGAGAGGCTTCATTCAGAGAAAGCAAAGGAAAGAAAAGCTCAAGTTATTTTCCTTCTCTTCTTTATATCTGCTCATCTAGGACAGTAGGGATGCCAGGCAGGATAGTGAAATGCTCCTCTTGTGGGATGTGGGAAGGCAGGGAGACCTCCAGTGTCCCTAACGACCACAATTACGAGAAGTGTATCCAGCTGCAGCTTCTAACAATCCGCATTAAGGAGTTGGAGCTGGAACTGGATGAACCCTGGATCATTTGGGAGGCGAGGGGGTGATAGACAGAACATACAGACAGGCAAGTGATATATGTATCACTTTGGATACTGTTGGGATGGTGGAGGACCGAGCAGAGGAAAGTCACAGTGGTTGGGTCTCTGGCACTGAGTCTGCCTCTGTGACTCAGAAAGGAAGGGTGGAGAAGAGGCACACTGTGGTGTTTGGGGATGCATTAGTTAGGGGAATGGACAGGAGGTTCTGTGGCAAGAACGAGATGAGATTCCCAGATGGTACATTGCCTACTGAGTGCCAGGGTCTAGGATATCTCAGACTGAGTGGAAGTCATGTTCCACATAGGTGCCAATGACATGGGTAGGACAAGTGACGAGGTTCTGCATAAAGAGTTCAGTGAGTTAGGTGCTAAGTTAAAGGGCAGGACTTCCAGGGTTGTGATCTCAGGGTTGCTACCCATGCCACTTGCTAGTCAGGCCAGAACTAGGAAGATTATACAGTTTAGTACGTGGCAAAGGAATTAGTGTAGGAGGGAGAGCTCCAGATTTTTGGATCATTGAGCTCTATTCTAGGGATGGTGGGACCTGAACAGAAGGGACAGTTTGCACCCAGGTTGAGTGTGGTGTGACTAGTGTCCTGAGCTGCCTATATTTCAATGCAAGAAGTATCGTAGGAAAGACAGATGATAGTGCTGAAGATGAGGTAGCTGGTTTACAAACAGAGGCAATGTGTAGTGGAGAGAGGCTGTTGATAGCGCAAACTTACAGTCAGCAGGATGAGTTGCAACGTAAAAGGCGGACAAAATTGAAAAGGGTGAATACAAGACTGTAGGTATTGTCTCTAAATGTGCACAATATACAGAATAAGGCCGATGAACTTACAGCACAGTTGTAGATTGGTAGGTATGATGTTGTAGGCATCACTGAATCATGACTGAAAGATAGCTGGGAGCTTAATGTCCAAGGGTACACATTGTATTGAAAGGACAGGAAGGAAGGCAGAGATGGTGGCTTTGCTCTGTTGGTAAAAAATGAAATTAAATCATTAGAAAGAGAGGGCATAGGGTCAGAAGGTGTTGAATCGTTGTGGATAGAGCTAAGGAACTGCAAAGGTAAAAAGACCCTGACCGGAGTTGTATACAGACCCCCAAGCAGAAATAAAGAAATGGCCTACAAATTACAACGGGAGATAGAAAATGCATGCCAAAAGGGAAATGTTATACTAGTCATGGGGGATTTCAATATGAAGGTAGGTTGGTACTGGATTCCAGGAGAGGGAATTTCTAGAGTGTCTACGAGATGGCTTTTTAGAGCAGCTTGTGGTTGAGCCCACTAGGGGATCAGCAATTCTGAATTGGATGTTGTGCAATGAACCAGAATTGATTCGAGAGCTTTAGGTAAAAGAACCCTTAGGGGCAAGTGATTGTAATATGATCAAATTCACCCTGAAATTTGAGAAGGAAAAGCTAAAGTCTGCTGCATCAGTATTACAGTGGAGTAAAGGGAATTACAGAGGCATGAGAGAGGAGTTGGCCAGAATTGATTGGAAAAGAACACTGGCAGGGATGACGGCAAAGCAGCAATGGCTGGAGTTTCTGGAAGCAATTTGGAAGGCACAGGATATATACATCCCAAAGAGGAAGAATGATTCCAAAGGAAAGATGACACAACTGTGGCTAACAAGAGAAGTCAAAGCCAACATAAAAGCCAAAGAGAGGACATACAATAGATGAAAAATTAGTGAGAAGTTAGAAGACTGGGAAGCTTTTAAAAACCCACAGAAGGCAACTAAAAAGGTCATTCAGAAGGTAATGATGGAATACGAAAGTAAGCTAGCCAATAATATTAAAGGGGATACCAAAAGTTACTTCAGATACATTAAGTGTAAAAGAGAGGAAAGAGTAGATATTGAACCGTTGGAAAACAATGCTGGAGAGGTGATAATTGGGGACAAGGAAAGGGTGGATGAACTGAATAAGTATTTTGCATCAGTCTTCACTGTGAAAGACACTAACAGTATGGTGGAAGAGTGTGAAGTTATCCTAACTAGAGAGAAGGTTCTTGGGAAACTGAAAGGTCTGAAGGTAGATAAGTCACTTGGACCAGATGGTGTACACCCCAGGGTTCTGAAAAAGTGGCTGAAGAAATTGTGGAGGCATTAGTAATGATCTTTCAAGAATCACTAGATTCTGGAATGGTTCTGGAGGACTGGAAAATTGCAAATGTCGCTCCACTCTTCAAGAAGGAAGAGAGGCAGAAGAAAGGAAACTATAGGCCAGTTAGTGGGAAGATGTTGGAGTCAATTATTAAGGATGAGATCTCAGGGTACTTAGAGGCTCGTGATAAAATAGGCCGTAGTCAGCATGGTTTCCTCAAAGGAAAATCTTGCCTGACTGATCTGTTGGAATTCTTTGAAGAAATAACACAGAGGATAGACAAAGGAGAATCGGTTGCTGTTGTGTACTTGGATTTTCAGAAGACCTTTGACAAGGTGCCACACATGAAGCTGCTTAACAAGCTATAAGCCCATGGTATTGCAGGAAATATTCTAGCATGGATAAAGCAGTGGCTGATTGGCAGGAGGCAAAGAGTGGGAATAAAGGAAGCCTTTGCTTGTTGGCTGCTGGTGACTAGTAGTGTTCCACAGGGGTCTGTGTTGGGACCAATTCTTTTTATGTGAAATGTCAATGATTTGGATGATGGAATTGATGGCTTTGTTGCAAAGTTCACAGATGATACACATTTAGGTGGATGGGCAGGTAGTGTTGAGGAAGCAGAGAAGCTACAGAAAGATTTAGACAGATTGGGAGAATGGGCAAAGAAGTGAAAGATGGAATACAGTGTCAGGAAGTGTACAGTCATGCACTTTGGCAGAAGAAATGAAAGGGTTGACTATTTTCTAAATGGGGAGAAAATACAAAATTCTGCGGCACAAGGGGACTTGGGAGTTGTGCAGGATTCCCTAAAGGTTAATTTGCAGGTTGAGCCTGTGGTGAGGAAGGTAAATGCAATGTTAGCATTCATTTCAAGAGGACTAGAATTTCAAAACAAGGATGTAATGTTGAGACTTTATAAAGCACTGGTGAGGCCTCACTTGGAGTATTGTGAGCAGTTTTGGGGCCCTTATCTTAGAAAGGATGTGCTGAAACTGGAGAGGGTTCAAAGGAGGTTCACGAGAATGATTCCAGGATTGAATGGCTTGTCATATGAAGAGTGTTTGATGGCTCTGGACCTGTAATCACTAGAATTCAGAAGAATGAGAGGTGACCTAATTGAAACCTATCAAATGGTGAAAGGCCTTGATAGAGTGGATGTGGAGAGGATGTTTCCTATGGTGGGAAAGTCTAGGAGCAGAGGCCATAGCCTCAGAATTGAGGAGTGTTCTTTTAGAAAGAGATGAGGAGGAATTTCTTTAGGCAGAGAGTGGTGAATCTGTGGAATTATTTGCCACAGGTAACTGTGGAGGCCAAGTCTTTATGTATATTTAAGGCAGAGGTTGATAGATTCTTGATTGGTCAGGGCATGAAGGAATGCAGGGAAAAAGTAGTAGACTGGGGCTGAGGGGAAAATTGGATCAGCCATGATGAAATGGCGGAGCAGACTTAATAGGCCAAATTCCCTAATTCTGCTCCTATATCTTATGGTCGTATGATAATGGGGATAATCACAGAAAAGGAATACAGAGGTGTTATACCCACCACATCCTGCAGAATAAGATGCCTCCATACAAGATATAGTTACTATAACATTTCTGTCATATGACAACTCCTGTGTCCCAAGGATGCATCTCAGAATCAGAATCAGGTTTATTATCACTGGCATGTGTCGTGAAATTTGTTAACTTAGCAGCAGCAGTTCAATGCAATACATAATATAGCAGAGAAAATAATAATAATAATAAATAAATCAGTTACAGTATACATATACTGAATAGATTAAAGACATGCAAAAAACAGAAATACTGTATATTAAAAAAGTGAGGTAATGTCCAAAGCTTCAAAGTCTATTTAGGAATCGGATGGCAGAGGGGAAGAAGCTGTTCCTGAATCACTGAGTGTGTGCCTTCAGGCTTCTGTACCTAGTCCCTGATGGTAACAGTGAGAAAAGGGCATGTCCTGGGTGCTGGAGGTCCTTAATAATGGACACTGCCTTTCTGAGACACCACTCCCTGAAGATGTCCTGGGTACTTTGTAGGGTAGTGTCCAAGATGGAGCTGACTAGATTTACAACCTTCTGCAGCTTCTTTCGGTCCTGTGCAGTAGCCCCTCTGTACCAGACACCCTGAAGTACTTTAATCAGACCTGTCAGTATGAATCCATACGGTTCCAGTGATGGTTTTTGTTGCTTCTATATTAGCAGCGAGTAACCATCTCCTGAGAGGAGGGAAGAGTGTTGTTTCATAGACAAGACCTCAGACTGCATCAATGATAGGGCAAATTGACTGATCCCACACTCTTCGAAAAATGACAGCATCAGTACCAACAGACAATCTGCTGGAAGAACTCAGTGGGCTGAGCAGTGTCTGTGGGAGGAGAGGAATAAACCCTGATACTGTGCCTTTCCTCCCATAGACGCTGCTTGACCCACCGAGTTCCTCCAGTAGATTTTTGTTGCTTCAGATTCCAGCACCTGCAGTCTTTTCTGTCTACAGTAGTGCTTAATGTTGTTGCTTTGTCTTATCTTTTCACCGGTAGGTATACTAGTTTACTGTGATTTATAAACTGGCGTTATGGTTGCTGTTTGTGATCGGATTTCCTTTCTCTTTATCGTGAAGACTGCAGGTAGAGTAGACTGGATAATGACAAATAAGAACTGAGTAACTCTTCAAATGAAGGGATATCGCAAAATGCTTTGCTTCAAGGTTAAACTATTAACTGTCTAGTCAGAGTGCTTCCAAGTTTTTATCTGTCTGGGTGAAACAAATAATTTAAATACTGATACTAGGATATTGTAGGCTTTGGGATATTTTCAAAAACATTAACCTGCTATGAAAAGTCTATATCAATCCGAAGCTTGGAAACTGGTTGAAACATTGTTTGGCTGTATTGTGTTTACACAAGCAAAATTAAAACACTCATATTCAATTAATCTTTAAACCAGTTAAAGGACTTTGATAAAGGATTCCAAAATAATCTGTGTTCTTTTTTGTTTCAGAAGATGTTTATCAGTGGAAGTCAAGGACTATATTGAATTTTATATTATTATATTACATGATTTATCTTGCTTCTGCATTGATTTCTCATTCACATTGGCCCCTAATTCACAGTTTAGCCTTCAATCTCTGGTCTATCAGCATGTTTCTTTTCTGACTCCTACAGCTCTTAGGAATAGGGGGGCCTACCCCACAACTTTTCAGAGCGTGTATGGAACATTGTTAGTCATTTGAATAATTCAAAGGAAATGGGAAAAATATTCTGCTAGTATCAGCTGAATAAGGAGTGCTCAAGAAGCCAAACCTGCATCATTGTCAAAAGTGATACAAGTGTTACCTGCAGACCAGCGCAAGGTGCTCAAAAGGTGCGAATGAGAATAACTGGCCAAAGCAGCAAGTATTAGTTATTCATTAGTTAGAGCTTAGAAAAATGTAAATTGAAGTTTAGAATTGATTTGACTGACAAAGAGAAAGAGAAAGGACCATGTACACTAATTAGAAGTGCTTCAACTGAAGACTGAAAATAAATAGCCCAAGTATAACTAGACTGGGAACCAACAAAGAAAAAAGGAGCATCAATCCCAGCACAAGGAGGCTTTGTGCAAGCTGGAGGCAGGGGAAAGGGGAAGTAGCACTGACATTGAACTACCAGAGAAAGGCTTACCGACTTTTAAGAGTCCAGTTGATCCAGCATAACTATGTAGAGAAACACTTCACTAAATCTAATCTTACTCTACATTGTCCATTGTTGAATAAGCCTCTGCTGGAATGCAGGAACACTAAGCCTGCTTGCCTGAAGACCTCAAGGAGCAGTTACTGCGATGGGCCTTCACCCTATACATGCTGGTTTCTCATTGATCAGTACTTCCTTTGGCCTTTTCTCACACTTTACTGTGCTACTTCTTCAGTGTGCCCCTCACTCACTGAATGCTGACACTTCGTGCCCACGTGAATTGTGACATTCAGTGTTAGGATATGTATTCCATTTGCATTCCCACTAAACACCACTGGTTTCTGCACCACAGTCTATGAAATGAGCAGAGTGCATGTTTCTATATATATATATATGTACATTTCTCAAATCACTGTTTCCTTGTAATTGAATAAGCTACAAAGCCCAACATATAAAAATAACTATTCCAATGATACAATTCAGAAGAAGCTAAAACAATGCTTCACTTTTATAGAGGCTTGGTCTGAGATACTGACAACATTCTGGAACAATTGGAACTGTCATTCAGAAATCGATATTTCTGCAGATGGTGGAAATCTGAAGTAAAGACAAGGCAGGAAATATATTCCATAAGATAAGCGGCACTTAAAAATCTAACTACATTTTTCTCTTGAATAGATTTTTGTTGGTGAGTAGTATCTAAAGAGATTATGATACAGATGAATGGTAATCTGAATGGCCAGGCAGAATAACCCTTCCAGTTCCTATGAATAAAAGCAACTGTAAAAGTCATACCATTAGGCATAATGATTAGTTCAGGTAATACAGCACTTGATTTTGCTGTATTGCCATGACTTGCACAAGACAAATTTAATGTGATCTTTTTGTTAAGCCCCGAAATTCAAAATATAAATTTTGTACCATTTTACCTGTCAGAAAAGGACATAACTAGGTAACATATAATTTGAAATGCCATGAGCGGTCATCTTTAAGTACATGCTGAAAGTCCACATTAAAACCAGTGGAAATTGATTTCATTTTTCTTTGCATTATCTTGGCGCTTCTCCTTAATCTGCTTCCAAGGCCATTGGGTTTGAGGCAGTGCTTAGCAGCCCATGTCCAGCCCGAGAAAGATCATCCTGCTTTTCATTCAGCTGATTAAGAAGAGGGATAAAGTCACAGGCAAAAAGGCCTTGGTTTGCAAATAGCCATCGTTGGTTCTGGTTTCTTCACTGTACAGCTTTGTTCGCAGACAGGTCACGAGAAATTAAACAGCTTATTAGCTGCTCAAGAAGTATGAAGATATATACCAGTGCACTACTGTGTCATTTGGTTGGTTTTCATCAAGCAAATTTAGTGGATTTAAGATGCAAACCAAACTGGAGGGAACTTTGATGAAAGTGTGAAAGTCATAAAGAAAGAGGCAAAATTAACATTCTTTTCTAAGATGAAAATCTATGAAAAGCAGCACTTAGGGAAGACAGGACAACGATATTACAGTCCAATCACTGATTCACATTGCTTGTTCGTTTTGTTCTCAGTTTCACTGATTTACCCATGTACTCTCTGACACTTAAACAACATAAAATACTGATTAGAGGAAAAAGGAATAGCTGTGACATGTCCATAGTAATTACACTGAGAGGCAGAAAGAACTATAAATATTTAATCCTAGAATTAATTTCACAATAAATGTACATTTACCTCAATGGATAGATGTGTGCCTTTTCACCATCCAATACATTTACAAATGTAGAAACAATCTCTGATGCTTTGTAAACATTGGTTTTCTTGCTGACATAATAATATTCGCTCTTATTTCAAAACTAAATTATTGTGTGAAACACTTCAAAGTCATTAAGCATAAAATACAAAAATGGAATTCATAAAATTCATTATTATTGGCTAATCTCTCTTAGCTGATGTGTAGTGTGGAATCTAATATCCAGTCATTGTGTTTAGCATAAAGCCTGCCCTGGCCATCTATGACTATTGTTCATGTTCTCCCTCTGACTGACCCTTGCTTCATTTATGTTTTCCTCTTGCTTGACATGAATTCCATCTGGACACTCACTCTGGTGTACTCACGACTAAAGCTGAATATATATTATAGAGTCATAGAGCACCATGTACAGAAACAGGCCCTTGGGCCCAAATGGTCCGTGCTAAACTGTTATTCAACGACCCGCACCTTCTGTCTGGACAGGATTGAGCTCACTTGTGGGTCTGCTCACTTAAGAATAGCGGCAACTTGCGCAAGATGAGGAGGGGGCCCCGGCTCAGCTCATTAGCTGCTCAAACCCTAGTTATCACTGGACAATAATTCCAATATTCTCCTAGTTAAACTCCCTCATTCCACTCTCCATAAACCTGAGCTCATGCAGTTCTCTGCTACCTACATCCTTACCTCACAGCATGTCCTCTGTTTGCTGAGCTAACTATCTTCCAATTAAGAATCTACCACCATTTTATAATTATCATTGTTTTCAACACCTCCCAAGGCTCATCCCTTCCTACCTCTAATGCCTACTTGATCCCTGTCTGACACCTGTACTCCTTGAAGGTGTTGTTGATAGTGAGGAGGGTAGTTCTGGGTTACAAAATAATATAGATAAACTGGTAAATTGCACAAGGCAATGGCAGATGGAAATTAATCCTGATAAGTGTGAGGTGATGCATTTGGGGGCCTCTAATAAAAGAAAGATGTATATCATGAATGTTAGGGGAATATTGAGGAAGCAAGATACCTTGGTACAAGTTCTAAGATCCCTTAAGGTGGCAACACAGATAGGATGGTGAAGAAGGCATGCAAAAAAAAATGGTTCACCTACATCTGGAATGATCTGTTATGAATATAAATATCATAAATAAATTTGTTGAAGTGATAAATGGTTTTGAATACATGTAACAAAAATATCATTTTTAAAAGAATTCTACTTCCACTTAAATCATTGAATAAAATTTTTTACTCTGGAACAGTTTTTGCATTCAAGTTAGGACAGATTTGTGTGATTTCTGAGACTGGAGGCTGCCTTCAACTCATGTTCAAAGGTTCAAAGGTCCAAGTTAATGTCAGAGAAATGTATACAATATACATCCTGAAATGCTTTTTCTTCACAAAACATCCACGAAAACAGAGGAATGCCCCAAAGAATGAACGACAGATAAATGTAAGAACCCAAAAGTCCTCCCGCACATAAGCAGCAGTAAGCAACAATCCCCCTACCCCCACCGGCAAAAAAAGCAATTTCTGGTTTACCAGAAAACATCCAACAATCTCCTCTTCAAATAAATATTTCTAGAGCTAAACTATTATAGAACTAAGTCTCCACTTGCTTCATTTTACTTTCTGCATTTTAAATTCCATTACAGGCACAACTTTAATTATTACTTCATTCATTCTGAAGAATTTAACATAAAAAAAGAATTCTAATTTCATAACACTAATTTGTAAGTAAGTTTTTCAAAATGTTAAGTATTAACAATGTGCAGTATTCTGTGATGTGATGAGATCACACATGCATACCCAGGAAGACTGGTGTCCCCTTTACAAGTTATTCTCAAATGGACATAGAAGGAGACTGGTGCTAACTCAGGCCATCAGCCAGGAAGTGCTCAAAAGTGTCTTTGAATATTGCTCTCCTAAAATCTGATTCATGAGATAAAAGTGCCTAAAATCCATTTGATTATCGTTCTTATAGACAATGACCTTGAAATTACTCTCTGTGAATAATGCACAAAGGCTTAACACATTCAAGTAACATTCCTTTGTTCACAATTCTGTTGGGCGAGTTAACCCATTTAAAAATCATCTCCAGTAAAACAGTAGACAAAGGGATTTCATGTGAACAAGTTACACATTGATACACTCGAACCAGTGAAATGCTGAACATTGTGAAAAGGTATAAGATTACATTAAGACTTTAAAATTTTGTTTCCCTTCTTTAGATGCTTTGTATTTCTGTTCTATTTTGTGCCATTCACTTGCAACCGAAATAAGATGGAGAATTCACTGCATTATGGAATAGTTCGAGTCCATGGCCAACTCATCCCTTTTAAATATAGTACATCAATCCATCAACTTTCAACATCATTGCAATCTAAAACCTTCCAACAAGTGCCACATTGGATTACTGTGTTGTATGGTGGTGTATGGCTGCAATGACGGCACCAAGTATTTGCATTGCTTTTAAAGGCTGGTTTTCTTTAAATTTAACTCCTTGTTAAATACAAGATTCCTTAAACTGTTAACTGCATGAATATCCTTTTTTATCCCTACAAATGCATAGAATTGTATCCCAAAGCACCCTGATGTTCATCGGGGTCAGTGATCAAGCCAATGCCAAATGAAAATGAATGTTAGGAGGGTTATGCTGCAACTTGTCAGATTTCAGGGAGGATCTTAAAGGAGTTGAGTGAGTGGAAAACATCTAATGGGATATTTTACAGAAGGACACTATTACAAATAGCAAAGGGAGAAGAGCAACACACACAAAATGCTGGAGGAGCTCAGCAGTTCGGGCAGTAACTATGGAAATAAATAAACAGTCCTTCCAGGTGAGGCAATACTTCACCTGCAAATCTCTTGGGGTCTTGTATTGTGCCTGGTGATCCTGATGTGGCCTCCTCTACAAAGGTGAGACCTGGCGTAAATTGTAGGGGTTGTAAATTGTGGGCCACCCTTAGGGTGGAGGAGCAACATCTTATATCATGCTGTAGGCATGAATATCAATTTCTCCTTCTGCTAAAAAAAAATTTCACCCCACCCTTCCTCTATTCCCCACTTCAACCTTTTACCACTTCGTACTCGCCTATCACCTCCCCCTGCTTATGAAAGGGAGAAGAGGATGCACAAGGGTTAGTGGTTGAGGAATAAAGAGTTGGCAGGCAGGGTGAGGGTGGTGGGATGGAGTTGTTGGGCAGGAATACATTTCAATGATAAGTTGTGGCAAGGCCATAATGGAACTTAAACAAGAGAATGAGAATTTTAAATGCATTGGCAGATGAGGAGCCACCAAGAATCTGATGCAAGTTGCTCTGGACATTATGCAGGTATCAAAGGCATGCACAATGGTTTCAGCATTAGACAGCTAAGGTAAAGATAGAAGCAAACGATATTAGGGATGGAAATATGCAGTCATGATAATACAGAGAACATGTTGTCAAAGTCTCAGTTAAGAATAATTTAAGTCAAGGTCAAATTTAGTCTGAATCTGCCTGTGACCATAGCCAAGTATGGATATGGAATCAATAGCAAAGGTACAGAATTTGTGGCAGAGGCTAAAGCTTTGGTGTTGCCAATGTTTAAGTGGAGGAAATTGGGATTCATCTACAGCAGAATGTTAGCCAAACAATTTGACATTAAATTTACAATATAAGGGGCAGTAGAAATGAGATTGGGACCAAAGGATATGGATTTTATAAGCGAGGGGAAAATATACTGTGAACATGTGTTGTTGTAAAGAGTCCTTGAAGGTGAGTCTGTAGGTTGTAGAATCAGTTCTGAGTTGTGATGAGTGAAGAAGCCTGATGGTTGAAGAGTGATAACTCTTCCTGAACCTGGCGGTGCGGGACCTAAGGCTTCTGTTCCTCCTGTCCGAAGGAAGCATGGCCTGGATGGTGGGGGTCTTTGATGATGAATGCTGAGTTCTTATGGCTGTGCTCCATGTAAATGTGCTCAATGAAACAGAGGTAGTTCATCTGACAAGAATTTAAGGGAGAAGTGTGATGAGCAAGATGAGAAGGTGAGAGCAAAATTAACCATAAATGTGCTTATTAGATGGCAGCTTGTCAAGGGAGAGAGTTGAGCCAACTGGAGATACTGTGTGGAAAAAGGATGGCAGAAAGCAAATATAACATAAGTTTTGCCTTACCTGGCAGACAGCTATCAGTTGTGTCTTCCTCAAACCTTCTACTTTTTCTTGTGTAACTGTGGAAACTAAGTTATGGCTGAAGCCAAGGTAACTGGCACATTTTCGATAGTTGTAATCAGCCGATATTATTCAAAGAATGCCCACTCAAGGCAAGTGAACAAATCAGTAAATAATTACAGTCAATTCCAGCTGAAACATTCAATATTGGAGAGATTGCTTCAATTGCATCTTATTTGGGGCTGAAGGATGTTTCATCAGAGAATGGTGAGGAGAGGAATAGGGGTAGAAGAGTGGAGAAGGATTCTCCATCAACAGTGCAATTGCAGCTTTTGGAATAAGTAAAGGCATTACTTTTGTATTGAGATACCAAGAAGTATGCCAAGCTCCATAATGCAAAAACACCACATAAAGTTGGAAAAGATATTAGACGATAAATCAGAATGCAAAGGTTTAGGGAATCACCAGCTTATGGTTTTAAAAGCTTGCAAACTATAGATGGGAAAAGGTGCCACATGTCAATTCAATCTTTCAGTTCGCAGACTCTGCCAAGACATTGTAGAGTTGCATTTGGTCAGGCATGGGGGAGCTAGGTGAGTTGTAATCAGGGAAACAGCCAGATTTGCCATGGCTGATCACTCTCAACCGACCCCATTTGGGAAGAGTCCATTTGTTGATGTTGAGTGAAAGCAAGATTGGATTTGCTTGTGGTGTCCCTCAGTAATAAAAAAGTCAATCAATACTCTATCTTGAATGAAACCATTTGAGAGTGGTAACAGTGGATAAATGGCATCCCTGGAAATGTATCTTACTGCGGACCAAGGTCTTCAAGAAAAGTAGCCTTTGGAGTTGAGTGAATTGCATCTTTGAGTTGAAGATTCTACTTAATAGAGTCAGCACAATACACAGTTCTGCAATTGTCATCTAGAGCATTTAAAGTATTTTTTTAAAGTAATAATGTAAAATGTATGACAAGAGACTGAAATAGAATTAACCCACCATTTCAACCAGCAATTTTATTTTGTCTTTAGTGAACCTGCTACTAGACATTTTGCTACCTTTGAAAATAAATAATTCATAATATAATGCCCCTATGCAGAGAAAATAGCTTAGATGTAGATGATAAATTTGCCTCATCTTTGAAATAGTGATGCCTCAGGAGATGCATCAGAATTAGAATTGGCTTAACAATCGCTGCTTAAGGAATCCCAAAAGAATCCACTGTGTAATAAATACCCTACGTGGAACTGGATCATACAAACTGGCAAAGTTGTAGGATGACTACCCAATGTGGGCTAAGACAAGCTGGAGTGGCAAGTGGTACTTCTGGACTAGGATCAAGGAATTCTTAAAAAAATTAGTATTCTTCTTCTGTAAACTGTGCACTACCTAGGACTGGAAAATGCATGTTTACAGCCATTGAGAAAAAACAAAAGTGAACTTGGCTATAATATCATCCACAGTTCAAGTAAGTAGTAATACTCACTGTTTCAGCACAGTAGCCATGTGATAAAGGTACAGTCAACCACCCAACATAAATTCAGCACAAAGAGAGAAATGAATCATCATTTTATGCTCCTTCTGAACTGAAAAATTGTGAAGGCCGTGTTATGAGTTGGTTTATCCTCACAAACACTTTTTTTGGAGGCTTTATGATCAATCCATACCATTGTTTCAATGCATTGCGATAAATGCCTCCAATAGTTAGTTTTAGTTTGGCAATCTAGTTTAAAAGAATATATACTACAAATTGGAGTTTTCACTTTGAACACTGTACTCTTGGCATCAACATAATCTTTTCTGCTAAAGTACTCAAATATTGTGATGCACAACCAACTGCAAATGTGTGTTTCACAATAAGTAATGAAGAAAAATACTAGAGCAACATAGCCCTGTGGTAGCACTCTGATCTGTCCCATGCGTGAAGTTGAATTGCTGATGCTGTGAGTGGTTTCCTGCCATAATGCCAAAGCTTAGCTCTCTACCTCCTGTTTCAGCAAAATTACACACATTGCCCAGGGTATTATAAACGATTTGCTAGCAACTGCAGTGTAGCAAACTTTTCGTTTTTGCTCTGCCTGCGTTATTTGTGTGTGTAACACTAAACCTTTATAGTTTAAGCAAATCCTGTTTGCTATTTTTGCATTAAATTCAGATCTCCTAATCCAAAGTGAAGTCATTCCCACCAGCACAAGACTATTTCTGTTTCAAAACTTAAATTACATTGTAATACTTTCCTTAACTCCTGACAATGCTGTTCAAGTGATTAAAAGAATGTAGAAGTAATTATTACACTGCAGCATTTGGCAGCATATAGCATAATACACCACACAACAATTGAATATTGTATGATCCATGCATGGAAGTGAAGGTAGGGAGGGGTGATAATAGGGATTGTTTTACAGAGCCTGGATGGCAAGTAAACTGAGAATCTGGGTATGAAGGGACAAGTGTCAGTAGTTTAGCATTCCCAGCAGAAAAAGACACATCCCCAGTTCTCAATACACATTCCTGCTCTGCAAAACTCAGCATCAGAGGTACTGGATAACAGCATTTATTTATGAGTTTAATCCATTCAAAACTTAGAAGAGGTGCATTTCCTCTGTCTGACTTTAAGGACCTAAAGTTAAATGGATTTAGGCAACCTCAGTTCTTAAAGTTTATGCAACAATGCAAAAATATTACTAAGTTGGAAATCTGATTCTGAAAAGCAATATTAGTAAGGGAAATGTTATAATGGTGTTTTAGGCATCACCTTGGTTTTTGGATATTCTTTTTCCCAATGATACTTTTGCTGTTTGCCTCTGCCCACTCCTAAAAAGGGAGTTGTTATTTTTCCCCCACAGAGATTTATCAATCATATAAATTTGTTCATGACTCTTATAGAAGATATGACTTTTCATCTTTTCTACATTTTTAACACAATGGAAATAGCAATAGCATAGGAACAATTTGTTCAGATCTATAAAAGTATGTTGCACTATCTGATACAGATATAGCATTGTCATTTGATTGTTTGTGTCTGACTCAAGATAGCATTTTGGCTGGTATCATGTTTTTTGCCTTCACAGTTTCAGATTTTAAAACAAACCAAAACAAAAAAAAGTTATAAAAAAGAAAATGTTTTCTCTGTCACATCATAGTGCTAAATAGGATTATCCACAATTTAATTTTCCCTGCAATTAGCTTACTTATACCATACATTCAGATATGCTGATGAAGTAATTCTAGTTTGACTTGCAATTGAATAATTATACAAATTAAAACAGCAACATTTCTGTATTTAGGTACGCAGCACAATTTAAGTTAAGATTTATTTTAACTGGTTATGAACAAAATGTTTCAATCCTGTAAAAAGGTTCTCAAATGCACCAAATCAAACCCAAAATCAATTGGAAGAAAAATGTGGTTTCAACAATAATAACATAATTTAAGCAATGAAAGAGACAAAGCATTTATCCTGGTATCCATACTCCACGAGTTTACTCCTATTGCATCCAGCTCATCTCAGCCTTTCAATCTGTCTTTCTATTCCCTCTCATTGCTCATCCGGTTTCTTCTGAAAGCCTCAATACCATTCATTCTGATCGTTACTTGTGGTTGCAACTTCCACATTCTAACCATGACAAACAATTTGAAAGCTTATGTATAGTTTGGGGCTTCTTAAAAATAGATCAGTGATCATTAGAACAACTTGCACTCATCTGGCACCTTTTATGTGGAAAAACACAGGAAGAATTAGCAAAAGAAATTGTACAAGTCAAGAAAGAGCTGTTTAAAAATGAGGCTAAAAGTCAAAGGGTTGGTCTGAAGGAGATGAGAGGTGAAGAGGCTCAGGTAGGTTGCATCAGGCCATAATGTCTTGGTAGAATAATGTCTTCTTTTAGGTATTATACTAGTTGGATATAATAGGAATGTATTGGCCCATCAACGGCTAGAACTACACCCTGCCTGATTTTCTGGACCATGGTGCTTTAACTGAATGGACTGTTGGGTGTCCCTCTTCAGAAGCTTATTGCTTTTTGGGATTTTGACAGCCTAATTTAAATGTGATTTCCCAATTTAACAGGTAAAATTTGTTTAATTATAGAGAGAATTAGGCTCTATATGTAGATGACATAATAGTTACAGGATATTGGGAAATTGCCCTTCAGTTTTCAGATTTCACATGTATCCTCTTATGAAAATTAAACTAATGAAAATTTCTGTCACATTTTTGTAGATCCAGCCAGGTACAAAACAAAAATCATAAAATATGTAATTAAATTTGCTATCAAAACATTAAGACACATTTGTAAGTGTTACGTTTGACTGCAGTACTTAATGGAGTGTGTATGAATATTGTCATAAAATGAACATAATGCACAGTATTAAAGCATATAAGTTTAAGACTTTGAGCTATCTTAAAAAAGTACTGTGGTATGCATCTCTCAATGCATCTTGAGTTGAGTTTATGAAGTCTTGATGCCGGTGATCTAGAGAAAGAGCAAGTGCCACACAAGATAAATTGGTGCTAGTGTTAAATCTATGGACCTTCTCATTTCTCTGTTTTATGATTTTCTTGACAACTTCCAGTTGCTACAGTAAAATATTTCAAAGCTTTAAAATGAATATGAAAGCTTCACACCATCCAGCTCCCCCAATTGCTTTCTTTGTTGTTCTCCTCACATATTTTTAAGTTGACAAATTATAACATCCCTAATTTACTGCCCAGTTTTGCTTCTCATAGTTAGAAAATGGAACAATAGCAATTGTATAAAATTGACATTTAAGCAATTCCACAATATTTAAATTTAAATAATTCTGACAAGTTGCACCCACTTAAAAAATTGGCACTACAAGGAAGCTTAAAATAGCAAAGGGTTAGGCTTCTACCAGTAAGTGAATAGTAAGGTTACATTGTATACTTTCTTGAAATCACATCTTGATTATTGAAGTCACATTGGGGTCGACAAAGGAATTCTCAGCCAGCATTAGCCCTTTAAAACAGTAAAGGTAAAATAATATCCTTCTGGGAAGACCACATCTTTTTCTGTTCATCTTTATACATTGAACAAAGCTTATTTATTATCTGGGTGAATTCTGCAGAGATTTCAGTTCCACCCATTCACAGTGTATGAATCACACCATCATGATTTTCTTGATATGAACAGATTGTTCAAATGCCACTTCCATTCTTTGGATCCTGTATATTACATGTTTTAGCAATCAACAGAAGTAGAGGATGAGTTTGCTGCCGTGTCTTCCATTCATAGAATTATATAGCACAGGGCCATTGGCCCATCATACTTATACCAGCCCTTTGAAGTATATTAGCTCCACTTCATTGCTGTTTCCCCATAGCCATCCAGATTCTTCCTATACTAAACTCCTTTTTTAAAGCTATTGTTGAATTAGCTTCCACCTCATTTTCAGCCACTGAATCTGGCTCACAACAGCTTCCCAGGTAAAAATAAAATCTCTAACTTTGGCTGTTTTTATTTTCCAATGACAGTACACCTGTGTTGTCCCATTATCAGCACTCATGAAAATGAACACAATCTATATTTACTCAGCAAAAAGTTATAATGTTGAAATCTTAAAACTGGTCATAATTTTAGCACAAAATATGTGAGGTGCTATTTGACTGAGTTTCAGATGTGCTAACAATGAAGGCACTGTGGTGAGACAATGAAGGTTCTGGATGTCTAAGGGTCCATGTGGACACTGGTTGAGCCTTGGATTGGTTCCACAATCACAAAGTGTCTGTCAATGTATATCTGACATAACCTAATAGTCACCCAGGTGAAGGACAGGAGAACCTATAGAATTATGTCCTATACTTTGGAATAGGCATTAGACAACAAGGAAGACTAGGGGACATGGAGGAAAAAGTGATTGTTCATTCTAATACAAAATAGCTTGAACTTGCATTTTACCATTGAGTAGAGTAGAACTGTAATATTTAAAAGGCAATGATCATGTTATATTGATTCAGATAATTAACTGATCCAGGCAACACACACATTTAATTCATGGCTAGGAGGAAACTTTTGTAAAGGCAAAATTGGATTAAGATTTTACATTTGTGTAATGAATTGATTTGTAGCACTGGGCTGTCAGAGCAGCAATTATCCTAAAACTAGATCATTTGATTTCACTGTTTTATTGCCAGTTTAATTAGAAACATTGTTATTTTTTGTTATGCTACTAAGAAAATTACTATCCTATCCATTATTATGGTGTCAAGTTTTGTGTTACAAATTCTGATCTATTGCAGAGTTGGAACAATCAATTTTGCGATTGGTGTGGAGAGGATCATTCCACAGTTCACAAGTTAAACACCCACCACCTAGCCTTATTTAGAGATAGATGGCAAGAAAAGATTGCAGCAGGCTGCTGAAATAGCAAATGTGATTGTCACATTGAAATCAGCTAGATGTCAAGTATCAGTCCTTCATAGATGTTCAACTTAATTTTCCAAGTGCAGGCTTGACTGAGGAAAGGGGAACCATTGCCATAGAGAGAAGTCATGTCAACTTGAGTCTGAATTGAATTTGAATTGAATGTGTATTCTGTCGATCTAGTATTATAAATGTCCTAGAATACCATAAAAATAAGGAACATTTATTCACATTGCCTCTTATTTGATTAATTTACCCATAATGAAGTTAACAAATATATGGGGATACAATCCCAAATGTTTTTGATGGTCCCCCAAGTAGCTATACTTTGTATAAGAGGTTAAGTGATGGAATTGCTGCTATGTGATCAGCACAGCTTCCTCTGTTAAAATCCCATGATCCCATAATAAGAGGCTCTGGTTGTTGAAAAGAATCAAAAACACTACCTGTTATCTCCCCACTCCAACTATTACTTTTCTTCTTCCAAAGATGCTGAGGCTAATTTGCATCCCAAGTCAGATTAACTAATTCAGTATGATGAAAGAATGAACCTGATGCTCCACTGATACAAATGAGTGCGGGGGAAAGAACAACAAAAATTGACATTGTTCAAAGTAAGAATATTAAGAAAACAAATGTGTACGTTTGTTGTTTTTTAAAAATTCAGTTCAGTTTTAAAGCGTCACAAATTAAATATCCATAATTTTCTGTTCAGTCTACAACTGGTTCCCGACCAACCTTTTTAATTTGGTTTTCAGCATTTCGGGACGTGTTCTATTCGCGATGGAATACGTCACCCCCAAAGGTCTCTGATGCAAATAATCTATTAACTCGAACTAAACAGTCAATGAAACCTTTTTTAATCTCTATCTTTAATCAGATCATGCTTCAGAACAACAATGGTGACCCTGTTTAAAATCCCTTTGACAATTACACGGGAAAACCATTCTGCGTCTGTGTGGGTGGGCACAGAATATTCTCCAGCCAGGCTTTGCAAAATACTTTATATTTACCACTTCTGTAAAATAGAAAACACTGGAAACAGCATGGACTTGATATGTAGAGACCTAGGTATTTCAAAAACAGAGCACGAGTGACGAAATTCAAAATAAGTTACTTAAAAATTGTTTCATGTTAGATAACTTAAAACTCGATGCCCATTATAGGTATCAGCCGTGGTTAGAGGCTGGTGTCACCTCTATTATGGTGTTATCCAGGCACTTTTCGCCCAGCCTCTGGGGGTTGCTTTGTGACCCCACCCCGACCGCTCTGGCCATCTTCTTATCACTACCGAAGCTCGAGAATGGAATCGCTAAAGGTTATCAGAAAACAAGCAAGCTGTTAAAACTCCTGCCCACCACCGCCCCCACCCACAACACAGAATGCGTGAATCCGAGACATTTGGAAATATTCATCCAGTGCGAGAGACTTAGGGTGAGATCGATGGTCATGGAGACAGAAAGCGGGGGCGGGGGAAGGGTGAAGGTGGAAGAGGGGGGGATACAGCAGCGAGCACGACGGTGATACAAGGCAGAGATGGAGAGGACGTGATGATCACTCCTCACTCCAGGGGGCCTGAGGCGGCCCTCATCTCGGCCCCCATCGCCATAGCAACGGGATGCAGGACTGTCTGATCCCGACAGTCTTCATAACATCGGGATGCAGACTCTAGTCACCATGGTATCGAGTCCTGAACATCTTCCAACCAGCCAGTCCTGGCTGGCTAGAGGTCACCCCAGTAATTGCTCAAGGGTGAGAGAGAGAGAGAGAGAGAGAGAGAGAGAGAGAGAGAGAGAGAGAGAGAGAGAGAGAGAGAGAGAGAGAGAGAGAGAGAGAGAGAGAGAGAGAGAGAGAGAGAGAGGGAGAGGGAGAGGGAGAGGGAGAGGGAGAGGGAGAGGGAGAGGGAGAGGGAGAGAGAGAGAGAGAGAGAGAGAGAGAGAGAGAGAGAGAGAGTCTGCAGTAGTGTGCAAGGAAAAGAGAGGCGGTAGCAAAGATCAGCAGCTTTCTTTCTCCCTTCAAACTCAGCATCGCAAATATTTCAGGGTGATTGTTTTGTCTAAAGCCACACTCCGGCTTGTTTCTTCACTGAAGCTACGCTTCATGGTCATTGTCTATATATAGAAGCCACCAGTTTAGGAAGAGATGAAGCCCGCTGCATCTCTCATTAAATAATACATTTTCAGTACTACCCTCTAGCTATAATCAAAACATACGTTGTTTGCAAATTATTCAAAAAATGGTCATGTGCAAAGTCCCCTTGAATGGCGCAGGGTCAGTGCTGATGGAATGCGAAGTGTTGCACCTTGCAGGGAAGGGGCTAGTGGAAATTCCTTGTCTTGCTTAAAATGCGGGGTTTCCAAATTACGGAATAATTCATACAATTAAGTGCCAAATGAAGGCTTCTAAATGGCCCGTGCTGAACAAATAAGAGCATTCTTTTAGAATCCAATCAGCCTTTCATAGAGCAACATTTTTAAGAGCAGAAATGAGAGACATCCCCGCCCCGTTCCATTTAAGAAAATAAATTATTTTAAAATTATGAGGGGTGTAAACAAATAAACAAACAAACAAACAAACATACGATGGTATCGTTCTAAATGGCGCTGGCTGAATAAAAAGATAAGGATGCGGCATCTGAACCCCATCTCAAGGTGCTCTCGATTTGCCTCCCATTTGATAATCTGCTTAATTATTTGTTGTGATTAAGGAATTTTATATGTATGTATGTGTGTGTATATATATTACACACATACATACACACACACACACATATACACATACAAGAACGAGGATTTATTAAACCCGATCTGTTTTGATTCTTAGTCGCTGGTCCCTGGTTGAATGGCAGAATTCACCTTACCTGTGTCATGAGACGGTCAGCCCCGGTGTCCTCTTCGTCTTTGAATATAATATCAGGGTTGTAGTTGGGAGTCAGCTCCTTGAATTTCTCGGAACTGCGGCTGATTTTGCCCTCGGATCTGCCGCTCGCCCCCAGGGTTTTCTCGGCAACATTGGGGATGAATTGTTTGTAGAGAAGAGGAGTGAGCTTTCTGGACGGTCTCCTCCTGCCGTAACCCCGGCCAGGTCCACAGCTCTGGACCGGGACAAGGAGACAGCAGCAGCAACAAAGTAGACCGAAGCGAGCTAATTCCAAGCCCGGCTGCATCTCCCCGCCGCTAGCCGGCTGCAGATCTGTTTGAAATCGGCTGTTCCCGGAGGACTAGCGCACACTGCCGGAGACAGACACTCTCTCCTCTCTGGTACAGCCATGGAACAAAAATAAAGCACGACGCGCCACCAAGAGAGGCAGTCCCTCATCCGGCGCGTTCCCGCCTGGTCACCTCCTTGTGCGAGACAGAAAGTGAAAAAAAATGTCATCCTTCTCAAACATCAGCTTTTCCCCTACAAACTCCTCACTGAACGACAAATTTTTTACTGCCCAAGGAGTGGCAATCAGAAATGACATTAATGATCTATCTCTCGAGTTATAGGTGAATGATAAACAAGTAATTGGTATTCATAAGTAAGTCCACAGTTAAACTAAAATAAAGCACATCGACACGTTAGAGTTGCTACTGATCAGGAATATATTCAAGCCATTGTTTTCTGTGAAAGTGTTTTGGGATAATACGCGATTTTGTCCCAACAAACAGTCCAACAGTATTTGTGAAGGATACAACTGACAAACTGTTTCCATTCATCTTTACAAATTGACAAAACCATCCGCATTATTATTGAAAGCATTTGTGTACCAAAACATTTGAAGGAGGACGAGGGCTTTTCGAAAGTATTCATCAAAACGCCATGATTTCTTAATTTTATTTCACTGAATCCCTTCTTTACTCTCTCTCCACAGCTTCACCTGGAACCGGCCATGTAAACACTAGGGGTAAGGTGGCCTTAGTCTAAATTGATGTTTGGCTTGTCTCTCTAGATCAGGAGTCTAAATACGGGAGGTTTTCGTATTTAACGCGGTATCCACTTGCCCATGTTTGAAGTTTACAGTTCTCCTAGAGTTACGCAGGTTTATATAGATCATACTTGCTGTTATTGGGTCCGAAACTCTGATGATGCTTTCTGACTAACGTTACACTAAAGGTCCCCACTGAGCTGCATCAATTTACCGCCTATATTTTTTTATTTTCTCCGTGAACCTCAGCGTAGGTGTGATTACCTAACATACCGCCTTACTGTACGAAGAGAATAATTCAGTGTTAGCACGAAGGTGTACAGTACTCCTATCTACAAAGATTATCTGAACCAAATCCGAAACAAGGGTGTGTTGAATAGATTGTTTATTCAATCCAATTAAAAGTAAACACATAAACAACTGACAGATGCAGGTACACTGCGGGTACCTTTAGATGACCAGAAAGGTTAAGGAGCTCAGTTTGTTTATGGAGTCAATTGCACAGCATAATTAAACATTATCAACATAAAATATTGGCTAACATACAATTTCAAGTATCACTTATAGATTGCAGAATAACAGCTACTGTTCTGTTATTTATTAGGGTGTCAATGGTTCAAGCACACCCTAATATTTTTGCACATACCCCAGGCTGATACTGCAGCCTAGCACAAATGGAGCCAGAACCAATCTTCAGATAAGATGTTAAACTAAGGACATAGCTAGACACAGATAAACATATAACTATAGTATTTGAAGACCAGGAGTGTAGCTGACACACCTAGAAAGTAGGTCAGATATCCAAGTGTTGTTCAAAGTATCTTGTTCTGTGGTTGGCTGTCATAGTTACCTTCCTTACCATACTGAGGACCTTTAAAAAGCATAACTTACGGCAAGTTATGTTTTTACGTATGCTCTCTGTTTTAATAAAGTAATATATGACAGTCAATCACGCAGCGAAGTACTCTGGGATGTTGTGAAAGATATTGTTATTGCCCCAATTATATTCTATATAATTCAGAGCCCGGATTGGCCTCACCAGTCACCTCTGGACCCACAGTCACAAACCCTCCACCTGACAGAAGTCGTGGTCGTCTTCGACTCCGAAGGACGAACAACATTCTATATGTATTGGATTCTTAACATACCGTAACTTTTTATTATCTCTATTTCTACCCAATCTGTATATGTCAATAATTATATATTCCTAGACATAACCTGCATCTTCGTAAATTATTTTCCTTTTTTTAAAACCCACTTCTATCTGTATGAAAGTCTATGTGTTTGTGGAAGTCTCTCTTTGTTATATTTTTGTTAAAAAGTTATGCATTTAGCCAAAAGCCAGTTTTACAATGAAGCCTGTTTACAGAGAGTGCAGCTAATGCTGAACCCAGATAAATGGCCTGAAGGAGATTCACATCAAGTTTATCTTCCTTCATTCCTTAAGAGTAAAGATTGCTATTGGGGCATGTGGAAGATCCTGTCCGAGTGTACTCAGTAAATGGAAGTTCTGGCATTACTCACTTGATCTTAACAATTTAACTTAAATTCACAAAAGTGTTCACATTTATCAAAAAGGACAAGAGAGACAATAGAAATGCTTATAATCAAATCTGAACATCTGTTTTAAAGGCAGTTCCAGTGTTAAACAAAGGATGGAATATTGAAACTTTCACACTATGTCAAAAAATGATCATTTATTTATATGATAGTTTGACTGAAGATTCGTACAAAGGCTTTTCTGAGTCCTAAACAGCCCACCTACAAGACGAAAATAAATTTCCCCTCCCAATGGCAATGACTCACATTGGAGAATGATTTCTTTCTGCCCACCTCATATGCATGGCTACGGAGTATACATAAACTTGGATTGTGCGTTTTGGTGAGCCTTTAGTCATTGATGCATGGTATGAACCTCCTTGTCCAAAATTCGCATACAGTAGGAGCTACTGGGCAGTAATCAGGCATGGGGAAAATAGGTGGGTTTTTAACCACTCTTTCCCAGCTGCTCTTCAGTCAAATACAGCTCCCCAGTCTGCTGCCCTGCTTGAGATTAACCAGGAATGCAGCCTCAGACCTAGGTGGTGCTCGTTATGCTTTAACATCACATCCTAAATGTTGTACTTATCTATAGCTATCACTGAAACTCCCATAGTATAGATTCTTATAAGACAAACATAGAATAGTTAACTTTTAAAAAATCTGTAATTTATGGGGCTAAACCATATTATTAGCATTCTTGTTGAGTCAATATAGTTTGGCTTTAAAATTAACTTATTTGCAATAACGTTTGGAAAGTTTACATGGATAATTTAAATAGTCTTGAAGCAGGTGACTGGACCTGCATGGGTTCACTTAAAATACAATACTTTTCATATATAGAAGTGCTTGTACTCCTGTTAGTAGCTCAGGTAATGCAATACACTCCTTGAATGCAAAAGAACTTCAAAATTCTAAATGGTTGGTCTTTATAGGGAGAGTTAATACATGAAAGGAAAACTGCAGGAAATGCACCTCAGAGAATCAAGATATTAAATGGTAGGATAGCTTAAGATTTTAGATAAAGGAACATCATTTTCTACCAAAGAGTATGATTCAACCCAAAGTGTCTCTTCACATGCCTCAGGCATACTGGTCCCAGGCTCATCTGTAGTAACTTAAATGGGATCAATGAATAAAAGTTTCTTCTATCAGCTTCTACATTTGTAATCAATACAGGGAAATTAGGAGGTCATCCTTAATATTGCTATCGCAAGCTCTCCCAGGCCAGTCAGCCTCTCTGTCTCCCTCCCACTCACCACCACTAACCAACATCGAGTCTCTGGATATGCTCAACCAATTGCTTTATCTGCATGCTTGCCCAAATACACCCAAGGCAGGTACTCTACTCTAAGCTCCTTCACTAGACAATAACTTCTGGGGGGGCGGGGGGGCGGGGAGATCTTCAAAGATAAATACAAGAGATTCTGCAGATCCTGGAAGTCTTGAGCAATATACACAAAATGCTGGAGGAACTCAGTAAGTCAGGCAGCATCTATGGAAATGAATAAATGGTCAATATTTTGGGCAGAGACGCTTCATCAGGACTGGAAAGGAAGGGGTCAGAATCCAGAATAAGAGGGTGGGGGAAGGGGGAGGAGCACAAGATGGCAGGTGAAGATAGTTTCCAAAATATTCTGAAAACCTCCTTGAAAAGTTGTAATAACTTCGCTCACTCCTGGGAACCCTTGGCCCATGACAGTTCAGAAGGGAGGTGCCTAAATTCAGGAGATCACTGAGAACCTTGGGTCAATGGGAACATGCAAAGGCCATATATAAATAGTCAATGGAGTGCACATCCCTGCAAACGACCTACCCACCTCCTACCCCGACGTGTTACTGAGGACTCTTCAGACTGGATACAAACATCCTTCAGCTCCAGGGACTGCCTAAGAAGAAGAAAATGATGAAGGAGGAGGAGGGATGCAGGCCACATAGATTAGGGTCAACTGCAAAGCTCCTGTAGTCAAATAGCATACTCATCTTATTTGTTAAGCCTTTTAAATGGCAAGGTATTCAAAGGCAAGCAATACTCACAGACCCAGATGAATAACTAGAGAAAGAACATTTCTACAGCATTCTGATATGAGAGAGAGAGAGAGAGAGAGAGCAAATTTTAAGAGATTGAATTTATTTGCCACATGTACATCGAAGCATATTGTGAAATGAGTCATTTTGCATCAATGGCCAATACAGTCCAGATTGTGACTGTGCTGGGGGCAGCCTGCAAGTATTGCCACACTTCTGGCACCACATAGCATACCCGCAACGTACTAACCCTAACCTAACCGTACATCTTTGGAATGTGGGAGGAAACCGAGGCACTCAGAGGAAACACACGTGGTCACAGAGAGGACTCCAGTTTCCTCCCACATTCCGAAAGATGTAAAAGACTAAAATTGAGCCATATTTTAACTACTGTGTTTGTATCTTTTTTATATAATGATATTATCTAAAGAAACACATACTGGCCTTTTAAAACTTTATAAGTACTAATCTGCTCTACAGAATGCTTTTGGTGTATCAGTGAAAGACAACATGGAATCAGACTTGAAAGAGAAACAGTAAACCAAACTGCCATTGTCTTTCAATGGAAATGAGAAATGACCTTTCACCCTCCATTGTGATATGGAAAATGTTGGGAACTTATTAGTTGAAACAAAAATCTGTCGATCTCTTTTATTCAATGGTTCTTTAATACCTACTGAAGTAGACAAAGCCTGACCCTGATTTACATACACAGTAAAGGCTTGACATTATTACAAGCAAATAGAATTGGGGCAGTAGGTGCAATATGGAAACATTTCTGTTGTGTTAACAGTTAACACAATCCCAGTTGCTGGTATCAGATAATCGGATAGCTGAACCGCCCAAGAAACAGCAGTGAATACAATAGATGTAGACACAAAAAAAACACTGTAGAAAGGTACTGCTTTTGTAATTATCATGCATACCAGTTTACATTTATGCGGTCAGAATGTTAACTAACAAGGTTGGGAGACAGCAACTCACAGGTGGGAATATTTGAGATTCTGAGAAACTTTGAAACAAAAAGCAATCAAACTAAATGAAAGAAGTTAAAAACAAATCCAACCGATGAAGTTAAAATTAATTTGCAAAATTTGCAAACTAAATATGTGGGTATTGTTCTCAAAGTAAGGTTCTTGTCATTTTAATTAAAGGCCTTGTTGTTTTTGATTCCAGAATAAACACTGAAAAAGTTTAAATACATAGGTCAGTGCTTTCGAAGCACATTTGATTCCATTCAGTCATTTGTTGATTCATTTGGTCAAAACAGACTCTTCACTCGGGATGGGGGCAGTAAAGGGAAGAAACTATTGCAAAATGATAGAAGAGGTTGTAGCTGTGGAACACCCAGCAACCCATAATCTAGAAAATAAGACTTGACAATGATAAACTCATATAGATCCAACAGGAACATTAATTTTTCAAACGTTACATGGCCAACACGAAGGGACATAGTTTTAACATGCTTGGCAGTAGGTACAGAGGGGATGGCAGGGGTAGGTTTTCACACAGAGAGTGGTGGGTGCATGAAATGCACTGCTGGTGACGATGATGGAGGTGGATACGATAGGGCCTTTTAAGAGACTTTTAGATAGGTACATTGAGCTTAGAAAAATAGAGGGCTGTGTACTAGGGAAATTCTAGGTAGTTTCTATAGTAGGTTACATGGTCGGCACAACATTGTGATGTGCAGGAGATATCTATGTCTATTAATCTTTTCAGCCACTCCATAATCTTTCATAGTAATTTACCTTGGCAAAAGTCAGCGAGCAATCGTTTGCCCCCTTGATTCACATTGGATACTTAGGAACATACCTTGCCTTTAGGGACAGCTTTAGCAAAGGGGAAATAACCATTTAAGAATTTGACCTACGTCACCTGCCCTTCTAACACATCCCACTCTCCAAGTTGAGGTGCCACAATAGTACAACTCATAAGGCTGCTGCCTTAGATCTCTGGAGACCTGTCTGTGTGGAGTTTGTGACTATGTAGGTTCCTCTCCCCCCCCCCCCCCCCCATGTGCTCCAGCTTCCTCCCACATCCCAAAGAAGCTTGGGTCAGTAGGTTAATTGGCTCCTAGTGTGTAGGTGAATGGTAGAATCTTGGGATGGGGGAGGTTGATAGGAATAAGCATAGAATAATGGCTATACTGTAGGTGGGTGCCAGACAGCCAGTATGGACTTAATGGGTCAAAGGGCCTCTGTTGTGCACTATGACTCTGTGAGAATCATCACTACTGAAGATACAGATTCATCTAACTTTGCTACTTTATTCTAATCAGATCAAAGTCTTTGGAAGCACGCAGACATTTCTAAAGCTTTGCTTTAACCTCGATAGCTTCTGAGAGAGTTGGTTTCACAGAACTGCTTGGCAAGTGCAATTCCTTCCATTAAAATTACACTCCATTTTCAAAATGCAGAATAAGAGCTTTTGCCACTGACTGGGCCACCTGGGCCAGATGGACTACACTCCAGAGTCCAGACAGAGGTTGCTAAAGAGAACGTGGATGTATTGGTCATGATCTTTCAGGAATCACTTGATTCTGGCATGGTCCTGGAGAACTGGAAGATTGTAAATGTCACTCCACTCTTTAAGAAGGGAGGAAGACAAAAGACAGGAAATTATAGGCCAGTTAGCCTAACCTCAGTGGTTGGGAAAGTGTTGGAGTCCATTATTAAGGACAAAGTTTCTGAGTACTCGGAGTCAAAGTCTGCATGGTTTCTGTGAAGAGAAGTCTTGCCTGACAAATCTGTTAGGGTTCTTCAAGGAAGGAACAAGCAGGGTGGACAAAGGAGAGGCAGTGGATGTCATTTACTTGGATTTTCAGAAGGTATTTGATAAGGTGCCACACGAGGCTGCTTAACAAGATAAAATCCTACGGTGTTATGGGAAAGATACTGGCGTGGATAGAGGAATGGCTGACAGGCAGGAGACAGCGAGTGGGAACAAAAGGAACATTTTTCTGGTTGGCTGCTGGTGTTAGTGGTGTTGCTCAGGTATTGGGACCACTGCTTTTCACATTGTTTGTCATGATTTAGATAGTGGAATTGATGGCTATGTGGCAAAGTTTGTGGATGATATGAAGATAGGTGGAGGGGTAGGTAGTGCTGAGGAAGCAATGCGATTGCAGAAGGACTTAGGCAAATTGGAAAAAATGGGCAAAAAAGTGGCAGATGGAATACAGTGTTGAGAAATGCAGGATAATGCATTTTGGTAAAAGGAACAATAGTGCGGACTATTATCTAAATGGGGAGAAGGTTCAAACATCAGTGGTGCAGAGGGACTTAGGAGTCCTTGTGCAAGACTCCCAGAAGGTTAATTTACAATTTGAGTCTTTGGCAAAGAAGGCAAATGCAATGTTGGCATTTATTTCAAGGAGAATAGAATATAAAAGCAAAGAGATAATGCTGAGGATTTATAAGACACTAGTCAGGCCACATTTGGACAATTGTCAAAAGATTTGGGCCCCATATCTCAGATAGGATGTGTTGAGAGAGTCCAGAGGAGGTTCACAAGGATGATTCTGTGAATGAAAGTGTTAACACATGAGGAGCGTTTGGCAGCCTTGGGCCTGTACTCACTGGAATTTAGAAGAATGCCGGGGGATCTCATTGAAACCTACCGAATGTTGAAAGGGCTAGATAGGGTGGATGTGGAGAGGATGTTTCCTATGGTGGGGGTATCCAGAACCAGAGGGCACAGCCTCAAAATTGAGGGGCGACCTCTCAGAACAAAGGTAAGGAGGAATTTTTTTTAGCCAGAGAGTAGCACATCTGTGGAATGCTCTGCCACAGGTGCGGTGAAGGCCAAGTCTGTGGGTATATGAAAGGCGGAAGTTGATTGTCTCCTGATTGGTCAGGGCATCAAAGGATATGGCGAGAAGACAGGTGTATGGGGTTGAGTGGGACCTGGGATCAGCCATGATGGAATAGCAGAGAAGACTTGATGGGCTGAATGGCCTGATTCTGCTCCTATGTCTTATGGAATTATGGACTCCTGATCATTTATATCACTTCCACTGAATAGCAAGGAAGGGGAAGGGGAAGGATACATATGCAGGCAAAGGGCTAAGAATGGTTACGGATGGAACAAAATGGAGACTGAAGATTTAGTGCTTTCCTGGCAATATAACGAATAACCTCTTCTTCGGCTTCCAGGACTGACCAATCAGGAGGGACAGATGATGGGAATATATATACCACCAGACTAGACATGCCCAGGATTCATCCCTGAAGAAAATGGCAGAGTTTGTCATCGAAACGTTGGTTAAAATCGATACCTGTACCCGGCTGGAAGCCTGAGAAGAGTTTTCAAAATAAAGAAACGTTAAGAAAAGTGAGAGATGGGAATAAGAGAAGGATAAAGGGCATCCAAGGGAGTGATAAAAGACAGTATTAAATCAGGATTGGCGACGATGTGCAAAGAATAAAGGCCTGGGAACGTAGAAACATAGAAACATAGAAAACCAACAGCACAATACAGGCCTTTCGGCCCACAAAGCTGTGCCAAACATGTCCCTACCTTAGAAATTACCTAGGGTTACCCATAACACTCTATTTTTCTGAGCTCCATGTACCTATCCAAAAGCCTCTTAAAAGACCCTATCATTTCCACCTCCACCACTGTTGCCGGCAGCCCATTCCATCCACTGACCACTCTCTGAGTAAAAAACTTACCCCTGACATCTCCTCTGTACCTACTCCCCAGCACCTTAAACCTGTGTCCTCTTGTGGCAGCCATTTCAGCCCTGGGAAAAAGCCTCTGACTATCCACATAATCAATGCCTCTCATCATCTTATACACCTCTATCAGGTCACCACTCATCTTCCATCGCTCCAAGGAGAAAAGGCCAAGTTCACTCAACCTATTCTCATAAGGCATGCTCCCCAATCCAGGCAACATCCTTGTAAATCTCCTCTACACCCTTTCTATAGTTTCCACATCCTTCCTGTAGTGAGGCGACCAAAAATGAGCACAGTACTCCAAGTGGGGTCTGACCAGGGTCCTATATAGCTGCAACATCACCTCTCGACTCCTAAATTCAATTCCACGATTAATGAAAACCAATACACCGTACACCTTCTTAACCACAGAGTCAACCTGCGCAGCTGCTTTGAGCGTCCTATGGACTCGGACCCCAAGATCCCTCTGATCCTCCACACTGCCAAGAGTCTAACCATTAATACTATATTCTGCCATCATATTTGACCTACCAAAATGAACCACTTCACACTTATCTGGGTTGAACTCCATCTGCCACTTCTCAGCCCAGTTTTGCATCCTATCAATGTCCTGCTGCAACCTCTGACAGCCCTCCACACTATCCACTACACCTCCAACCTTCGTATCATCAGCAAACTTACTAACCTATCCCTCCACTTCCTCATCCAGGTCATTTATAAAAATCACCAAGAGTAAGGGTCCCAGAACAGATCCCTGAGGCACACCACTGATCACCGGCCTCCATGCAGAATATGACCCGTATACAACCACTCTTTGCCTTCTGTTCTGGATCCACTCTTAGCCAGTTCTGGATCCACAAAGCAATGTCCCCTTGGATCCAATGCCTCCTTACTTTCTCAATAAGCCTTGTATGGGGTACCTTATCAAATCCCTATACACTACATCTACTGCTCTACCTTCATCAATATGTTTAGTCACATCCTCAAAAAATTCAATCAGGCTTGTAAGGCACGACCTGCCCATGACAAAGCCATGCTGACTACTCCTAATCATATTATACCTCTCCAAATGTTCATAAATCCTGCCTCTCAGGATCTTCTCCATCAACTTATCAACCATTGAAGTAAGACTCACTGGTCTATAATTTCCTGGGCTATCTCTACTCCCTTTCTTGAACAAAGGAACAACATTAAGACCTACAAGTATCTGGGAGTACAGTTGGACGAGAAGCTAGACTGGACTGCCAACACAGATGCCTTGTGCAGGAAGGCACAGAGTCGACTGTACTTCCTTAGAAGGTTGGCGTCATTCAATGTCTGCAGTGAGATGCTGAAGATGTTCTATAGGTCAGTTGTTGAGAGCGCCCTCTTCTTTGTGGTGGCGTGTTGGGGAGGAAGCATTAAGAAGAAGGACGCCTCACGTCTTAATAAGCTGATAAGGAAGGCGGGCTCTGTCGTGGGCAAAGTACTGGAGAGTTTAACATCGGTAGCTGAGCGAAGGGCGCTGAGTAGGCTACGGTCAATTATGGAAAACCCTGAACATCCTCTACATAGCACCATCCAGAGACAGAGAAGCAGTTTCAGCGACAGGTTACTGTCGATGCAATGCTCCTCAGACAGGATGAAGAGGTCAATACTCCCCAATGCCATTAGGCTTTACAATTCAACTGCCAGGACTTAAGAACTTTTTTTTTTTTAAAGCTATTATTAATGCATTTTGAGTTAGTGATTTAGATGCATATCATATTATTACTGAGTTAAGTATTGTATGTAATGAGTTTTTGCTACAACAAGTGTATGGGACATTGGAAAAAAAGTTGAATTTCCCCATGGGGATGAATAAAGTATCTATCTATCTATCTATCTAACCCTCCAATCCTCCGGAACTTCTCCCATCCCTATTAATGATTCAAAGATCATCGCCAGAGGCTCAGCAATCTCCTCTCTCGCTTTCCACAGTAGCCTGGGGTACATATTATCCAGTCCCGGTGACTTATCCAACTTGATGCCTTCCAAAAGCTCCAGCACCTCCTCTTTCTTAATATCTGCATGCTTAAGCTTTTCAGTCCACTGCAAGTCATCACTACAATCACCAAGATCCTTTTCCATAGTGAATAATGAAGTAAAGTATTCATTAAGTACCTCTGCTATTTCCTTTGGTTCCATACACACTTTCTCACTGTCACACTTGATTGGTCCTATTCTTTCACGTCTTATCCTCTTGCTCTTCACATACTTGTAGAATGCCTTGGGGTTTTCCTTAATCCTGTCCACCAAGGCCTTCTCGTGGCCCCTTCTGGCTCTCTTAATTTCCTTCTTAAGCTCTTTCCTGCTACCCTTATAATTTTCTAGATCTCTAAACCTTTTTGGGCTTTAAGCTTTTTTTTTGAGCTTTAAGGCTCTCTGAACCTTTTGTAAGCTTTTCTTTTCTTCTTGATTAAACTTATTACAGCCTTTGTACACCACGGTTCCTGTACCCTACCATAACTTCCCTGTCTCATTGGAAAGTACCTATACAGAACTCCACACAAATATCCCCTGAACATCTGCCACATTTCTTCTGTACATTTCCCTGAGAACCTCTGTTCACAATTTAAGCTTCCAATTTCCTGCCTGATAGCCTCATAATTCCCCTTACTTCAATTCAATGCTTTTCTAACTTGTCTGTTCCTATCTCTCTCCAATGCTATTGCAAAGGAGGTAGAATTATGATCACTATCTCCAAAATGCTCTCCCACTGAGAGATCTGACACATGACCAGGTTCATTTCCCAATACCAAATCAAGTACAGCCTCTCCTCTTGTAGGCTTATCTACATATTGTGTCAAGAAGCCTTCCTGAACACACCTGAACTCCACCCCATCTAAACCCCTTGCTCTAGGGAGATGCCAACTGTTATTTGGGAAATTAAAATCTCCCATCATGACAACTCTGTTATTATTACCCCTTTGCAGGATTCCTATTCCCTATCTGCTCCTCGATATCCCTGTTACTATTGGGCGGTCTATAAAAAACACCCAGTAAAGTTATTGACCCCTTCCTGTTCCTCACCTCTACCCACAGAGACTCCATAGACAATCCCTCCATGGCATCTACCTTTTCTGCAGCCGTGACACTATCTCTGATCAACAGTACCATGCCCCCACCACTTTTGCCTCCCTCCCTGTCCTTTCTGAAACATCTAAAACCCGGCACTCGAAGTAACCATTCCTGTCCCTGAGCCATCCAAGTCTCTGTAATGGCCACCACATCATATCTCCGAGTACTGATCCACGCTCTAAGCTCATCCGCTTTGTTCACAATTTGAACTTGCACAACATCATTATGCTTAACATGACTGAATATTGACTTTACCCTGAGTAAACCATGTTAATGAAAAATTCAGGGTCATTTCACACCACTCCCAGAATTTAGGTTGACGCTTCCTGGAGTCAGTCACCCTTGCACATAGTTTGTGTATCAGATGCACAGAGTGTGACATAATTCCCTATGCAATGCCTTCAACCTTAAGCATGCCAAGAGAACATAGTAATATTATCCTAGCTGGGAGCAACCCTATTGGATTATCCCAGCAACCCCCATTCATCTTTTTTTCCCCTGGATTGTAGGGGGCCAACCTTTTAAAGGTTCAGAAAATCATAAGGGATGTAGTTGAGATGAATGGTCACAGTCTTCCCTCCTACCCCCACCCCTGAGGCTGGGGAGCCTAAACTAGTGGAGATGGGTTTAAGGTGAGAAGGGAAAGATTTAAAGAGGACCCAAGGGGCAATTTTTCCCATACAGAGGTTGGTGGGTACATGGAACTAAGTGGTAGAGGTGGGTACAATTACAACATCTAAAAGACACTTGGACAGGTACACAGATAGGAAATGTTGAGGGGGATTAATGCACACGAGTGGGACTAGCTCAGGTAAGCAATTTGATTGGCATGGACGAGTTGGGCCAAAGAGTCCATTTCCATGCTGTATAACGCTATGACTCTAATCTGTCTAGGTCCATGACCCTGCAGTTCCTTGAGGACCAAAACAATTTCCTGTCTGTCCTCCCAGCCCTGTCCCTCTTCCCAATCCCATTCCTCAAAAAAGACTTCCCTTTTAGCTCCTTTCCTTATTGATAATCTCGTTTGCCTTTGAAGCACTTCCTCACTCCCATAAGCCACTTCTGTTCCTTGGCAACCCAGTCTCAGGTACACCTCCTTGATCAATGTTCAAGTTTAAAGACAAAGTAAATTTATTATCGAAGTATGTATATGTTATCATATACTACTTTGAGATTCATTTTCTTACAGGTATTTACAAGGAAAAAGAAATATAATAGAATTTTACAAACCTATGCATAAACAAAGACTGACAAACAGCCAAGGTGCAAAAGAAAACAAACTGTGCAAATAAAAATAATACTGAGAAAACAAGTTGTAAAGAAACGTTGAAAGTGAGTCTGTAGGTGTAGAATCAGTTCAGGGCTGTGATGAGTGAAGTTGTCCACACCAGTCCAGGAGCCCGATGGTTGTAGGGTAATAAATGCTCCATGTAAATATACTCAGTGGTGTGGAGGGCTTTGCCTGTGATGGACTGGGCTGTGTCCACTACTTTCTGTAGACTTTTCTGTTCCTTAGCAATGGTGTCCATCCTGCAAAGCAGCCAGACAGGATACTCTCCGCTATGCATCTATACAAACTTGTCAACATTTGTGGTGAAATACCGAACCTACACAAACTTCTAAGAAAGTACAGGCACTGCCATTTCTTCTTTGTGATGACACTTCTGTGCTGGTCTCTCTGGTATGGTAATGCCAAGGAATTTAAAGCTTCTGAGTCTCTCTGCTGATTACAAGCAATCAGACCTTTCCTCTGTCTCCAGACCCTGAGCACTATAGAAGTTTAAAGCAGGAGAGCCACAGTCCCAACAGCTGCTTGTGCTTCTGTAACATCAGCACGGGTGCATTAGGGGTCCTAGGGAATAGATATGTGCTCAGGTCATACAGGGTAAAAGACCGATAGTGGTGGACATTTGTCACCTTATGGTTTGACTCAAAACATTAACAATTCCTTTCCCCCTCCACAGATGCTGCTTGACCTGGTGAGTTCCTCTAGAAGTCAGTTTGTTGCTTCATGTTATGGTTTTCATGCATGACAATTATATTAAATAAAGACAAAGTTAAATTAAACAAGGTAAAATATGATTTTTTTATGCACCAGGGGACAATTTAGTGGCCAATTAACCTCCTGATCTGCATGTCATTGGGATGTGGGAGGAAATTGGAGCAAATTCTTAATTTGTCTTTGAGCATGTCCATCTTCCCAACTAAAAATATCAAAATTTTCCGCTCCCCTTCTTCTCTTGTTCTGCATTTCCACAGAGTTCCCAATATGCAACTTTCTCTCTGCTACCACTCCCATTTTTATTGTCCCTGGCTACATTTACATTATCACATTACAGGATGAGCTGAGTTCAATGTATTCTCGCAGCATTTATTCACTCCTCTGTCCCGATTCTATTTGTGCATTGGGCAGTATTAAATTACCTATCTAATACACGCACTTGGTTTTCCTTTACTACACGGCGTCCCAGGAGATTCACATCAGCCATTTATACCTGCAACTGACTTTAAATATGGCATCAGGCCCAGGGAACCCTTGAAGTAAAATCAATAAGCCAGGTCTACATTGTTACATTGAAAGAACCGACAGAAACAAGTGCAATTCAGTGATCAAATACACCTTATCACCATTTACAGGAGGTTTCTCAGTCTCAGAGTTCATTGCAAGTCTTATTAATAAGACAAAATAATAGTTCTAGGCTATGAGCTGGTGTCATTTTCCAACAAGATGATATTGTGGAACTTGTACTGCTAATAATGGTAGCCAACGCCACAAAATATTTGCAATCTGATACAAGAATAAGCTCCACAAATGATTAAGGCATGAATTTAGTGGGGCTTATCCTGTACGTATGCACAGACATACTGCAATCCAGTAAGGTGGGGATAGTATTGAGGGAGGAGAGGTATGAATAGTGCAGGGAAAGGTTAACTGAATAGAAGCAGAAAATACCAGAAGCAGTCAGGAAGTCAGACTGCATTTATGGAAAGAGAAGCAGAGTTGGCATTTCAGTTCAAAGACCCTTCAATTTGCCTAACAAAGAATCTTCGTCCAGAAACATTAATCCCCGCCATTAAGAGAACATGCTCTCTTCTCACTGTTGTCGTCAGGGAGAAGGTACAGGAGCCTCAGGACTCTCGCCACCAGGTTCAGGAACAGTTATTACCCCTTCAACCATCTGACTCTTGCACCAAAGGGGATACCTTCACTCACCCCAACACTGAACTGTTCCCACAACCTATGGACTCACTTTCAAGGTCTCTTCATTTCATGTTCTAGATATTTATTGCTTATTTACTTCATATTTGCACAGTTTGCTGTCTTTTGCATGTTGGTTGTTTGATGCCCTGTTGGGTATGGTCTTTCACTGATTCTGTTATGGTTCTTGAATTTACTGAGTATGCCCGCAAGAAAATGAATTTCTGGGTTGTATATGGTGACATATATGTACTTGGATAATACATTTACCTTGAACTTTGAATTGTTTCTCTCTCCAAAGATGGTGCTTTCCCTGCTGAGTGTTTCCAACATTTCTCCTCTATATTTCAGATTTCCTGCGTCTACAGTTCTGTTGATTTTTCATTTAGTTGAGTGGAAGTTTTTGCTGATGTAAGACTGAGACCCATTGGCAATTTAAAATTTACATTATTAGTGATCATCTTGAGGTCATCATATTAATAAATGTTCTGCCAAAGAACTGAGCAATTTCTTGACCGAAAAAACATCATCTAGCACTGACAAATGAGGCAAAGTGAAGCTTGGAACAGTGTGCCTTAATCCAACATCATCAAGTAATATTGCAGTCCACAGTGAACCTCTCTGTTTTCCCACGCTCAAAACCCTTTTGCCAACTTAATGTGAATTATGGGCAGTTTCCTTCCTTCAACTTGTGCTCACTGGTATTTAGCTTACCTCATACGTATTTGCGTCTAGGTCTTTGGAAGAACAGGAAATGGACACTGGGCCTAAAATTTCACCTGTATAATGTGGTAAAATGCATGGTACATACAGCTATCTCACTATTGCAGAGCTGAGCAATTTTGCAAACATTTCTGAGAGAGTTAATGCCAGTTATTAATATCATGCATGCTTTCTTTGTTATAAAGTTTACTTATACCCTAATATTGTTTCTCCTGGTGTCCATCTTGTCCAAATAATGTTAAAAGAGTGACACCCAAAATTTGTCTCTTGTGATACCTTCAACCGCTTGGGTCAGACTCATGAGAGGTGCCGATCACTCACCAGTGAACCAGTTACACTGAAGACTCCTCATCCACGTTATCTAAAAGGCCAGACACATCGCTCCTGCTAAACCAACTGCAAACAGAGTGACCCAGACTGGGATTCCAATCACCACACCCTCAGGTATTTTCAACAGCTTATCCCACAAGGACAGAGAGGCCAGAAATGGTGAGTAGTACTATAAGTAAAGAACTGGTTCTCTGCTTATCAGATGGGAAGTTGGAGACAAACAGAAGAAAAAACAGGGGGCATTCAGTATCTTCCCCAGCTGGACTTCACTGTGAGTCATTCTCTGATCAAGATTTCTTGATCAGAAGCAACGCCTACACAGGCTACGTTTCAACAAATTGGTCTGCACTTACATCAGTGACCTCAAGACACCTCCAATGCAAACGTATGCAGGTCCCTGCATTGCTTTCAAAATCAGGGCCACCCCAATGCTGAGACCTCTAGCATCAGGATCCTCCAGCTATCTTTGCTGACATTTGCCGCATGATTCTTTGCCGTTTGTGGCATCGTCCTGCCCATCAATTAGCAGCCATGCTTCCTACATTATAACAGCAAGTATACTTCAAATTACTTCATTAATTGTTACATTCCTCGGGATGAACTCCGGTGGTTGGCAAAATGTTGGAGTCCATTATATAGGTTTGAGGTTTCGGGGTACTTGGAGGCACATGATAGAATAGGCCAAAGTCAGCATGGTTTCCTTAAGGGGAAATCTTGCCTGACAAATCCATTGGAATTCTTTGAGGAAATAACAGGCAGGATAGACAAAGGAGAGTCAGTAGATGTGGTTTACTTGTATTTCCATAAGACAGGGTGCCACACGTGAGGCTGCTAAACAAGGTAAGAGATCAGGAAAGATACGAACATGGACAGAAGATTGGCTGACTGGAAGGAGGCAAAGTGTGGGAATAAAGGGGATCTTTTTACTGGTTGGATGCCAGTGAGTAGTGGTCTGCGGGGGTCTGTGTTGGGAACACTATTTTTCAAGTTATATTTTAATGATCTGGATGATGAAATTGATGGCTTTGTGGCCAGGTTTGCAGATGATACAAAGATAGGTGGAGGAGCAGGTGGTATTGAGGAAGCAGGGAGTTTAGAGAAGGAGAATGTGCAAACAAGTGGCAGATGCAATATAGCATATGGTCACGTACTTTGGTAGAAGGAATAAAGACCTAAACTATTTCCTAAACAGGGAGCAGATTCAGAAATCAGAGATGCAAAGGGAGGCTTCGTGCAGGATTCCCCAAGTGTTAACATGCAAGCTGAGTTGGTAGCAGGGAAGGCAAATGCAGTGTTAACATTCATTTTGAGATGACTAGAATATATAAGCAAGGATGTAATGCTGAGAATTTATAAGACATTGGTCAGACTACATTTGCAGTATTGTGAGCAATGTTGAGCCCCATTGAAAGGGTGTACTGGCATTGGAGAGGGTTCAGAGAAGGTTAATGAAAATGATCCTGGGGATGAAAGCAATTACATATAAGGAGTGTTCGATGCCTCTGGGTCTGTACTCGCTGGAGTTTAGAAGAATGAGGAGATATCTGATTGAAACCTACCAAATATTGAAAGGCCTAGATAGGATGGACTTGGAGAGGATGTTTCCAATAATAGGAGAGCCTAGGACCACAGGGCCTCAAAACAGAGGATGTCTCTTTAAAACATGGATAAGGAGGAATTTCTTTAGCCAGAGGGTGGTGAATTGCCGCAGCTGGCTGTGGAGGCCAAGTCACTGGATATACTTAAAGCAGAGATTGATAGGTTCTTGATTGGTAAGGGCATCAAAGGGAGAAGGCAGGAGAATGGGGTTGAGAAGGAAAATAATGATCGAGTGGTGGAGCAGACTCAATAGTTCAAATGGCCTAATTCTGCTTATATGTGTTATGATCTGTCATGATGGGGAACTTTTGAGCTTTTTGGTTAATGTGATTTGTACTCAGAGCTAGTAAGGGCAGTTGACTTCATTTCAGAGGTCCCCAAAGTACAAGCATTCAGAGTGGGCACCAATGACCTACAGACACCACCATGCAATGTCTTGCCAAAAAGGCCCAGGCTACCTCTTGTATGCCCCATTCTTCAGCAGTGGGTGCAGATTCCTTTTCTGCCCCTCCCTATGGAAAACTGTGCCACCACCCCCTGCCAAACAATGGAAGA